>NC_090406.1:6476785-6845118 GCF_036365525.1 Heterodontus francisci
AGAAGTACCTTCCTTGAAATGTTTGTCAAAACTTCTTTGGAAGCAGACAACACAAGGGCTATTCTGATGAAAGGTCATTGACCTGAAACATTAACTTTGCTTCTGTCTCCACAGATGCTGCCAGACCTGCTGAGTATTTCCAGCACTTTTTGGTTTTCTTTTGGAATTTATAGACCTTGGTTTGTCTGAACTTAAATGCTATTTATTGGGACTGGATAGCACATTTATTTTGAAAGATCAAGGCCCATGTCGCAGCACATTAAGGTTAAAACGAGGAGCCAGGAACTGGTAATTTGGTGGCGCCAAGTTTGGATTTTAGACATGCTAATATAAGGGAAGCCTGAGGGAGGTGTAAAGAGTACCAAAGCCTTTAAGGTCTTGGGAAAATGAGTTGCTGAAGAAGACAGTGTCATGGGTTTTGGTTTTAACACCGTTGGGATACAGGTCGTGATCACAAGTCGTGGGAGTCAGTTGCCAGCATTCGCCAGAGCTGGCGGGCAGCCATAAAGACAGGGCTAAATTGTGGCGAGTCGAAGAGACTTAGTAGTTGGCAGGAAAAAAGACAGAGGCGCAAGGGGAGAGCCAACTGTGCAACAGCCCCAACAAACAAATTTCTCTGCAGCACCTGTGGAAGAGCCTGTCACTCCAGAATTGGCCTTTATAGCCACTCCAGGCGCTGCTTCACAAACCACTGACCACCTCCAGGCGCGTATCCATTGTCTCTCGAGATAAGGAGGCCCAAAAGAAGGGATACAGGGAGGTGGCAGAGTGGAAAGTCTGTCCAGGTTTTTTAACTCCCACGTTTGCTGATTAGTGTGGCAAATTATATCACCCAAAGATCAGAATAAATGTTGAAAAGATTAAAACCAAACCTTTCAGTAGAGTTCCAATTGAAATTATAGTCCAAATCAAATAGGATCGCAATGTCCTAACATGTCTTCTGAGTTCTGCAGTTTCAGGCCTCTGAATTAATCCTCCTTGTAAAAGACAACTGCATTCACTTTCTCATTCAAGTCCTCAGAAGAAGGAATTTTCCTCCACACAAGATCTGGTGGCAGGTTGTTCAACCTTGCCCGTCTAAAAGCGAAGACCAAAGTACGGAAAGTCCTCATCAGGGAACTCCTCTTTGCTGATGATGCTGCATTAACATCTCACACTGAAGAGAGGCTGCAGAGACTCATCGACAGGTTTGCGGCTGCCTGCAATGAATTTGGCCTAACCATCAGCCTCAAGAAAACGGACATCATGGGACAGGACGTCAGAAATGCCCCATCCATCAATATCGGCGACCACGCTCTGGAAGTGGTTCAAGAGTTCACCTACCTAGGCTCAACTATCACCAGTAACCTGTCTCTCGATGCAGAATTAAACAAGCGGATGGGAAAGGCTTCCTCTGGTATGTCCAGACTGGCTAAGAGAGTGTGGGAAAATGGCGCACTGACAGAACACAAAAGTCCGAGTGTATCAAGCCTGTGTTCTCAGTACCTTGCTCTATGGCAGCGAGGCCTGGACAACGCACGTCAGCCAAGAGCAACGTCTCAATTCATTCCATCTTCGCCGCCTCCGAAGAATCCTTGGCATCAGGTGGCAGGACCGTATCTCCAACACAGAAGTCCTCAAGGCGGCCAACATCCCCAGCCTATACACCCTACTAAGCCAGCGGCGCCTGAGATGGCTTGGCCATGTGAGCCACATGGAGGATGGCAGGATCCCCAAGGACACATTGTACAACGAGCTCGTCACTGGTACCAGACCCACCGGCCGTTCATGTCTCCGCTTTAAAGACGTCTGCAAACGCGACATGAAGTCCTGTGACATTGATCACAAGTCGTGGGAGTCAGTTGCCAGCGATCGCCTGAGCTGGCGGGCAGCCATAAAGACGGGGCTATAGTGTGGCGAGTTGAAGAGACTTAGCAGTTGGCAGGGAAAAAGTCAGAGGTGCAAGGAGAGAGCCAATTGTGTAACAGCCCCGACAACCAATTTTATCTGCAGCAACTGTGGAAGAGTCTGTCACTCCAGAATTGGCCTTTATAGCCACTCTAGGTGCTGCTCCACAAACCACTAACCACCTCCAGGCACTTACCCATTGTCTCTCGAGACAAGGAGGCCGAAGAAGAAGAAGAATTCACTTTGTCTCATTGAAGGCACAAATATATTGAAAGGTTCAGAATTGTACAGTCTCTGAATCAATGGTTTGCATGCCTGAGCAGCCTTGGTTCTACATCGTTAGTGGGTTCTGTACACCTAGCACAAAGCATTATCTTGGTTAGTTCTTTTGATCAGCCCCTATGTGCCAAAACCAAGTGTGATCAAAGAAGTGCATCTGCTGTTGAATTAATGTCCATTTATTTTTTTTTATTCCGCATTTTCCACACCCAGTGGAACTCTGGCTGTCTTGTGATTTGGTTGCTGGAAAACAAACACCTACTCGGGGTGTGGAAAACCCCACAATGTGAGCTGTCTTGGGACTGCCTTGAGCTGCTATTACACTCCTAATGAAGGGCACTGCACTGCTTACCTGTTTGTTTCCCCAGTTCCCCACCTCCACCTTTAGCATTGAATACACTACGCTTCACTTGGAGTTGATCTGTCTTGGAAGGTTGTCAGATCTCTAGTAGCTAACCTGGCCGTTCCAAGGTGCAGTTCCAGAATGAAAATGAGGAAATTAACCGGCAGAGGTTGTAAATTTTCAATAACAGATGAGCACGAAAAGTGCATCAAGCAACTGTTGTCTGAGCACAGCCCCAGTGCTTGGTCTCGCATTGTCCAAGCAAGGACATCGCACTCTGTTTTATCCTCCATGAAGTATATTCAACCAGAAGGACATAAAAATCACAGAAAATGGCATGGATGAGGGACTAAGATCTGAAGTTGTCTGGGTTCAGTGGGCCATCTAGAGAGATTGAGTTTGAATTCTGAACAGCATTTGCACTTGTGAGAACTGGCACTGTCTAGATTCTAGTCTGAGACTGGTATTGCATGGCACGGATGGCTCCATGCAAGAAGGCTTGACGCCACCAGGTATCTAAACACCTCAGGAAGGCCTCCAACAAGCATGCTGTGTTGAGTCCTGTATCCACTGGAAAATGAGGAAAGAAGGAGAGGGATAGATCACATTTTTAGCTGATTTAAAAATGTTATTCACACAAGTTAAACCAACCAGTGTGTCCATTAACAGACAAGTGCTACTGAATGTTAAATCTAGAGTTAGGGAAATGTTAAATACTTGATTGCTGAGGTGTGGGTCAAAACAGATGCACTGACACTCCTGTCCCTTTCCTCTGCGCTGCCCCCCCGCCCCTTTCCTCTGCGCTGCCCCCCCGCCCCTTTCCTCTGCGCTGCCCCCCCGCCCCTTTCCTCTGCGCTGCCCCCCCGCCCCTTTCCTCTGCGCTGCCCCCCCGCCCCTTTCCTCTGCGCTGCCCCCCCGCCCCTTTCCTCTGCGCTGCCCCCCCGCCCCTTTCCTCTGCGCTGCCCCCCCGCCCCTTTCCTCTGCGCTGCCCCCCCGCCCCTTTCCTCTGCGCTGCCCCCCCGCCCCTTTCCTCTGCGCTGCCCCCCGCCCCTTTCCTCTGCGCTGCCCCCCCCGCCCCTTTCCTCTGCGCTGCCCCCCCCGCCCCTTTCCTCTGCGCTGCCCCCCCCCGCCCCTTTCCTCTGCGCTGCCCCCCCCGCCCCTTTCCTCTGCGCTGCCCCCCCCCGCCCCTTTCCTCTGCGCTGCCCCCCCCGCCCCTTTCCTCTGCGCTGCCCCCCCCGCCCCTTTCCTCTGCGCTGCCCCCCCAGAAGACACGGCACAGCTAGGGTTCCAGATCATCTAAAATAGAAGGAAAGAGCAGTTGCCAAAACAGTTTTTACTCAATGAACCGAAAGTGCACTCCATGGTCAAGGAGAAGAAGTTTGAATTGTATTACCATGTTGAAGGGAGACGGTGTCATAAATTTGCCCACAAAGGCAGCAAATGCTCCTTGAACGCTTGAACACTGAAGCTATGAAATGCCCGACCTACCCCCTACCCCATAGTGACCCATTGCTTTTTACTTAAAAAGATATAGTTGTCCAATGTTAATGTCTGTACGTCACTTTATAGAAACACACCAGCTATGAGTGAAACAAATGCAGTATACTGGCAGAGCAGACTAAGAATTTAGGGTGCTTGTACAGTAGCAGACTAATATTTTGGAATGTCAGCCTGCCACTAGACAAACGTTGGAGCTGCTTTGTGTGTTTGTGTGCGGGGGTGGGGTGTGCATGCGGGGCTGACTCGGTGGTGGGGGCGTTGTGTGCGGGGTGATAGTGTGTGCAGACATAGGTGTGGGCTGTGAGGGTTGCGCGTGCAAAGCGGGTGTGAGAGCAGAGTGTATGTGCATGCGCACGTGCACGAGTATTGTGTGTCTGTATGTGTGTGCCATGTGTGCTGGGGTGTAAGGGGTTAACAGCACTCTACTTCATCTGGAGCCAGTTCAAGCTGGTTCTCTGGAAAGTGCTTTGTGCATCGCCTGGAATTGTGGGAAGGGTCATGTGTGGAGCCCAAGTGATGTCATGGGATCAAATGTGACTCGGCCATTTATCAGATGTGTGCAGGTAACCAGACAGTGACGGTCTCTCAACCTGCCTCCGAAACCACATCTCGCCAGGTTAAATGGTGCTTCTGTGACAGGTTAACACTGATGGGCGGGTTCTAGCCAATTAAAGCTGGTGAGACATTTCTTTAAAAACTTTTGAGAAGTTTTCAAGTCCGCAAACTTAATTCTTAACTCTGAAAATTAAAACAAAAAAAGTTATCAAGTTCAGTTCTCAAATGAATTTTAAATCTTGCTTTAACATTGTAGTGACCTGGGCAGCAGGCATCTTGTACAGAATATTTTCTTGCCCCCTTCCATTCCTTAGCCCCACCACCCACCCTACCCCAACTTTCTTGAAGTGCTGATCTGTGCTTGAGTCCATTTCCAATGCCTCAGTCAAGTGTCTGTTCTTGTCAAGAGTCCGGCGGTGAGTGTCAGCAGACTACCAGCTGCAGTCAGTACCATGCTCGCCTATTGCTTGCCTGCGTGCTTTCCAGCTGGGGGTGGTTGGGGGGGAGGGCTTCGGGCAGTGCTGGACAATGGTCAGGAGTGAGGAAGCTTTCCCTAGCCCTGCCTTGCCTGGAGGGGGTGGCACACCTACCTATACCATCATGACCCACATCTTAGCTGAGATGAAGCGTGAATTTCCATTCAAAATAATGTTGGTGAAAGCATGAAAGATTTGCGGATTGAAATGGATAGTTTCTGCAGCCTGAAAGGATGCAGGCATTAACCCTTTCACTGAAAAACTCTTAGATGTTCTGTTGAGTAGATTGAGATCTATCCCTCAACCTGGGGTCTGGCAGGGTAGGGTCTTCAATGCTTGTCCACAAAATATTAGAAGGTGCTTTTCCTTTAAGTATTTGGTCTCTATACTCCTTCACTCCTCATGCCTCCTGCCCAGAACCTGTTGAGACACCAAGTTGATTCTGTATCACATTCTGTGCTACTAGTTGTTTAAAAGAAAATCAAAAGTTTTTGTTGAATTGATGTGCTTTATTTAGCTTGTTGGCAAAAGCAGAGTGATGTTTTGCTTTAAAGGCCGCTGTGCGATTTCTTTTGCTTTGGAAATAAAAAGGGGGCAGCCACATTACTGGGAGTGTACTGTAGACCCCCAAATAGTGAGAGGGAGATAGAAGAACAAATATGTAAGCAGATTTCTGAACGCAAAAACTTTAGGGCAATAATAGTTGGGGATTTCAACTACCTCAATATCAACTGGGATGCAAACAGCGTGAAGGGCACAGAAGGGACAAAATTCTTGAACTGTGTTCAAGAGAACTTTTTTAGCCAGCATGTAACAAGCCCAACAAGGTGGGGAGGGTGGGGGAGGCGCAATTTTGGATTTAGTCTTCGGTAATGAAGCTGGGCAAGTGGATGAAGTAACAGTGGGGTGACCATCTTGGAGATAGTGACCATAATACAGTTAGTTTTAGCATAATCATGGAAAGGGTCAAAGATAAAACAAGAGCAAAAGTCCTAAAGTGGGGGAAGGCAAATTTTTAGAAACTGAGAGGTGACCTGACAAAGTGGACTGGATACAGATCTTTCTTTTCTTTTTTCTTTTGGGCCTCCTTATCTCGAGAGACAATGGATACGCGCCTGGAGGTGGTCAGTGGTTTGTGAAGCAGCTCCTGGAGTGGCTATAAAGGCCAATTCTGGAGTGACAGGCTCTTCCACAGGTGCTGCAGAGAAATTTGTTTGTCGGGGCTGTTGCACAGTTGGCTCTCCCCTTGCGCCTCTGTCTTTTTTCCTGCCAACTACTAAGTCTCTTCGACTCGCCACAATTTAGCCCTGCCTTTATGGCTGCCCGCCAGCTCTGGCGAATGCTGGCAACTGACTCCCACGACTTGTGATCAATGTCACACGATTTCATGTCGCGTTTGCAGACGTCTTTAAAGCGGAGACATGGACGGCCGGTGGGTCTGATACCAGTGGCGAGCTCGCTGTACAATGTGTCTTTGGGGATCCTGCCATCTTCCATGCGGCTCACATGGCCAAGCCATCTCAAGCGCCGCTGACTCAGTAGTGTGTATAAGCTGGGGGTGTTGGCCGCTTCAAGGACTTCTGTGTTGGAGATATAGTCCTGCCGCCTGATGCCAAGTATTCTCCGAAGGCAGCGAAGATGGAATGAATTGAGACGTCGCTCTTGGCTGGCATACGTTGTCCAGGCCTCGCTGCCGTAGAGCAAGGTACTGAGGACACAGGCCTGATACACTCGGACTTTTGTGTTCCGTGTCAGTGCGCCATTTTCCCACACTTTCTTGGCCAGTCTGGACATAGCAGTGGAAGCCTTACCCATGCGCTTGTTGATTTCTGCATCTAGAGACAGGTTACTGGTGATAGTTGAGCCTAGGTAGGTGAACTCTTGAACCACTTCCAGAGCGTGGTCGCCAATATTGATGGATGGAGCATTTCTGACGTCCTGTCCCATGATGTTCGTTTTCTTGAGGCTGATGGTTAGGCCAAATTCATTGCAGGCAGCCGCAAACCTGTCGATGAGACTCTGCAGGCACTCTTCAGTGTGAGATGTTAAAGCAGCATCGTCAGCAAAGAGGAGTTCTCTGATGAGGACTTTCCGTACTTTGGACTTCGCTCTTAGACGGGCAAGGTTGAACAAGCTGCCCCCTGATCTTGTGTGGAGGAAAATTCCTTCAGAGGATTTGAACGCATGTGAAAGCAGCAGGGAGAAGAAAATCCCAAAAAGTGTGGGTGCGAGAACACAGCCCTGTTTCACACCACTCAGGATAGGAAAGGGCTCTGATGAGGAGCCACCATGTTGAATACAGATGTTGGATACAGATACTTGAAGGGAAATCAGTGGCAAACCAGTGGGAGGCATTCATGAGCAAGATATTATAGGTACAGTGTAGGTATGTCCCCACCAACATTAAAGGTGGTACTGCCAAATCTAGAGTCCCCTGGTTATCTAACAGCTTACAGGTAAGTTAAAGCAAAAAAAGAAAGCTTATGATGATCACAAATATCTTAATACTTTAGAAAGCCTAGAGGAGTATAGAAAGTGCAGGGGTGAAGTAAAAAAGGAAATTAGAAAAGCAAAGAGAGGACATGAGAAATTATTGGCAAGTAAAATCAAGGAAAACACAAAGATGTTTTATCAGTACGTTAAGAGCGAGAGGATAACTGAGGAAAAGGTAGGGCCTATCAGAGATGTACAGGGGAACTTGTGCATGGTTGCAGACGATGTGGGCAGGGTTCTTAATTAATTTTTTGTCTGTCTTCACAAAGGAGAGGGTTGATGCAGACATTGTAGTTAAAGAGGAGGAGAACATAATGAGGTAGGAAGTGCTTGAGGGTCTGACATCCCTGAAAGTGGATAAATCACCAGGAACGGATGGATTGCATCCCAGGTTGTTGAGGGAAGCCAGGGAGGAAAAAGCAGATGCGCAGAGGATCATCTTCAAATCCTCACTAGATACAGGAGAGGTACCAGATGATTGGAGGTCTGCGAACGTACCGTTGTTTAAAAAGGGTGTGAGGCTAAATAATTTAGGCTGGTCAGTCTGACCTTGGTAATGGGTAAATTGTTAGAATCTATTCTGAGGGATAGGATAAACTATTACTTAGAAAGGCACGGATTAATCAGGGATGGTCAGCATGGATTTGTAACGGGGAAGGTTATGTCTTGTTAACTTAGTTGAGTTTTTTGAGAAAGTAACCAGGAGAATTGATGAGTGTTGTGCAGTGGATGTGGTTTACATGGATTTTAGTAAGGCATTTGACAAGGTCCGCATGGCAGACTACTCAGCAAGATGAAAGCCTATGGGATACAGGGGAATGTGGCAGGTTGGATCCAGAATTGGCTCAGGGACAGGAAACAAAGGGTAGTAGTCGACAGATGTTTTTGCGAATGGAAAGCGGTTTCCAGTGGCATTCCACAGGGCTCAGTATTGGGTCCCTTGCTGTTTGTGGTATATGTTAATGATATGGACTTAAATGTGGGAGGCATGATTGGGAAATTTGCTGATGACACAAAAATTGGCCGTGTAGTTAATAGTGAGGAGGAAAGCCGTGGACTCCAGAATGATATCAATAGTTTGGTTGAGTCGGTGGAAAAGTGGCAAATGGAATTCAATCCAGAGAATTGTGAAGCTGTGCATTTGGGGAGGGCAAGTAAAGCGAGGGAATACACAATAAACGGGAGGATATTGAAAGGGGTAGAAGAAGTGAAAGACCTTGGAGTGCAAGTCCACAGGTCCCTGAAGGTGGCAGGACAGGTGGATAGAGTGATAAAGAAGACATATAGATTGCTTTCCTTTATTGGCAGAGGTACAGAGTACAAAAGCAGGGATGTGATGCTGGAACTGTATAAAACGCTGGTTCGGCCACAGCTGGGATATTGCATGCAGTTCTGGTCACCACATTACAGCAAGGACATAATTGCTCTGGATAGAGTACAAAGGAGATTTACAAGAATGTTGTCCAGGCTTGAAGGTTGCAACTATGAAGAAAGATTGGATAGGTAGGGTTGTTTTGCCAGGAACTGAGGAGGCTGAGGGCTTACTTGATAGAGTGGCCTAGATAGAGTGGACAGGAAGGACCCGTTTCCCCTGGTGAGGAGGTCAGTTTCCAAGGGACACAGATTTAAGGTGATTGGTAGAAGGATTAGAGGAGACATGAGGGGAAACTTTTTCACCCAGAGGATGGTGGGTGTCTGGAATTCACTGCCAGGAATGGTGGTGGAGGCAGAAACCCTCAATTCTTTTAAAAGGTACCTGGACATGTACCTGAAGTGCTGTAACCTGCAGGGCTATGGACCGGGTGGTGGAAGGTGGGATTAGTTTGGGCGGCTAGTTTATTAGGCCGGCACGGACACAATGGGCTAAATGACCTCCTTCTGTGCTGTACTTTTTCTATGGTGTTGCTAGTGGCCAGAACTCTCAAAAATAGGCTTCTAATTCAACGACTTGACAGTCCAAATGGGAACGATAGCTGTGCTCCAAGGTGAGGGGCTTCGCATGATTAACAGAACGATTGGGTTAGCGTTGCTGTTCTTGAAATGATCCTGCTCAAAGACTATAGTTGGGTGAGGAAGGTACCTACCGCTCAATTACTTTCAATCATAGAATTTACAGCACAGAATCAGGGCATTCAGCCCAACTGCTCTGTGCCAGTGTTAATGCTACACACGAGCCTCCTTCCATCTTATTTCTTTTCATCGTGTTTACATATCCTATTTCTTTCTCTCCCATGTGTTTATCTAGCTTCCCCTTAAATGCATCTACACTGCTCACCTCAACTACCCTTTGTGGTAGCGAATTCCAAATTCACACCACTCTCTGGGTAAAGAAGTTTTTACTGAATTCCCTATTGAATTTATCAGTGGCTATCAAAAATTTATAGTCCATAGTACTGGTCTCCCCACAATTGGAAACAACTCTACATCTACCCTTCATAATTTTAATGACCTCTTAAAGATCAGGTCATCCTCCAGCCCTCTCTTTTCTGGTGAAAAGAGCCCCATCCTGTACAGCCTTTCCAGATAATTATTCTTTTCAGTTCTAATATACTGGTAAGTTTTTCTTTTCACCTTCTCCAGTGTTCCCCCTAAACTGTGCAGCAGCGCAGCAGTTGGGAGTGTGCCGCACAGGGGACAAATAGGCCACTTGCAAGCAACATTCCCTTTAAGATGCGCGACCACGCATCTATCTTAAAGGTATCGTGCAGTGCAACACGTCGGCTGCACACTGGAAACAGAGGTCAGAGTGAGCATTGGATGCCACACTTATGACGAACATCCACACACTCGTTTTCCAGCAGTGGCAGTTGCTTCGCAACAGGGACTGTGGCCGATTCTTCCCCTTCCCCTTGGCCTTGCCCCACCCCACCCCATCCCACATCCATAGTGACTTTTGCATGGATTGGGAAAATATGGCTGATCTTTGCAGCATTGTCACTAGTATTTCAGCCTAGTGTAATGGGGGATGGGTGAACCTTTCCTGCTTTGCCCACTTGAACTGAACGATAGCCAACATAGAGTCTTAGATATGCAGTACAGAAACAGGCCCTTCGGCCCACAGAGTCCATGCCGGCTATTAAGCCTATCTATTCTAATCCCATTTTCCAGCACTTGGCCCATAGCCTTGTATGCTATGGCGTTTCAAGTGCTCATCTAAATACTTCTTAAATGTTGTGAGGGTTCCTGCCTCTACCACCCCTTCAAGCAGTGTGTTCCAGATTCCAACCACCCTCTGGTTGAAAAAAGTTTTCCTCAAATCCCCTCTGAACCTCCTGCACCTTACCTTAAATCTATGCCCCTGGTGATTGACACCTTCGCTAAGGGAAACATTTTCTTCCTATCTATCCTATCTATGCCCCCCATATTTCGTATACCTCAATCAGGTCCGCCTTCAGCCTTCTCTGCTGTAAGGAAAACAACCATCGCCTATCCAGTCTCTCTTCATAGCTGAAATTCTCCAGCCCAGGCAACATCCTGGTGAATCTCATCTGCACCCTCTCCAGTGCAATCATGTCCTTCCTATAGTGTGGCGACCAGAACTGTACACAGTACTCCAGCTGTGGCATAACTAGCATTTTGTACAGCTGCGTCATAACCTTCCTGCTCTTATATTCTATTCCTCGGCTAATAAAGGCAAGAATCCCATATGCCTTCCTATGCACCTTATCTACTTGTGCTGCTGCCTCAGTGATCTATGGACAAGTACACCAAGGTCCCTCTGACCCTCTGTACTTCCGAGGGTCCTACCATCCATTGTATATTCCCTTGACTTGTTAGTCCTCCTAAAATACATCACCTCACTTCTCAGATTATATTCCATTTGCCACTGCTCCACCCATCTTACCAGCCCATCTATATCGTCCTGTAATCTAAGGCTTTCCTCCTCACTATTTACCACACCACCAATTTTTGTGTCATTTGCGAACTTACTGATCACACCTCCTATATTCATGTCTAAATTATTAATGTACACTACAAACAGCAAGGGTCCCAGCATCGATGCTTACGGTGCACCACTGGTCACAGGCTTCCAATCGCAAAAACAACCCTCGACTATCACCCTCTGCCTCCTGCCACTAAGCCAATTTTGGATCCAAATTGCCCTGGATCCCATGGGCTCTTACCTTAACCAATCTCCCATGCAGGATCTTATCAAAAGCCTTACTGACGTCCTTGTAGACTACGTCAATTGCTTTACTCTCATCTACACACCTAGTCACCTCCTTGAAAAATTCAGTCGAACTGGTTAGACATGATTTCCCCCTGACAAAGCCATGCTGACTATCCTTGATTAATCCCTGCCCCTCCAAGTGGATATTAATCCTGTCCCTCAAAATTGTTTCCAATAGTTTCGCTACCACTGATGTTAGACTCACTGGCCTGTAATTACCTGGTTTATCCCGACTATCCTTCTTGAGTAATGGTAACAACAGTACAGGTATAGAGATATAAACAGGTAATGCTGAAAATGCACGGCATCTGTGGAGAGAGACGAAAGGTAGTCGACCTGAAACATTAACTCCTTTTCTCTCTCTGCAGCTGATGCCTGGTCTTCTGAGTATTTCCAGCATTTTCTGTTTATATGGTTGAGGGTAAGGCAGGACTGGCAGCTTAATATCCCAGGTTATAGAATCTTCAGACGTGATAGGGGAGGGGGTAAAAGAGGAGGTGGCATTGCATTGTTGATTAAGGAGTCAATTACTGCAGTAAGGAAGGATGATATCCTAGAAGGTTCCTCTAATGAGGCCATATGGGTAGAACCTAAAAACAAAAAGGGGGCTATTACTTGCCTGGGAGTGCACTACAGGCCTCCAAACAGTCAGGCAGTGGTAGAGGAGCAGATATGTAGGCAAATCTCAGAGAGGTGCAAAAATAATGGGGTAATAATAGTCAGGGATTTCAACTTCCCCTATATTAGAGTATTAGTGCTAAAAGCTTAAAGGGGGCGGAGTTCTTCAAGTGCATTCAGGAGAGCTTTTTGAGCCAGTACATAGAGAGTCCTACAAGAGCAGGGGCAGTACTGGACCTAATCCTAGGGAATGAAGCCGGACAAGTGGTAGAAGTGGCACTGGGGGAGCATTTCGGGGATAGTGACCATAACACTGTAAGGTTTGAGGTCGTTATGGAAAATTACATAGAGGGACCGGAAATAAGAGTACTGAATTGGGGGAAGGCAGATTTCAATATGATGAAACAGGATCTGGGCAAAGTGAACTGGGAGCAGCTTCTTATAGGAAAGTCTACATCAGATCATTTAGAAGGGAAATTGTGAGGGTTCAGGTGCAGCATGTTCCTGTGAAGGTGAAAGAGTAGGACCAACAGGTCAAGGAAACCCTGGATGTCCAGGAATATAGAGGATTGGATAAGGGAAAAAAAGGAGGCGTATGGCAGATTCAGAGTGCTGAAAACGGTGGAGTCCCGAGAGGAGTATAGAAAGTGTAGTGGAGTGCTTAAAAAAAAAAGTAATTAGGAGAGCGAAGAGGGGGCATGAAAAATCACTGGCGGGCAAGATAAAGGAAAATCCCAAGGCGTTTTGTAAGTATATAAAAACAAGAAATGCTGGAAATATTCAGTAGGTCTGGCAGCATCTGTGGAGAGAGAAGCAGAGTTAACATTTCAGGTCAGTGACCCTTCTACAGAACGTTTTATAAGTATGTTAGGGGCAAGAGGATAACCAGGGAAAAAGCGGGGCCCATAAGGGATCAAAGAGGCAATCTGTGTGTGGAGCCGGAGGGCAGAGGTGAGGTTTTGAACGATTACTTTTCATCTGTGTTCACTATGGAGAGGGACGATGTAGGTGTAGTGATCAGGGAGGGGGATTGTGATATACTTGATCAAATTAGCATGGTAAAGGAGGAAGTATTGGCTGTATTAGCGGGCATAATGGTGGATAAATCCCCAGGCCCAGATGAGATGTATCCCAGGCTGCTATGTGAGGCAAAGGAGGAGATTGAGGGGGCTCTGAGGCAAATTTTCAGATCCCGTCTGGACACAGGAGAGGTACCAGAGGATTGGAGGACGAATGTGGTACCATTATTCAAGAAGGGTAGCAGGGATAAAGCAGGTAATTACAGGCCGGTGAGTCTAACATCAGTGGTAGGGAAAGTTTGAGACCGGATTAATTGCCACTTGGAGAGGCAGGGATTAATCAGGGATAGTCAGCATGGCTTTGTCAGGGGGAGATCCTGTCGAACAAATTTGATTGACTTTCGAGGAGGTGACTAGATGTGTAGATGAGAGTAAAGCAGTTGATGTTGTCTACATGGACTTCAGTAAGGCTTTTGATAAGGTCCCGCATGGGAGATTTTGTTAAGAAGGTAAGAGCCCATGGGATCCAGGGCAATTTGGCAAATTGGATTCAAAATTGGCTTAGTGGAAGGAGGCCGAGGGTGATGGTAGAGGGTTGTTTTTGTGAATAGGAGCCTGTGACGAGTGGGGTACTATAGAGATCGGTGCTGGGACACTTACTGTTTGTAGTGTACATTAATGATTTTGATGTGAATATCGAAGGTATGATCAGTAAGTTCGCAGATGACATGAAAATTGGTGGTGTGGTAAAAGTGAGGAGGAAAGCCTTAGATCACGGGGCGATATAGATGGGCGGAGCAGTGGCAAATGGAGTTTAATCCTGAGAAGTATGAGGTGATGCACTTTGGGAGGTCTAACAAGGCAATGGATTATACAATGGATGGTAGGACCCTAGGGAGTACAGAGGGTCAGAGGGACCTTTGGGTGCTTGTCCATAGGTCACTGAAGGCAGCAGCACAGGTAGATAAGGTGGTTAGGAAGGCATATGGGATACTTGCCTTTATTAGATGACGCATTGAATATAAGAGCAGGGAGGTTATGATGGAGCTGTATAAAACACTGGTTAGGCCACAGCTGGACTACTGTGTACAGTTCTGGTCACCACACTATAGGAAGGATGTGATTGCAATGGAGAGGGTGCAGATGAGATTCACCAGGATGTTGCCTAGGCTGGAGCATTTCAGCTATGAAGAGAGAGTGGATAGGCTGGGGTTGTTTTCCTTGGAGCGGGGACGGCTGAGGGGGGACCCGATCGACGTATACAAAATTATGAGGGGCATAGATAGGAAGAAACCTTTCCCCTTAGCGGGGAGGTCAATAACTAGGGGGCATAGATTTAAGGTGAGGGGCAGAAGGTTTAGAGGGGAGTTGAGAAATTTTTTCACCTAGAGGGTGGTTGGAATCTGGAACACACTCCTGAAGAGGTGGTAGAGGCAGGAACACTCACGACATTCAAGAAGTATTTAGATGAGCACTTGAAACGCCATAACAAACAAGGCTACGGCCAAGTGCTAGGAAATGGGATTAGTTAGGATGGGTGCTTGATGGTCGGCGCAGGCGCGTTGGGCCGAAGGGCCTGTTTCTGTGCTGTCAAACTCTATGACTCTTATATTTTAGATTTCCAGCATCTGCTGTATTTTGCCTTTTGTATGATTATAGATTGCGTCCTTCCAACCTGGGCTTGCTCTGGAGTGAACGTGTGGAGCTTTGTAACACTAGGGTAAGGTACTAGTGTCATAGAGTCATAGTCGTACAGTACAGTACAGGAAACATGTCTCATCCGGCCATCAAGCACCTAACTATTCTAATCCCATTTTTCAGCACTTGGTCCGTAGCCTTGTGTGCTATGGCGCAAGTGCTCATCTAAGTACTTCTTAAATGTTGAGAGTTTCTGCCTCTACCACCTCTTCAAGCAGTGTGTTGCAGATTCCAACTACCCTCTGGGTGAAATTTTTTTTCCTCAAATCCCCTGTAAACCTCCTGTCCCTGACCTCAAATCTATGCCCCCTGGTTATTGACCCTTCCGCTAAGGGAAAAAGTTTCTTCCTATCTAACCTATCAATGCCCCTCATAATTTTGTATACCTTAGTCATGTTCCCCCTCAGCCTTCTCTGCTTTAAGGAAAACAGCCCCCGCCTTTTCAGTCTCTGTTCATAGCTGAAATGTTCAAGCCTGGCCAACATCATGGTGAATCTCCTCTGCACGCTCTCAAGTGCAATCACATCCTTCCTATAGTGTGGTGACCAGAACACAGTACTCTAGCTGTGCCCTAACCAGCGCTTTATACAGCTCCATCGTAACCTCCCTGCTCTTATATTCTGTGCCTCGGCTAATAGAGGCAAGTATCCCATATGCCTTCCTAACCACCTTATCTACCTGTGCTGCTGCCTTCAGTGATCTATGGACAAGTACACCAAGGTCCTTCTGACCCTCTACTTCCTAGGGTCCTACCATCCATTATATATTCCCTTGCCTTGTTAGTCGTCCCAAAATGCATCACCTCACACTTCTTAGGATTAAATTCCATTTGCCACTGCTCTGCCCATCTTACCAGCCCATCTATATCGTCCTGTAATCTAAGGCTTTCCTCCTCACTTTTTACGACACCACCAACTTTCGTGTCATACACCACCAATTTTCGTGGGTACTTCTGTCACTAGTGGTAGAAGCATTTTCTGGTGATTAAGAGTGACCTAGTGATTTTTTCCTCTCCCCCTCACCCCCAAGCATAACTTAAAACAGGCAATTCGGCTCAACCAGTCCATGCAAGCGTTGATGCTCCTCTTGTCTTTCCTTATCTAACTCTATTAGCATAACAGTCATTACTTTTTCCCTCCTGCTTATCCAGTCTCCCCTTAGCTACATCTATACTCTTTGCTTCACTCACTCCCTAAGTAAAGAAGTTTCTCCTGATTCCTTATTGGTATCAGTAAGCTAAATATAGCCTTTGTGATGTTGCTTTTAAATAACCCATGCTGTAAAACATGAGCAGTTCTTGACTGTTGGTTGCAGTCTCATTTTCAGTCTTCGAACTGCTATCTGCCAAAAGCTCTGTGGGAAGATATGGGGATAAATATGCTTGTTAGGATAGCTGGAATCCAATACCATCACTGCATTTAGGGCGGTTGAGATGACGTAGAAACTCGGCAGGACTGAGCTTCATTAGTGCTAATCTGTGAAGATCTTTAGTAATAAAGAGGAAATCGAGCAGCCATCAGAGAACTTTACTAAATTAAAACTTTTTAATGAAATTGGAATTAACCTTGGCTCCCATTTGAAATGGAATTGAAGATTTTTATCTGCAGTAGAGGAAATGGTTACTCCCTGTTTCAGGCACTTGATTAAAAAAGAAAGTTGTTTAAAAACATTTTTTTTTGTTTTACTGTCCTCCTAATGGTTGTGTAGGTGAAGGCACTTTCCAGTTTTATTGCTACATTGGGCAGCGAAGGCTTCACATACCAGCCTATGGTTTTAGAATGGTTCCAGGGCTGCTTTTAAAAATTCTTTCATGGGATGAGCATGTCATTGGCAAGGCCAGAATTTGTTGCCCATCCTTAATTGCCTTTCAGAAGGTGGTAGTGAGCCATCTTCTTGAACCGCTGCAGTCCATCTGGTGTAGGTATACCCACAGTGCTATTAGGAAGGGAGTTCCAGGTTTTTGACCCAGTGACAGTGAAGGAATGGTGAGATAGTTCCAAGTCAGGATGGTGTTAAGAGGAGACTGGATGGGGAACTTGCAGGTGGTGTTCCCATGCATTTGCTCACCTTGTCCTTCTAGGTGGTAGAGGTCCTGGGTTTGGAAGGTACTGTCGAAGGAGGTTTGGCAAGTTGCTGCAGTGAAATTTGTTTATGGTACTCACTGCTGCCACTGTGCGCTGGTGGTCGAGGGAGTGAATGTTTAAGATGGTGGATTGCGTACCGATTGCAGTTGCATAGATTGGAGAAGCTGGGGTTGTTCTGAGAGCAGAGAAGGTTAAGGGGAGTTCTGTGAAAGGCCACAGACCTGAAACATTAACTCTGTTTCTGTCTCCACAGATACTGCCAGACCTGCTGAGTATTTCCAGCACTTTCTGTTTTAATTTCAGATTTCTAGCATCTGCAGTAATTTGCTTTTGTAAGATTAAGAGGAGACTTGATGGAGCTGTTTAAAAGCCATGAAGGGTTTAGATAGAGTAAATAAAGGGAAGCTCTTTCCAATGGCTGAAGGATAGCCAGAGAGCACAGACTTAAGGTGAATGTCAAAAGAAACAGAGGCGGCATGAGGAAAATCATTTTATGCAATGAGTGGTTAGGATTTGGAATGCATGCCTCACGGTGATGGATACGGATTCAATAGTAGCCTTCAAAAGAGAATTGGATAAATACTTGAAGGAGAAATAATTGCAGGGTTGTGTGGAACTACCTGGATTGAAAGCTGGCACGGCTCGATGGGCTCAGTGGCCTCCATCTGTGCTGTACTATTCTCTGATAAGTGGAAACATCCTCTCTGTCTACCCTATCAAACCCTCTCATAATCTTAAAGACCTAAATCATATTACCCCTCAGCCTTTTCTTTTATAGAGAAAAGAGCCCCAGCCTGTTCAGTCTTCCCTGATGAGGTAGGATTAGATTAGATTAGAGATACAGCACTGAAACAGGCCCCTTTGGCCCACCGTGTCTGTGCCGAACATCAACCACCCATTTATACTAATCCTACACTAATCCCATATTCCTACCAAACATCCCCACCTATCCCTATAGGGTTCTCTCAATTCTGATATCGTCCTTGCTTTTTTCTTTTGCACCTTGTCTAGTGCCTCTATATCCTTTTTGCAACTCTGTCCTAACCAGACCCCAAATATCGTATATTTGAGGTTGCCATGTGAGCAGCTGTTGCCCCATCTTAGATATTGTAGCAATAGGTTTGGGGGAGAAAATTAGGTTTTAGTTCCATGTAATTCTAGGTGGGGAAATTGAAATGCCCAGAGATTTTGTGACTTTTGTTTCCCCTTCTATCTACAGATATTTCTGCTATGACAGATGACGTGTACAGAACACGAAGCCAGAAGAGAGCATTGGAGCGGGAGGGACTGCATAACGACGTGGATATGAAGAAACCAAAAATGGAATGCTCCAGAGGAACGGATAGGGACAATGAATTCGATGATGTAAAAGGGGAGATAAAAATTAAAACCGAACCCGTCGATCGGGGTGGTGGTCGAACTCCTGGGTTACTAAAGGGACCAGGTGAAGTGAAAGCAACAATCAAAGTAGAAGTACAGGCCGGCGACGAACCCGTCGATATGAGTACTTCGAAGACGTAAGTACGCAGCTGCAAATTGGTCCGGTTTCTTTGAAAGCTGGTTTGTGTTTTTTTGGAATGGAGAGCTTGGTTGTAATGTCAATAAGAAGAGAAAAACAAAGAATTTACATTTATATAGCACCTTTACAGACTTCAGGACAACCAGTGAAGTGTAGTCCTTGTTGTAATGTAGAAAACACAGCAGCCAATTTGTGCACACCAAGCTCCCACAAACAGGAATATGTTAATGACCAGATAATTTGTTTTTTTAAAATGATGTTGATTGAGGGATAAATATTGGCCAGGACACTGGGGATAACTCCCCTGCTCTTGGAAATAGTGCTATTGGATCTTTTCCGTCCACCTGAGAGGACAGGCAGGGCCTCAGTTTAAAGTTTCATCCAAAAGACGGCACCTGTAACAGTGCAGCACTCCCTCGGTACTGCACTGAAGTGTCAGCCTACATATTGGTGTTAAAGCTTCTGGATTGGGACTTGAACCCACCATCTTCTGATTTAGAGGCAAGAGTCTTACCAAATGAGCCACAGCTGACACCAGGTATTTTACTACACCACTGACACTAATACCCTGAAATATTAGCTAAAATGGCACAAATTATTCCTTGTTGCTAAAATGGGTTGGGAGGAGGCTGGTGTAGAGCATAAACACTTGCATGAAACAAAAGGCCTGTTTCTGTGCTGTATTATCAATAATCTACCATAGAGTTGAGCTGCGAAGCCTCTTTTCGCACCCAGCACCAGTTTGAAACAACAGCTGCAATTGTGCTGCTGGCCATTTTTATGCAGTTGGAATGGGCAAATCATTGAGAAAAAAATTCGACCAACTATTCTGCTTTTCTGATATCATAAAGAACATGGTTTTTAAGCAAGGCATAAATAGGAAGGTAAAATATAGGAAGGAACAGGAGGAGGCAATTCAGCCCCTCAAACCTCTTCAAACTTTCACTTAGATCACAGCTGACCTGTATCTTAACTCCATCTACCCACCTTGGTTTCATAACCCTTACCAATCAAAAATCTATCATACTCTGTTTTGAATTACCCCTATTCTCAATAGTTTTTTTGGGGAGAGAAATCCAGTTTTCTACTACCCTTTGTGTAAAAGTGCTTCCTGACATCACCTCTGAATTGACTCTAGCTCTAATTTTAAGGTTATGCCCTCATGCTCTGGACTTCCTTGCCAGAGGAAATAGTTTTTCTCTACCTACCCAATTGTTATGACCAGATGAGAAAGGTGTCTAGGGGTCCCTCTCAGCCTTCACCTGGTCTTACTGTAATAGGGTTTAATTTTTAAACACACCATGTTTTTAGCTCCCCCTTGGTGAATCCTTGTTCACCGTTTTCCAGTTATAAGGCAAATAAACCAGCACAAACAGGCTTTCTTAGGTTTAAAGAAGAAAAGTTGAAATTTCTTAAACTTAAATTCTAATTCGGTTAACACCTACGGGTACAGGATGCGCTCACGCTAGCATGCATACGAGATACGCACATGAAAATTGAGACAAAAGAGCAGAAGAAAAATAAAGTGGAAAAGTTTGAGGCAATATGTAAAGAGTTTTTGTTATGGTTCTTCGAGCTCACTGTAGAATCCTGATTGTAGGTAGATCTTGCTTTTCGTTGGGGCCCAGTATTATTCTTAAACCTTAAACAAACTAAAACCTTGTTTGCTGTACAAGACTTTTCTCTCTTGGGGTTCATGTGTCTTCAGGGGGTTCAGTGGCTTGTGAGAAAGAGATGGGAGCAGACAGGAGAGATCTTCAGTCCAGGAGCAAGCAGACACTCTGCCTTCAAACTCTCTGTGGCCAGTTCAAAAGAAAACCCTGGAACAGCCAGGTAGTCATGTAACCAGCTGGTCTAACCAGTCCAGGCTCTTGTGGATTGTATCCTCCTGAGCAGGCCCTGGAATGCGCTTCCTCACCTTTGTCTATTAGTATGTAAATGTTTTTTCCAGCCATGGCTGATCTGTTTAACAAGTCATTTCCTCGCTCCAACAACAGTTAAAAATTAATGTTCGTGACAATATTGATGTGCCTCATTCTTGGCAGGTGGGGGCCTAGCATGACACCTCCACACCCAGTGGAATAAAATGCGATTTGGGAACAGCTCATTTCATTAA
This sequence comes from Heterodontus francisci, assembly GCF_036365525.1. Lineage (NCBI taxonomy): Eukaryota > Metazoa > Chordata > Chondrichthyes > Heterodontiformes > Heterodontidae > Heterodontus > Heterodontus francisci. The sequence continues at coordinate 6,497,544 of NC_090406.1, forward strand.
AAGGGTCGAGAGAAAAATATAAGATTCAGAAAAAAAAAAATGCATTTCTCTCATTTATTCACAAATCCTAAAACTTATTAAAATCGCCCCTTTTTTGGCATCCCAATAAACATGTTCGTTCTTGGGGAAGTTTCTGTTCCTTTCGTCCATTTCCATGTCTTTGTTCCAATTGAGGTCTGAAAAGGGAGAGGGGGTTTTAGATTTAATTAGCCCTAAGCTGAAATTTATTTTTCTCAGGAGAGTCAGTAGTGGGCGGGTCTATCCTGAACACATTTTCAGTGCTTTGCTGAGTCATGCAAAGGCTTTTGAATTTGTGGGATGGGTGGTTTTCTTTGGTTCTGACTGTGGGGGAGGATTCTGTGCTAATCTCCCCTTTGTCCCAGAGGACACTCCTGCCTGCAGGTATTTGTGCAGACTCTACTGCACTCCTATGGCACTTCGACTAGGTGATGCATCGCCCTCACAGTTTCTCTGCCCCCGAGAGGTCTTTCTTTGTCTCTGCAGGTTCCTGTAAATGCTGTTAGCAACTCTTGTGGGGTGCGTCTTGTGTCTGCATTTACACTGGAGGATGTGGGGTCTAATGTTTTGCATTTTTCGGGGTTGGCTGCCTGGACAGTAGGGGTTTTCATCCGGGATTCCTCCTGGACTTCCTTTAACCTGCCCTCTTGGTCACTTTTTCCCCTTCCCTGTCTAACCTTTTGCCAGCTTTGTGCCTGCCTGTCCCTTTTTGTTCTCAGCAGGGGGTCCCTTACAGTTCACCAGCTCTCTGCTGGAGGGTCCTCCTAACACCAGTACAAGACTTAGGGATGCAGGTTTCACTGTAGGTTGGGGTTTCCCCTCAACCAGGCACATGTGGCAGTACTAATATGGGATTAGTGTAGGATTAGTATAAATGGGTGATTGATGGTCGGCACAGACTCGGTGGGCCGAAGGGCCTGTTGCAGTGCTGTATCTCTAAACTAACCTACTCCACCACATCTTTTTGGAGTTTTGGCCAAACTGCTGTCCTATGCGGGCTTTGGTCTTTCGTGTACCGGCATGTACAGCCACTATAGTCTCGTGGGCCCTTCTTAATATTTCTCTCTGGTACCTCTGTGGTACCAGGGAAGACCATTGAAGCAGCAGTGCAAGTGGTGGAGGTGTTGGCGTTGTGGTAATGTTACTGGACTAGTAATCCAGAGACCCACGCTAATGCCCTAGGGGAATGGGTTCAAATCCCACCATGGCAGCTGGTGGACTTCAAATTCAACTGATAAATTCAATTAATTAATACAAATCTGGAACTGGAAGCTAGTCTCAGTAATGGTTGTTGTAAAAGCTCATCTGGTTCACTCATGTCCTTTAGGGAAGGAAATCTGCTGTCCTCGCCTGATCTGGCCTACATGTGACTCCAGACCCACAGCAATGTGGTTGACTCTTAACTGCCCTCTGAAATGGCCCAGCAAGCCATTCAGTTGTCAAAGGCCGTTAGGGATGGCAACAAATGCTGGCCTTGCCGACAATGCTCACATCCCATGAAAGAATAAAAAATAAATGGGCTGAAAAAGCATTAAGATTTGTTACTGGAGAGAGAGGGGGGATTGAGAGAGATGATGGGTAGGTTTGACTGTTGTGTATCAAAATTTGATGGCTTTTCAGAGTTCATGGTTTTTTTTCCAGGTTCCTGAGGCAAATTTATTTTTGCACTGAAATGCAAAGATGCTAGCGCATCTGAGCACAACAAGTGCAGCGTAAGAAAATATGTCAGGAAACTGTGATCAAACTATAGCGCTGTGGTCAGACTGCATCTTTAATACTGTGCCCAGTTCTGACTACAGACACGAGGGAGATAGTCAAATGTTTAGGAGTAACAAGGAAAGATTGGAGAAACAGGCCTTTATACAAGAGATAGATCTGAGTTAATCTTATAGAAGTGTATAAGATAGAGGAATAGATAAAGTAAACCTGGAAAATAGCAATAAATGAAATGGCTTGAGTAAGGCTAGATGGTATAGAGTCATACCAGTAAAAGGTAAATTTAGGATTGTCAGGAAATTCTTCATAAAAAGAATGATCAGCGCATGGGATGGGCTCTGAGTAGTGAAGGCAAAAATGATTGAATTGTTTAAGAAGCAATTGGATACTGTAATGGGAGGAATTTCAAGGCCTTCCGGATGGATGAATTAAGATGGACACCAAGGGCCTTCCTCGGTTGTAATTATCTTGATTACTGCTGAAGTGTCCCTATAAAACAGATCCTTGAATGTTACAAGTTGTCAAGCACAGTAGTACTGATTAGGCAGCATTGTTCAGGGCCCTGAAGTCCTGACTCATCTGTGACTTCATGCCTTGGCACGTTTCTGACCTTACTCCACTGTCCTGCCGTATGGTGATATGCTTGCAGTTATCCATGCCTGCGGGAAAACTACCTCAAATGGGGGAGAGGTGTCAAATCAGGGTTAGGTGCTTCCTGATTAGCAACAAAAATCTAATGATGAGTCTCTGCTTTGCTGCCATGCAGCCAAGGTATTAAGGAGAACAGAAAGGGTAGATAGGGAGAAACTGTTTCTCCTTATTGGGCAGTCTAGGCCTTGGAGGCATAGCTTAAAAATTGGAGCCAGACCTTTAGGAGTGAAATTAGGAAACACTTTTACACACAAAGGGTGGTAGAAATTTGGAAATCTCTTCCGTAAATGGCATTGATGCTAAATCATTTGTTAATTTTAAATCTGAGTGATAGGTTTTTGTTAACCGAAAGTATTGAGGAATATGGAGTTAGGCGCAGATCAGCCGTGATCTAGTTGGATGGCAGAACAGGCTCGAGGGCAAAATTGCCTCATCCTCTTATGTTTCCAGATATTAAATAATATATAGAAGCAGTTTCCTGTTGGCCCTGCAATGGGGGCTAATGGGAATTGTAGGCAGCCTTTGCAAGTAAGAGAACCAATAGTTGTATTTGAGTTCATTGTGTAATTGAACTATATGTGTAGATTTGAGTCTTACAGTTCAAGGTGATTCCCTCAGTCCCTGCAGAGCTAGCTGAGGTCAACTGGGATCGTTCTCTGAGGTAGCCACAGTTTGGAAAATTGAGCAACAGTTCCTGCTGCTCGTCATCTTCCAATGATGATTGGTGAAGTGTAAGCATATGGCCATTAGATGATGATATGGTAGCGCTGAGGGTGATCTGTTGGATGGGGCATTGAAGAATCTGTGACATCCTACCAACCCAACGTGCGCCAGTGCATGCAGGAGAGGATGGAGTAGGGGGAGGAAGTTAGAAGAGATTGATCTGATATCTGAGAGATGGAGAAGGTTGGCATTGGTGACCTTAATCCAATGATTCTTTTATGGCTGATGTCCTTGTCCCTCTCTGAATGGAAGGATGAAAGCAAAATACTGTGGATGCTGAAAATCTGAAATAAAAATAGAAAATGCTGGAAATACTCAGGTCAGGCAGAATCTGTGGAGAGAAACCGTTAACATTTTAGGTCGATGACCTCTGATGAACGTCATCGACCTGAAACGTTAACTCTGTTTCTCTCTCCACAAATGCTGCCTGACCTGAGTATTTCCAGTATTTCTGTTTTTATTTCCGAATGGAAGGATATGGGTTCCCACCTATAGAGTGACACTCAACTAAGATTCTGATTCTGGCCACATTTGCTGTGGGGAGGTGATGGATGCATGGCGTTTAGATATTTCACAAATGGAATAATAATGAAAGAATTGCAACTGGGCTTTTGTGCATGTTTATCTTGCTCGTTTGAGTAGCAGAGACAAATTCGAAGGCCGGTTTCTTTCTTGACCTAAGCTCAGTTCGATCCTGTCTTGACAAGCACATGAAAAGGAGGACAGGAAAAAGCCATCAGTCCAGTTGATTCAGCCCACCCCATCTCTATGTGGTGTAGACCAGGACAGCTTTGACGTTCCTGGGAGAGGAGGTGATAGAAAGACGGGTGGGCACAGGCGCTGAGACTCATCTGTGGAAGATGCTGGAGAATGACTTTCAAAACTAGGAAGGCAATCGAGCAAAGCTCCAGGAGCCAACAGTAAAACTCATAAATCCTTTTAATCACAGCTAACCTGAAACTTGCCCCCTCCATTTGAAAATGTCGTCCTCAGGATGTTCATTTACACAAAATACTTCCTGGCACTGAGTGGCATTGGGGGCCAGGAGTCCTGGATAATATGTCTCTACCTCCCACTCTTTAGGAACATAAAAAAAAAGGAGTAGGTCATTTAGCCCCTCGAGTCTGTTCTGTCATTTAATGAGATCATGGCTGACCTGTGACCAAACTCCATATACCCACCTTTTCCCCATATCCCTCAATGCCTTTGGTTAACAAATCTATCAACCTCCGATTTAAAATTAACAATTGACCCAGCATTAACTGCTGTTTGCACTTAGAAAAGCATAGTATGATTACAAGTCAACACAGTTTTACAGAAGGGAAATCCTGTTTGACAAATTTATTAGAATTTTTTGAGGATTTAACTAGTAGGGTAGATAAAGGGCAACCAGTAGATGTAGTGTACTTGGATTTCTAGAAGGATTGGTTAACGGACAGAAAGCAGAGAGTATGGATAAATGGACATTTTCAAGTTGTCAGGATGTGACTAGTGGCGCGCCACGAGGATCAGTGCTGGAGCCTCACTATTTACAATCTATATTAATGACTTAGAGACAGAGTAGTGTATCTAAATTTGCTGAATACACAAAGCTAGGTGGGAATGCAAGCTGTGAGGAGGACATAGGTTACGAAGAGATATAGACAGGTTAAGTAAGTGGGTAACAAGGTGGCAGCTGGAGTATAATGTGGGGAAGTATGAGGTTATTCACTTTGCTCATAAGAATAGAAAAGCAGAATATTTTTTAAAAGGCATAAAACTTGTAAATATTGTTCAGAGGGACTTGGGTGTACTCATACAAAGAACACAAAAAGTTAACATGCAGATACAGCAAGCAATTAGGAAAACACATAGCATGTTGGTCTTTTGCAAGGGGATTGGAGTACAAGAATAAATACGTCTTGCTACAATGTAGTGCTTTGCTTTGGTGAGACCACACCTGGACTACTGTGTGAAATTTTGGTCTCCATGTTTAAGGAAGGATATACTTGCATTAGAGGCAGTCCACAAAGGTTCACTAGATTAGTCCCTGGGATGAGACGCTGAGTAAATTGGCTCTATATTCTCTTGAGTTTAGAAGAATGACAGGTGATCTTATTGAAACATTCATGACAGGGTGGATACTGAGATATTGTTTCCCCTGGCTGGGGAATTAAAACAAGGGGGCACAGTTTCAGGATAAGGGGTTGATCATTTAGGACTGAGATAAGAAGAAATTTCTTCACTCAGAGGGTTGTGAATCTTTGGAATTCTCTACTCCAGAGGGATGTGAATGCACCATCATTGAATCTGCTTATGGCTGAGATAGACAGATTTTTGGTGTCTCAGGGAATCGAGGGATATGGGGAGTGGGCAGGAAAGTGGAGTTGAAGTCCAAGATCAACCATGATCATATTGAATGATAGAGCAGGCTCGACGGGCCATATGGTCTACTCTTCCTGTTTCTAATGTTACTTTATGTTCTCGAGAGTTTCAAACTTCTACCACCCTTTGTGTGTAGAAGTATTTCCAAACTTCAGTCCTGAAACATCTGGCATCATCTATTTCCGTTAGTCCTGGATTCCCCCAATCAGCAGAAATAATTTCTATTTACCCTATTTTTTCCCCTTAATTTGAAAACTGCAATCAAATCACCCCTTAACTTTCTAAATTCCAGGGAATACCTTTTTCCTCTACATATCGCCTTATATGCTGAGGCCAGTTGTAGAATACCTTGGTACAAATTGGAAGTTTGTGGCGAACCAGTAACGTACCTGAATTCAACCAACCAGCCCTACTTCACGTCCCCGTCCTCCATGTATGTCTGCTAACTCCCTGTCATCAGGAATGCTGAATCTAACTAGTGCCGCTCCTGCATTTTGTATATCAACCTCTACTACAATACATACCCTGTACTTATTAAAGGTGCTGGTGTTTTGACATGGTGTGAAGTGGCTAACATTACTGACAGTTTTACCATCTGAGGTACAACATGAAATTATCATTTGTGAGCATGGATGTATAAAGAATTACACATGACTGGCAGTGTGGAATAAGAATCTGAGGCCTCAGATGAGACACAAAATGCATGTATTAGTTTGACTTATGGATGAGAGCTGAGATTAAATGCTATGCTCCATTTAATCAATTCTGTCGTCAGTTATTGTGTTGTGCTTGGGCTGACATTATGCAGATTGAAGAATTTCACCTAAAAACTCTTAAAAGAGAATGGAAGTTTAGATTGAGTAATTCTCTTTATTTTCCTTTGGAATACTCCTCCAAAGTAGTACCTCAAAGTTTACATAAATATTGAATTAGTCATTGAACCATTTTATTTCCTCTTCATGAATTGTATCCTCCTGCTTTGAAGAAAGGTAAAAATTTCCTATCCCAGAATTGACTTCCCCCCGCACTGCCCTGGCTATTTCAGGTCTCATTCCCTCTTGGGTTGATCCATTGTTCACTGACAGCGATGAGCTGCTCTTGTCCGTTAATTTTAACGAGAGCTGTAAATTTATTTGTTGGTTAGATTAGATTAGAGATACAGCACTGAAACAGGCCCTTCGGCCCACCGAGTCTGTGCCGAACATCAACCACCCATTTATACTAATCCTACACTAATCCCATATTCCTACCAAACATCCCCACCTGTCCCTATATTTCCCTACCACCTACCTATACTAGTGACAATTTATAAAGACCAATTTACCTATCAACCTGCAAGTCTTTTGGCTTGTGGGAGGAAACCGGAGCACCCGGAGAAAACCCACGCAGGTTCTGTGGGGTTGCTAAAGTTCGGCTCCTGGTGAGGGAACATTGGGGGTGAGGTTCATGATACAAGAGTAATGCTAATTACGAATTTATTTGAAACTATGCAGTGGTGTTTAACTTTGAAGAGTGAGCTGCATTAAAATGGCTTGCATTTAAACTGAGTGAGATGTGACGGATCTGTAGACCACTCTTGTATCGGGCGTGCCTCATCACATGATTGTGTTTTCCCTATCCACCAAAAATTTGGGTGAGACTGCCTCAGTACTTCATTACACAAGCATATTTTAATTCTATTAAAATTGATTTTTATCCCCAGCTGAGGGACTTAAAAGATGAACTGAAACAGAAGTGTGTGTGAGTGATTTGTGTATGCCTCAGATTCCAACAGCATTACCTTCATTAAATAATTTGACTGCCAATGTGGCAGTGACACAAAGGCTTGGAATGGCCAGTGGTATCCAACAGCTCTCTCACTGAGATACATAATAGAGCAACACTGGTGAGGCTTTCTGAGTGTCAGGGCTCACAGCCTGGGGAGAAGCCCAGAACAACAAAGGTTATCACTTTGTGTTGCAGAGCTGGAGTTGGTCTGACACACACACAACTCCCTCCCTCAGCTCTGTGTAAGGGCAGGAAGGAATCTTCCTGTCATGTTTTTGTAAAGGTTTGAATCTGTCTTTTTTGCACAGCACCATGTTCCATGTATCTAATCCCCACTCCAGAGACTTGAGCACAAAAATCTAGGCTTACACTCCAGTGAAGTACTGAGTCAGAGAGTAATGAGGGATGCTAAACTGAGGCCCCACCTGCCCCCTCAGGTGAAGGTAAATGATCCTAGGGTATTATTTTGAAGAAGAGCCGGGGAGTTCTCCCTGGTGTCCTGGGCCACTATTTATCCCTCAATCAACATCATTATAAACAGATGATCTGGTCATTATCACATTGTTACTTGTGGGAGCTTGCTGTGTGCAAATTGACTGTTGTGGTTCCTATATCACAGCAGTGCTACCCTTCTGAAGTATTTAATTTCCTTCATATGAGGGTTTGGGATGTCCTGAGGTCGTGAGAGACACCATACAAGTGCAATTTCTTTTTGTTGTTGGATCGTGATGGGAACAGTTGTGACGCCTCCCACTGTTGATTAGACCATCGCCCCTTACTATCCAAGTTAATGCATTTAAAAAAAACAGCCACTGGAGGCCAGAGATATTTGAGGGTGCTAGCAGCTTCCTGCTAGTTATGGTGATACTTTGTGGGATCGCCTGTGAACAAAATAGTTGTCAAGTTTGCCTAATTTTCTCTGCAGCTTAATTCATTTTACGTGAAAAGCTTTGCAATGTTTGAGGGATGGGATAAGGCACTGTGTAAATAAGTATCTTTTTAGTTTATTGATTTTAATGAATACATCCATATGAGTAAACACATATGACAAAGTAGAAGCTTACTACAAGGAAAGCCTCTTGACAGGGCTTTCATCACCATGTGTTTTAGTAGCACCTGTTAGTGGCTTAAACAACCTAGAAATGTCAAACCTAAGAAGGTATTTCTAGCGTCACAATTTCATTAACAACAGGGTTTTGGCAGTGTTGAAGTAGAGGAGGAGGTTTTGTGTTCTTTAATGACCATTTTTCCAGTGAAGGGAGGGAACATACGAACTAGGAGCAGGAGTAGACCATTTGGCCCCTCAAACCTGCTATGCCATTCCATAAGATAATGGCTGATCTGTTTGTGGACTAAACACTACTTTCCTGCCTATCCCCTATACCCTTGACTGCCTTGTTTGTCAAGAATCTGTCTACATTTGCCTTAAAGACATTCAATGACCCTGCCTCCACTGCTCTCTGGGGGAAGAGAGTTCCACAGACTCGTGACCCTCAGAAAAAATTTCTCTTCATCTCTGTCCTAAATGGGAGACCCCTTATTTTTAAACTGTTCCCCCTATTTTAGTCTCTCCCACAAGGGGAAAACACCCTTTCTACATCCACTCTGTCATGTCCCCTCAGAATCTTGTATGTCTCAATCAGATCACCTCTCATCCTTCTAAACTCCAATGAATACAGATCTAACCTTTCCTCATAAGATAACCCTCTCACTCCAGGAATCAGTCAAGTGAACCTTCTCTGAACTGTTTCCAATGCAATTATATCCTTAAGTAAGGAGACCAAAACTGTACACAATACTCTAGATGTGGTCTCACCAATGTACAACTGTAACAAAACATCTCTACTTCTATATTCCATTCCCCTTGCAATAAATGATGACATTGCATTTGCCTTCTTAATCACTTGCTGTACCTGCATACTAACTTTTTGTGTTTCATATACTAGGACACCCAGATCCCTCTGCATCTCAGTTTTGCAATCTCTCTATTTAAATAATACATTGCTTTTCTACTCTTCTGACCAAAGTAGACAAGTTCACACTTTCCCAAATTATACTCCATCTGCCAAATCTTTGCCCACTCACTTAAACTTTCTATATCCCTTTGCAGACTCCTTATGTCCTCTTGACAGCTTACTCTCCTACCTATCTTTGTGTCATCAGCAAATTTAGCAACCATATATTCTGTCCCTTCATCCAAGTCATTGATATAGATTGTAAATAGTTGAGGCCCCAGCACTGATCCCTGTGGCGCTCCACAGGTTACAGCTTGCCAACCTGAAAATGACCCATTTATATCTACTCTGCTTTCTGTTAGCCAACCAATCCTCTATTCATGCCAGTATGTTACCCCCTATACCATGGGCTCTTATCTTATTTAGTAGCCTTTGATGCAGCACCTTGTCAAATGCCTTCTGGAAATCCAAGTACACCACATCCACAGGTTCCCCTTTATCCACGTTGCTTGTTACTTCCTCAAAGAACTCTAATAAATTAGTCAAACACTATTTCCCTTTCACAGAACCATGTTGACTCTGCCTGATAGCATTGACATTTTTTAAATGACCTGCTATAACCTCCTTAATAATGGATTCCACCATTTTCCCTATGACAGATGCTAAGCTAACTGGCCTATAGTTTCCTGCTTTCTGTCTTCCTCCTTTCTTGAATAGTGGAGTTACATTCGCTATTTTCCAATCTGATGGGACCTTTCCAGAATCTAGAGAATTTTGGAATATTAAAACCAATGCATCCACTATCTCAGCAGCCACTTCTTTTAAGACCCTAGGATGATGTCTATCAGGACCCGGGGCCTTGTCAGCTTTTAGTTCTAATGGTTTTCTCAGTACCCTTTCCCTGGTAATGGTAATTATTAAGTTCCTCCTCCCTTTCAACTTTTGAATCACAATTATTTCTGGGATGTTATTTGTATCCTTTGCAGTGTACATCCTGTACAGCTACGATTGCGCCATCCAGGCTTCTACACGCTTTCTACAGCAGCCATTGTGAAGTCTAGTGATGGAAAACTATTCTGGGCCAGTTCATTACATTCAATGGTTGTTTTGAATGGAAGGAAACCATCTTTGGCACTATAAAAATGAACAGGTAGCTGGAGCTAAATGTGAAAGGAGCACTGTAAATTCCAGTGCATCACATTGTGAGGCTGTACTGTGTATTGGAGCTCTGAACTTTCTTCCAAGTTCTTTCTCACCCTTTCTGTCCTCTCCTTCCCATTCCCCCCCCCCCCCTCTCCTCCTTCCCATTCCCCCCCCTCCTCTCCTCCTTCCCATTCCCCCCCCCTCCTCTCCTCCTTCCCATTCCTCCTCTCCTCCTTCCCATTCCCCCCCCTCCTCTCCTCCTTCCCATTCCCCCCCCTCCTCTCCTCCTTCCCATTCCCCCCCTCCTCTCCTCCTTCCCATTCCCCCCCTCCTCTCCTCCTTCCCATTCCCCCCCCCCTCCTCTCTTCCTTCCCATTCCCCCCCCTCCTCCTCTCCTCCTTCCCATTCCCCCCCTCCTCTCCTCCTTCCCCTCCTCTTGCCCATCTCTACTGATAGCTGTTAGCTGATAATGGAATCAGTTGAATAGACAATCACCCCTCTCTGTCTAGATTCATAACAACTTGCATTTATATAGTAAAGCATCTCAGGGCGCTTCACAGGAGTGTTAACAAACAAAATTTGACACTGAGCCACATAAGGAAATATTAGGGCAGATGATTAAAAACTTGGTTGAAGAGCTAGGTTTTAAGTAGCATCTTCTAGGCAAAATCCGTGCCTTTAGTAGAGGAGAGGGCTTAATAGGTGGGGGAGAAGAATTTGAAAGTAAGTTCAGAGCTCCAATATACAGAATCTCTCACTGATGCACTGAATTCTCTGTCCCAGAGGGTAGTGGAAGCGTAGTCACTGAGTAAGTTCAAGAGCGAGATCGAGAGATTTCTAATTGCTAATGGCATCAAGGGATATGGGGATAGTGCGGGAATATGGCATTGAGGTAGATGATCGGCCATGATCTAGAATGGTGGAGCATGCTTGAAGGGCCGAATGGCCTACTCTTGCTCCTATGTACCTATTTTACAGAGTGCTCTTTCAGCATGCACTAAGGATGTCCACTTGGGTGTGGCATCAGAGGACACTGAGATTATTTTAGACGCAGATTATTTCCACTGGTTGGGGAATCTAGAACATGGGCACAATCTCAGGATAAGGGGCCAATCATGTAGGACTGAGATGAAGAGAAATTACTTCACTCAAAGGGTTGTGAATCTTTGGAATTCTTTACCCCAGAGGGTCATGGATGTTCCATTGTTGTATATATTTAAGGCTGGGATAGACAGATTTTTGGTGTCTCGGAATCGAGCGATATGACGAGCAGGCGGTAAAGTGGAGTTGAATCCTAAGATCAGCCATGATAGTTTTGAATGGTAGAGCAGGCTTGATGGGCCATATGGTGGTCTGCTGCTCCTATTCCTTGTGTTCTTGTCGAGGTTTGTGGATTCCAGCAGCTTCCTGCTACCTTGTTTTAAGTGGCTGGATTAGGCAAGAGTGAGTGTCAGCAGATGTCTTGCCACGGAGGGCTTCATAGGCAAACAGGATCCTCGTACATAATGTCTTCGTGCGTTCACTTCCTAGTAGAGATTACATGATTCCAATTGAAAGCAGGAATCTTGATTGAGGACCAGATGTATTCCAGCACAAAGGATCTTATCAGCTAAAATAAAAGCAAAATACTGCGGATGCTGGAAATCTGAAACAAAAACAAGAAATGCTGGATTCACTCAGCAGGTCTGGCAGCATCTGTGGAAAGAGAAGCAGAGTTAACGTTTCGGGTCAGTGACCCTTCTTCGGAACTGACAAATATTAGAAAAGTCACAGATTATAAACAAGTGAGGTGGGGGTTGGGCAAGAGATAACAAAGGAGAAGGTGCAGATTGGACCAAGCCACATAGCTGACCAAAAGGTCATGGAGCAAAGGCAAACAATATGTTAATGGTGTGTTGAAAGACAAAGCATTAGTACAGATTAGGTGTGAATATACTGAATATTGAACAGCAGCAAGTGCAAACCTGAAGAAAAACAACCTGAAGAAAAACAACCTGAAAAAAACAGTGGGTAAGCAAACTGAACAAACTAAGATGAAATGAAATAAATGCAAAAAAAGATTGTAAAAAATGTAAAAAGGAATGTAAAAAAAAAAGGAAGAAAAAATAACTAAAAATGAAAGTAAAGTGGGGGGCTGTCATGCTCTGAAATTATCAGTCCGCAAGCAGGATCCTGAGCTTCCGGTTGCTTGCCATTTCAACACTCCCCCCTGCTCTCATGCTCACATCTCTGTCCTGGGATTGCTGCAGTGTTCCAGTGAACATCAACGCAAGCTCGAGGAACAGCATCTCATCTACCGATTAGGCACACTACAGCCTGCCGGACTGAACATTGAGTTCAATAATTTCAGAGCATGACAGCCTCCCACTTTCATTTTTAGTCATTTTTAGTTATTTTTTCTTCCTTTTTTTTTACATTCCTTTTTACATTTTTTACAATCTTTTTTGGCATTTATTTCATTTCATCTTAGTTTGTTCAGTTTGCTTACCCACTGTTTTTTTCAGGTTGTTTTTCTTCAGGTTTGCACTTGCTGCTGTTCAATATTCAGTATATTCACACCTAATCTGTACTAATGCTTTGTCTTTCAACACACCATTAACATATTGTTTGCCTTTGCTCCATGACCTTTTGGTCAGCTATGTGGCCTGGTCCAATCTGCACCTTCTCCTTTGTTATCTCTTGCCCAACCCCCACCTCACTTGTTTATAATCTGTGACTTTTCTAATATTTGTCAGTTCCGAAGAAGGGTCACTGACCCGAAAAGTTAACTCTGCTTCTCTTTCCACAGATGCTGCCAGACTTGCTGAGTGATTCCAGCATTTCTTGTTTTTGTTTTGGATCTTATCAGCTATTGGGTAACTTTAAAAACTGAGCCAATGGGTTCCGTACAAGGCACCGTTGAATTCAACGAAGAGAGATTTGGATGTGGGGTGAGCGGAAGATCCTATTTGAGTTTTTTTAAATGGTTTGTATGTGGCTTTAGTTTAATAATATCTATTTTTTTTTAAAGTTGGCTTTTTTCAGTTTTGCTAGTGATGCTGTGCTGTCTTCCATTGTATTGCAAGGTATCTTAGAAGCCATTATTGAGTTTGTCTCTCTTAAAATGAGGGCTCCAAATAGATTTTGGTGTTAGTTGATTGAATTTGAGGTTGAAGCCTAAGAAAAGTGCTGGTAACATGTAGCACTGGAATATACCACAATTATTGATAAAATAATGCAGCACAATAATGGGGCGGCGCAGTGGCGCAGTGGTTAGCACCGCAGCCTCACAGCTCCAGGGACCCGGGTTCAATTCTGGGTACTGCCTGTGTGGAGTTTGCAAGTTCTCCCTGTGTCTGCGTGGGTTTCCTCCGGGTGCTCCGGTTTCCTCCCACATGCCAAAGACTTGCAGGTTGATAGGTAAATTGGCCATTATAAATTGCCCCTAGTCTAGGTAGGTGGTAGGGAAATATTGGGACAGGTGGGGATGTGGTAGGAATATGGAATTAGTGTAGGATTAGTATATATGGGTGGTTGATGGTCGGCACAGACTCGGTGGGCCAAAGGGCCTGTTTCAGTGCTGTATCACTAAATAAAAAAATAAAATAAAATAGGAGGCCAATTCAATCCATTGTGTTTGTGCTGCCCTTTTACAGATTGCAGATCATAACCACTTGCTGCGTTAAAAAAAAGTCCTTATTCTCCCCCACTCCACCCCCACCCCCCAACCAAATCCTCCCTAGCTTTTTTGCCAATTATCTTCTCTTTTTAAAAAAAACTTTGTTTTTCTCCCCCTCACTGAGTGGTCTGTGTCTGATTTGCCTTATACATTTGGGCAGTTCCAAGGATCTGAGTCAAGATTCAATTTGAATGGTGTCTGCTAATGGGCACGTTTTGAAACAGTGACAGAAACTTTGTGAATTTTAATAACTCTTTAATTCAAGAAGTTAAGACTATCCAAGCAAATCATATAGCGTGTTTGTCTGTGAACTGAGCGACCTGATAGCTCCCTCGAATAAACTGCCCAGCAACCCTCGCAACATTATATCAGGTTGCACTGGGACCTGATTTCTGTGAGTGAAGGTCATTTGTAACCCCTGGTGCACCATGACAGAATTGAAGCTCTGTTTGCTTCAGTGCTGCTTTCATAGCTAAACATCCCAAGACACGTCATGAAGAGGGAGATGGGGAGGGAGACGAGAGAAAGAGAGAGTCAGAGCATTTATGTGAGGTGATTGAAGGTATGGATGCCGGAGCAACTGTTGAGTTGAGTGAGGGGGAGTTAGCACAGCACAGAGGTTTGAGGGCAAAATTCGAGTGCTGTCTTTCAGATGAGACATTAAACCCTGTCTGCCCCCTCAGATGGACGTAAAAGATCCCATGGTACTATTTGAGGAAGAGTGGACGAGTTCTCCTTTGTCCTGGACCAATATTGATCTCCCAATCAACATCACAAAAAAAAAATTATTTTATCTTTGCTGTTTGAGAGATCTTTCTGTGTGCAAATTGGCTTCCACATTTCCTACATGACTGCAGTGACTGCGCTTCAAAAGTACTTCATTGGTTGTAAAGCACTTTTGGACGTCCTGAGGTTGTGAAAGGTGATACGAGAAGGGTCGGGAAAGAGCTTTGGAGATAGGGACTAAGATTTTGAAATCACTGTGCTGAGGAGCAGGGAGCCAGTGGAGGCTATCTGAGACGGAAGTGTGTGAGGCGACGCGCAGTAATCCGACTGAATTGGTGTTTGTATAAAGCAAAGCTGGGAAAAATGGATGAGCGTTGCCAAAATCGAGCCTGGAGGTGAGAATTGTGGATAGAATCAGAGAATAGCACAGCACAGATGGAGGCCCCTGGGCCTATCGAGCCTGTGCCAAATCTTTCAGTTGAAGTAGTTCCACTCAGCCTCTTCTTTCTCCATATCCCTGCAATTATTTCTCCTTCAAGTATTTATCCAGTTCTCTTTTGAAGGCTACTATTGAATCTGTATCCATCACCGTGAGGCATTCATTCCAAATCCTAAGCACTCGTTGCATAAAAATGATTTTCCTCATGCCGCCTCTGTTTCTTTTGACATTCACCTTAAGTCTGTGCTCTCTGGCTATCCTTCAGCCATTGGAAAGAGCTTCCCTTTATTTACTCTATCTAAACCCTTAATGGTTTTAAACAGCTCCATCAAGTCTCCTCTTAACCTTACAAAAGCAAATTACTGCGAATGCTAGAAATCTTGAAATAAAAACAGAAAATGTTGCACATATTCAGCAGGTCTGGCAGCATATGTGGACAGAGAAAAGGGTTAACATTTCAGGTCTATGACCTTTCATTTCAACCACGGTAGGAATGAATAGATGGCAGTGCCTAAGCAGGCAATGATCTGGAGTTAGAAGTAAGCGGTCAAGGACAAACCTTGGAATTCACAAAACTGGCACACTGCCCAATTGCTGCATCAATGCAAGAGACCTGGCGTGTCCCCACATTTCAGTGTACTAAGCGCGGTATCACAAAAATTGCTTGGTCGGTAAGTCCCTGTGAAACTAAGCTATATGGGCCAGCAAGTTCAAGTTCCTTTCTGTGCTGAATTAGCTGTTCTCAATTGGGTGGTATAAGGGCTGTTACCCTTGATCTTAACTCCCTTCGGGTGGGAATGGGGAATCCATTGATACAGGAACCAGGAGGAGGCCATTTGGTTCCTCGAGCCTATTCTGCCATTCAATGAGATCACAGCTGATCTGCGACCTAACTCCATATACCCATATTTGCCTCATATCCCTGAATCCCTTTGATTTACAAAAATTGACAATTGATCCAGCATTAGTTGCCTTCTGCGGTAGAGAGTCCCAAACTTCTACCATCATTTGTGTATATAAGTGTTTCCTAAATCCACTCCTAAAACATCTGGCTCTGATTTCTAGACTGTGCCCCATCGTCCGAGCCTCCCCAGCCAGCTGAAATAGTTTCCCCATTGACCATATCAGTTCCACTTAACATCATAGCCAATGCTGAAAAGCAATACATTTCAAGTGGAGGGAGAATTATTCTTGACTGCCTGCTGATTCAGTCTATCCTTGCTTGTGAAAGAGGGCTCTTGGAGCAAGTTGGTGGAGGGTGGAACTGTGCCCAACTGTGAGTCGACACCTTAGGTGGAGAAGAAAAGAGGAGAGTTAATTGGTGTTGGACTGAGGGAAAATGCCAGTTGGATGATGTACCCTAGAATTGGATGATGAAAGCCTGGAGATTTTAGTCTGGGAGAGAAATGTTCTCTTAGGGTAATTGTACTATCCCAGAAAGCACTGGTCTGGTAGGAGGTTGAGCATGAAGGAGAGTGTCACAAGATGTTCAGTTTTCTTTTTAAACACATTGATTTCAGTGAAATAATTTTGAGCGTGTGCAGGAGCAGTTAATAGTGATCTCAACTGCTAACTTGGTCACCACTAGCAGCATGGCATTGTAGTGCACCGGAACCCCAGCGTTTTGTTATGTGGGTGAGGATTTCTGCATACAAATTTTAACCTGGCTAGTTCCTTACCACTGCTGAGCAAGGACCAGGTGTAGGCCATTCATTCCTTCAAGTCTATTACGCAATTCAGTTAGATCATGAGATGCCACATAAAAGATTATTGCACAAGATAGGAGCTCACTGTATTGGGGGTAATGTATTAGCATGGATTGAGGATTGGTTAACTCACAGAAGACAGAGTCGGGATTAATGGGTCTTTTTCAGGTTGGAAAGACGTAACTAGTGGAGTGCCACAAGGATCAGTCCTAGGGTCACAATTATTTACTGTCTATATTAATGACTTGGAGGAGGGGACAGAGTGTAATATATCCAAATTTGCTGACAATACAAAAATACACCCTGGAAGCGGGTGTAGAAGGGTGGGTTAGTAAATTTGCGGATGACACTAAGGTCGGTGGAGTTGTGGATAGTGCCGAAGGATGTTGTAGGGTACAGAGGGACATAGATAGGCTGCAGAGCTGGGCTGAGAGATGGCAAATGGAGTTTAATGCGGAAAAGTGTGAGGTGATTCACTTTGGAAGGAGTAACAGGAATGCAGAGTACTGGGCTAATAGGAAGATTCTTGGTAGTATAGATGAACAGAGAGATCTTTGTGTCCAGGTACATAAATCCCTGAAAGTTGCTACCCAGGTTAATAGGGCTGTTAAGAAGGCATATGGTGTGTTAGCTTTTATTAGTAGGGGGATCGAGTTTCGGAGCCACGAGGTCATGCTGCAGCTGTACAAAACTCTGGTGAGACCGCACCTGGAGTATTGCGTACAGTTCTGGTCACCGCATTATAGGAAGGATGTGGAAGCTTTGGAAAGGGTGCAGAGGAGATTTACTAGGATGTTGCCTGGTATGGAGGGAAGGTCTTACGAGGAAAGGCTGAGGGACTTGAGGTTGTTTTCGTTGGAGAGAAGGAGGAGGAGAGGTGACTTAATAGAGACATATAAGATAATCAGAGGGTAAGATAGGGTGGATAGTGAGAGTCTTTTTCCTCGGATGGTGATGGCAAACACGAGGGGACATAGCTTTAAGTTGAGGGGTGATAGATATAGGACAGATGTTAGAGGTAGTTTCTTTACTCGGAGAGTAGTAGGGGCGTGGAACGCCCTGCCTGCAACAGTAGTAAACTCGCCAACTTTAAGGGCATTTAAGTGGTCATTGGATAGACATATGGATGAAAATGGAATAGTGTAGGTCAGATGGTTTCACAGGTCGGCGCAACATCGAGGGCCGAAGGGCCTGTACTGCGCTGTAATGTTCTAATTCTAATTCTAAATAGGTGGGAGGACATGTGATGAGGACATGAGGAATCTGCAAGGGGATATAGATAGGTTGAGTAAGTGGGCAAAAACTTGGCAGATGGAGTTTAATGTAGGAAAGTGTGAGGTCATGCACTTTGGGAGGAAGAATCAAAAGGCAGACTAGTTAATTGGAGGGACACTCCAAAAAAGTCCAGCACAGCGAGATCTGGGTGTTCTTGTGCATGAAACACAAAAAGTTAGCATGCAGGTGCAGCAAGTAATTAAGGCGGCAAATGAAATGTTGGCCTTTATTCCTAGGGGGTTGGAGTTTAAAAATAGGGAAATCTTGTTACAACTGTTGGGGTGTTGGTGAGGCCATACCTGGAGTACTGTGTACAGTTTTGGTCCCCATATTTACAAAAGGATATACTGACATTGGAGGCAGTTCAAAAGAGATTCTAGGCTGATTACTGGGATGAAGGGGTTGACTTATCAAGAACAGCTAAACAGGTTAGGCCTTTATTCATTAGAGTTTAGAAGAATAAGGGGTGATCTTATTGAAACGTACAAGATTCTGAGGAGGCTTGACAGGGTAGATGTTGAGAAGATGTTTCCACTAGTGGGGAATCTCAAACTCGGGACATAGTTACAGAATAAGGGGACACTCATTTAAAACTGAGATGCGAAGAAATTTCTTCTGAGGGTAGTAAATGTCTGGAATTCTCTACCCCAGAGTTGTGGAGGCTAGATCACTGAAAGTATTTAAAGAGGAGGTAGATAGATTTTTGAAATATCTGGGAGTTGAGGGCTATGAGAAGCTGGCATGAAAGAGGAGTCGAGGTCTGAGGCAGATCAGCCAGGATCTTATTGAATGGCGGGGCAGGCTTGAGGGGCCGAATGGCCTCCTCCGCTCCGATTTCTTAGCTTCTTATGGCTGATGTATCTGAACTCCATCCATCCACTTTGGTGAAATCTTCTCAAGTTTTCAATTGAGCTCATTGATTAGCCCCATTTGGCCGATGGCTAGGGGCAATTGCATGGTGCTAAGCCATGGCGCTATCCAGCAGTGGAGGGAAAGAAAAGCGGCCAGTTTAGAGTGGTGTTGATAGTTAACCTTGGAGAGAAAATAGGTAAATAGTATATAATAGGTGTGTCCAACCTTTTTGCATGAGGGGCCACGTTACAAATTTTGTCCTACGGAAGGGGCCGGTGATCAAAATTCAGAAGGATGGCATTAGAAATGTATTTTAATAATCAAAGGAATAAAAAATGTGCATCAAGCTTTAAATGAGAACACTAATTTATTAATTTACTATAATGAACACTGATTTAGTGAGATACCAGACATTGTTTCCTGCCTGCACATTTGATGCAGCGATGCAGAGTATTCCAGAAGATGTTCATCTGTCAGAAGTGATCATGATAGCTCTCTCATCCTGTGCGTCTGTCTCTGTCTCTCTCTCCCTCTCTCTCTCTGTCGCTCTCTCTCTGTTTGTCTATCTTTCTGTGTGCGTCGCTCTATCTCTGTCTTTCTGTCTGTCTGTCTCTCTCTTTCTCTTTCTCTGTGTCTCTCGGCGCACTGTCTCCCTCCCCCTGCCCTGTGTCTGTCTCTGTCTCTCTCTCTCTCTCTCCCTCCCTCCCCCCCCCCCTCTCTCTCTCTCTCTCTATCTTTCCCCCGCCCCCCCCCACAACACATCTGGCCTGCCTGCGCTTGCCTCCCTTCTCTCTCTCTCTCTTCTCCCCCGCCCCCGCGTCTGCCTCGCGTCTCCCCCGCCCCCGCGTCTGCCTCGCGTCTCCCCCGCCCCCGCGTCTGCCTCGCGTCTCCCCCGCCCCCGCGTCTGCCTCGCGTCTCCCCCGCCCCCGCGTCTGCCTCGCGTCTCCCCCGCCCCCGCGTCTGCCTCGCGTCTCCCCCGCCCCCGCGTCTGCCTCGCGTCTCCCCCGCCCCCGCGTCTGCCTCGCGTCTCCCCCGCCCCCGCGTCTGCCTCGCGTCTCCCCCGCCCCCGCGTCTGCCTCGCGTCTCCCCCGCCCCCGCGTCTGCCTCGCGTCTCCCCCGCCCCCGCGTCTGCCTCGCGTCTCCCCCGCCCCCGCGTCTGCCTCGCGTCTCCCCCGCCCCCGCGTCTGCCTCGCGTCTCCCCCGCCCCCGCCCCCGCCTCGCGTCTCCCCCGCCCCCGCCCCCGCCTCGCGTCTCCCCCGCCCCCGCCTCGCGTCTCCCCCGCCCCCGCCTCGCGTCTCCCCCGCCCCCGCCTCGCGTCTCCCCCGCCCCCGCCCCCGCCTCGCGTCTCCCCCGCCCCCGCGTCTGCCTCGCGTCTCCCCCGCCCCCGCGTCTGCCTCGCGTCTCCCCCGCCCCCGCGTCTGCCTCGCGTCTCCCCCGCCCCCGCGTCTGCCTCGCGTCTCCCCCGCCCCCGCGTCTGCCTCGCGTCTCCCCCGCCCCCGCGTCTGCCTCGCGTCTCCCCCGCCCCCGCGTCTGCCTCGCGTCTCCCCCGCCCCCGCGTCTGCCTCGCATCTCCCCCGCCCCCGCGTCTGCCTCGCGTCTCCCCCGCCCCCGCGTCTGCCTCGCGTCTCCCCCGCCCCCGCGTCTGCCTCGCGTCTCCCCCGCCCCCGCGTCTGCCTCGCGTCTCCCCCGCCCCCGCGTCTGCCTCGCGTCTCCCCCGCCCCCGCGTCTGCCTCGCGTCTCCCCCGCCCCCGCGTCTGCCTCGCGTCTCCCCCGCCCCCGCGTCTGCCTCGCGACTCCCCCGCCCCCGCGTCTGCCTCGCGTCTCCCCCGCCCCCGCGTCTGCCTCGCGTCTCCCCCGCCCCCGCGTCTGCCTCGCGTCTCCCCCGCCCCCGCGTCTGCCTCGCGTCTCCCCCGCCCCCGCGTCTGCCTCGCGTCTCCCCCGCCCTCGCGTCTCCCCCGCCCCCGCGTCTGCCTCGCGTCTCCCCCGCCCCCGCGTCTGCCTCGCGTCTCCCCCGCCCCCGCGTCTGCCTCGCGTCTCCCCCGCCCCCGCGTCTGCCTCGCGTCTCCCCCGCCCCCGCGTCTGCCTCGCGTCTCCCCCGCCCCCGCGTCTGCCTCGCGTCTCCCCCGCCCCCGCGTCTGCCTCGCGCCTCCCCCGATCCCGCCTCGCGTCTGCCCCGCCCCCGCCTCGCGTCTGCCCCGCCCCCGCCTCGCGTCTGCCCCGCCCCCGCCTCGCGTCTGCCCCGCCCCCGCCTCGCGTCTGCCCCGCCCCCGCCTCGCGTCTGCCCCGCCCCCGCCTCGCGTCTGCCCCGCCCCCGCCTCGCGTCTGCCCCGCCCCCGCCTCGCGTCTGCCCCGCCCCCGCCTCGCGTCTGCCCCGCCCCCGCCTCGCGTCTGCCCCGCCCCCGCCTCGCGTCTGCCCCGCCCCCGCCTCGCGTCTGCCCCGCCCCCGCCTCGCGTCTGCCCCGCCCCCGCCTCGCGTCTGCCCCGCCCCCGCCTCGCGTCTCCCCCGGTTACCCTTTATCCACAGCACATGTAACTCCCTCAAAGAACTCCAATAAATTGGTTAGATTGATTTCCCTTTCACAAATCCATGTTCACTCTGCCTGATTACCTTGAATTTTTCTAAATGCCCTGCTATAGCGTCTTTAATAGCTTCTAACATTTTCCCTAAGACAGATGTTAAGCTAACTGGCTTGTAGTTTTCCTGCTTTGGGTCTCCCTTTTTGAATAAATGAGTTACATTCGTTATTCGCCACTCTAATGGAACCCTTCCCTGAATCCAGGGAATTTTGGAAAATTAAAACTAACGCATCACTGGCCACTTTTTTTTAAACACCCTCGGATGATGTCCATCAGGACCCGGGGTCTTGTCAGCCCGCAGCTCCAACAATTTGTTCAGTACCACTTCCCTGGTGATTGTAATTTTCTTGAGATCCTCCCTCTCTTCCATTTCATGACTTACAGCTAATATTGATATTACTTGTATTCTCAATAGTGAAGAGCGATGCAAAATATCTGTTCAATTGATCTGCCATCTCCTTATTATCCATTATTAATTCCCTAGATTCACTTTCTACAGGACCAACACTCACTTTGTTAACTTTTCTTTTTAAAATAGCTATGGAAACTCTTTCTATCTGTCGTTCTATTTCTAGCTAGCTTTCTCTCATATTCTAATTTTACCTTCCTTATCAATCTTTTAGTCAATCTTTGCTGTTTTTTATATTCTGTCCAGTCTTCTGACCCGCCTCCCATCTTTGCAGATATAGGCTTTTTCTTTAAGTTTGATACTATCTTTAACTGTTTTAGTTAACCACGGATGGCGGCTCCCACCCTTGGAATTTTTCTTTCTCGTTGAAATGTATCTATTTTGTATATTCTGAAATATCCCCTTAAATGTCTGCCACTGCATCTCTATTGACCTATCCCTTAACCTGATTTGCCAGTTCACTTTAGCTAGCTGTGCGTTCATGCCTTCATAATTGCCCTTATTTAAGTTTAAAATTCTAGTCTTGGACTCACTCTTCTGTCCCTTGAACTGAATGTAAAATTCAATCATATTATGATCGCTGCTACCTTGGGGCGCCTTAACTATCAGATCATTAATTAATCCTATCCCATTGCACAGTACCAGGTCTAGTATAGCCTGCTCTCTGGTTGGCTGCAGAACGTATCTTTCCAAGAGATTATCCCGAAAACTTTCTATGTACTCCTCATCTAGGCTACCTCTGCCCGTCTGATTTTTCCAGTCTATATGTAGGTTAAAATCCCCCATAATTATCGCTGTACCTTTCTGACCAGCTACCATTATTTCTTCCTTTATACCCCATCCTACAGTGTGGTTAATGTTAGGTGGCCTGTACACCACTCCCACAAGTGGCTTGCCTTTTTTTCTCATCTCTACCCAAACTGCTTCTACATCCTCGTCTCCTGAACTTAATTCATCCCTCTCTGTTGCGCTAATAATTTCATTAATTAACAGAGCTACCCCTCAAGTTTTTCCTAGCTTCCTGTCCTTCCTAAATGCCTTTTATCCTTCAATATTCAAGTCTCAATCTATGTCATCCTGCAGCCCTGTCTCTGTAATGGCTATCAGATCATACTTATTTCTATTTGCACTCTCGGTTCATCTGTTTTGTTTCAAATGCTGCGTGCATTCAGATTCAGAGCTTTTAGTTTTGTCCTTTTTATGATTTTTGTAACCTCTAGCCTTATCTGTTGATTTACTCTTAGATTTGTACGCTCTGTCCCTTCCTGTCACAGTCTGTTTATCATTTCCCATATTAATACCTTTCTCTCTTGTTTTGTCTCTACTCCTTGATTTACCATATCTTCCCAAATCTGACCCCTTGCCCCCACTATTCAGTTTAAAACCCTCTCTACTTCCCTGGTTATACGGCTCGCTAGAACACTGGCCCCAGCACGGTTCAGGTGTAGACCATCCCAATGGTCGAGCCACCACTTTCCCCAGTTCTGGTGCCAGTGCCTAAAGGCCTGCTACCCGACCCAAACCCAACGGGACCTGATGACATGTGTCTGGTTCGAATCGGGTTGGGCCCATCTTCCGGGTCCGGCTTTCGGGCTCGGCTCGGGTTGGGCTGAGTCCGGGTTGTGCTCTGGTTGGGTCGGGCTGGACGCACACGGCATGTGCTCTGCCGATAAGTACTAAAAATAAAAAACTTAGCTGAGCTGGGAGTCCGGGAAGAAACTGAGTCTGTGCAGTGAGCGAGTGACATCACTGTGACATCATCACGCATGTGCTGCAGCTTTGTGGAGCTTCCCAGTCAGAAGGTAAGGAAAGGGATGGTCGGGTTGGGCCTAGTGGAGTCGGGCTCGGGTCGAAATTGGAGGGGCTTGGTTCTGCTGTGGAACGGTCGGGTTCTTTTTCCCAACCTGAGCAAGCCTTCACCAGTGCTCCACGAACCGGAACCCACTTCTACCACACTAGTCTTTGAGCCACGCATTCATTTCTTTAATCTTATTTGCCGTATGCCAATTTGCATGTGGCTCAAGTAATAATCCAGAGATTATTACTTTTGAGGTTCTGCTTAATTTGGTGCCTAGTTCCTCATACTGACTATGCAGAACCTCTTTCCTTGTCCCGCCTATGTCGTTGGTACCTACATGGACCATGATGACTGGAACTGGATCCTCCCCCCTCCCCCCACCCCACTGTAAGTTGCTGTCCAGCCCTGAGGCAGATGTCCCGAACCCTGGCACTGGGCAGGCGACACAGCCGTCTGGACTCTTGGTCTCTGCTGTAGAGCACAATGTCAATCCCCCTAACTATACTGTCCCCTACTATCAGTACATTCCTGTGTCTGTCTGTCTCTCCCTCCCACTGGGCCTAGGCCACAAGCCTCCAGCTCACCATCGCTTTAATCAGCATACTGTCGGTTTCCCAGGCTGACTGCAACTACTGTCTCCATCGTGACCCACTCCACTCATTAACCTCTGAAGTCGTGCCAGTGGGCCACAGCCAATTGCCGCACAGGCACACGGTGCTCTCGGGGAGTTGTTGTCCTGGATTACGGTTCCGTCCTTGGGGAACAGAGGGTCTACATTTCCCAACAGGTGCTCACTCACCGAAAACATTAGGGGCGGCTGATTGTAATAGAAAGCTTTGGCAGGCCGGAAGAAGTTTCATATGCCTGAAGCTGAAAGCAAACGGCCAAGTACAGTTTTCATCAATGGGCCGGATGGAAAACTTTGGTGAGCCGGTCTGTGGCCCATGGGCCGTATGTTGGACAGCCCTGATATATAACCACGGTTATGAATCCTTGAATATTAGATGTGTTAGTATGAACATAATTGATGGCTGCTGATAATCCATGGAGACTGTAATTGTGGGTCTGTCCGGGAGGGAACATGATGGTTTCTTCTGCCTCTTGTGCGTTCCTGTGTTCTCTGAACTCTTTCAAAGCAGCATTCTTTTCCACGATATTTCCCAGTCTGAAAGGCGTGCCAGTTCCTACAACAAGTCCAGTTATTGAGATTTATGCATTCTGAGCTGAAATTATTTTCAGTTCTAGTAACCCGAGGAAAACTGTTGAATTTTTTTAAAAGTGGAAAGCAATGAATTCAGGACCAAGGATTAATGTGACACATGACACTAATGGTGAATACCTATGTCTCCCTGTCGATCCACAGCACCCAAACTTACTGTCAAACATTTTGGAACGATTTGCAGGATCTGTTCTTTTTTCTTGTTAGCCCTTTAAGAATGAAACTCTGTTTTCAAGTATGAATAAGCCTGCTATATTTTAACCCATGTATTCTTTTGAACCTCCTGGGCACATGGTGGAAGAGTGGGAGGTAGATGTGCACGACTCCACTCCATTTTCTTTCATGCCAGGTATCTGCAGTTGAATGCAGCCAGGGCCTAGTACTGACTTTGAACACAGCAAAGCCCCTCAAACAGCATCAAAGTAAAGGTTAGTTAGCTAAGCTGTTTTTGGTGGTATTGGTTGAGGGATAAATGTTGGCCAGGACACCAGGATAGTGCCCTGGGGTAGTAAATAAAGAGAAAGCTTCCATTTATTTAGCGCCATTCATGACCCCAGGATGTCCCAAAGCGCTTCACAGACAATTAAAGTGTAGTCACTATTGTAATGTTGGAAACACGGCAGCCAAATTGCATACAACAAGCTGCCACAAACATCAATGAAACAAATGACCAGATAACCTATTTTAGTGATGTTGGTTCAGGGATAAATTTTAGCCAGGATACCAGGGAGAACTCCTCTGCTCTTCTTCAAAATGACACCGCGGGATCTTTTACATCCACCTGAGGGCAGACAGGGTCTCAGTTTCTTACCTGAAAGACGGCAGCTCTAACAGTGAAACATTCCCTCACTACTGCCAACGGGAGTGTCAGCCACATTTATTACACAAATTAGGCCTGTTTTTGCTGGAATTTAGAAGGTTAAGGGGTGATCTGATTGAAGTCTTCAAGATATTAACAGGAAAAGACAGGCTTGATAAAGATAAACTATTTCCACTGGTTGGAGATGCTAAAACTAGGGGGCATAGTCTAAAAATTAGGACCAGACCGTTCAGGAGAGATGTTAGGAAGCACTTCTTCACACAAAGGGTGGTAGAGGTTCGGAATTCTCTCCCACAAACAGCAGTTGAAGCTAGGACAGTTAATTTTAAATCTGAGATAGATAGATTTTTGTTGAGCAAAGATATTAAGGGATACGGGCCAAAGGCAGGTATATGGAGTTAGGCTGCAGAGCAGCCATGATCTCATTGAATGGCGGGACAGGCTCGAGGGGCTGAATGGCCTACTCCTGTTCCTATCTTCCTGTGTTGTGCTTAAGTCCCTCAAGTGGGCTTGAATCCACACCCTCTGACCCAGTTAGCACCCAAACAAGCAAACAAGGCCTCAGTTTAACACCTCATTTGGAAGATGGGCCTCAACAGTGATAGCCTGGATATGCGTTCAAGAGTTGGAATGGGGTTTGAAGCTCTGATTAGAGTGCTACTGCTGGGCCAAACTGGCATGTTGACCTACTGTACATGTCCTATGGTCAGCAGAATTTCTATTTTTGGTTTCTCCTGGATGAGCAAAGTAGTAGTTATAATGCAAAAATTAGCAATATAGTGTTTGTCATTTTTCCCCACTGATTTTTTTTTCTATTTCGACAAGTATTGCTGTTCTTAGTGGCACTACTTCTCTCTCAAATTGCAATTCCACTCATACCACAATGTGGTTGCTGTAAGAAATCTAAAACCATTAGCGTGATGTCCTGATGGGTCTAAGGCACATTGTAATGGCAGAGGTGCGTTTTGCATCAAATTGTGTCATATTAGGGCAGACTTGCACTGTGCTCCCATGTCCACCAGAAACTGGGCGTAAGATTGCCCAAGCTTTTGTCACATCAGACCTTTTCAGGCAGAGGTGACATTTGTGGTATAAGTTTGGGCTGGGTTTGAACCGAGGGCCCAGAAATGAAAGGCATGTGTCCAACTCAGGAAGGCATAAGAACATAAGAAATAGGAGCAGGAGTAGGCCATTCAACCCCTCACGCCTGCCCCGCCGTTCAATAAGATCACGGCTGATCTGTCACAGGCCTGAACTCCTCTTTCAGGCCTGCTCCGCATACCCCTCGACTCCCCGAGATTTCAAAAACCCATCTGCCTCCTCCTTAAATACATTTAGTGACCTCGCCTCCACAACTCTCTGAGGTAGAGAATTCCAGAGATTTCACCACCCTCTGAGAGAAGAAATTCCTTTGCATCTCAGTTTTAAATGTGTGCCCCCTTATTCTGTAACTATGTCCCCTAGTCTGAGATTCCCCCAGCAGTGGAAACATATTCTCAACATCTACCCTGTCAAGCCCCCTTAAAATCTTATATGTTTCAATCAGATCACCTCTCATTCTTCTAAACGCCTAACCTGTTTAGTCGTTCTTGATAAGACAACCCCTTCATCCCAGGAATCGGCCTAGTGAACCTTTTCTGAACTGCCTCCAATGCTAGTATATCCCTCCTTAAATCCGGGGGTCAAAATTGTACACCGTACTCCAGGTGTGGCCTCACCAACACCCTGTACAGTTGTAACAAGATTTCCCTATTTTTAAACTAACCCCCTAGCAATTGAGGCCAAAATTTCATTTATCTTCCTAATTACTTGCTGCACCTGCATGCTGACTTTTTGTCTTTCATGTACAAGAACACCCAGGTCCCTCTACTGCAGTATTTTGTAGTCTTTCTCCACCTAATAATCTGCCTTTTTATTCTTCCTACCAAAGTGGATGACCTCTCACTTTCCCACATTGAAATCCATCTGCCAAGTTTTTGCCCACTCGCTTAACCTATCTATATCCCTTTGGAGATTCTTTGTGTCCTCATCACAACGTCCCTTCCCATCTATTTATGTATCGTCAGCAAACCTGGATGCACTATACTCTCCCTTCCTCCAAGTCATTGATATAGATAGTAAATAGTAGAGGCCCTCGGACCAATCCTTGTGGAACCACACTAGTTACAGCTTTCCAACCTGAAAAAAACCCATTGATCCCGACTCTCTGCTTTCAGTGTGTTAGCCAATCTTCAATCCATGCCAACACATTACCCTCAATACCCTGAGCTCTTATTTTGTGCAATAACCTTTTATGTGGCACCTTATCAAACGCTTGCTGAAAATCCAAATACACTACATCTACCGGTTCCCCTTTATCTACTCTGCTTGTTATATCCTCAAAGAACTCTAACAAATTTGTCAAACATGATTTCCCTTTCATAAAATCATGTTGACTCTGTTTGATTGCATTATGTTTTTCTAAATGTTATTTCTTCTACTGCTATTTCTTCCTTAATACTTTTCCCAGTGACAGATGGTAAGCTAACTGGTCTATAGCTTCCTGACATAAGAAACAGAAGCAAGAGTAGGCCATACAGACTTTCGGGCCTGCTTCGATATTCAGTAAGGTCCTGACTGATCATCTACCTCATTTCACTTTCCCACCCTATCCCCATATCCCTTGATTCTTAAGTGTCCAAAAATCTGTCAATCTCCGTCTTGAATATACTCAACAACTGAGCATACACGGCCTCTGGATTAGACAATTCCAAAGATTCCCAACTCTGAAGGAATTTCTCCTGATCTCAGTCCTAAATGGCTAATCCCTTATCCTGAGACTATGACCTCCTAGTTCTACACTCTCCAGCCAGGGGAATATTGCTGTTTTTCCACACACAGGTTGAAGATCTGGAACTTTCTCCCCTAATAGGCTGTGGACGCTGAGGTTCAATTTAAATTTTTATGCCTAAGTTTGAGGTGATTTTGTTAAGTGATGGTATCAAGGGTAGAGAGATTGGGTGGGTAAATGGAATTGGGGTGCATATCAGCCATGATCTAATAGAATGGCAGAACAGGCTTGAAGGGCCAAATGTCCAACGCTTCCAGAAATGTTAACTTTTACTGCTTCTCAAATATCTGCATCTTTTCAATAAATTTGACCAACATTGACCATGTTTTTTTAAAAAGCTAAACAGCTAACAGTTTATGAAAAATTAATGATACCTGTGTATCTCACTTGTACCTGTGGTAATTTAATGTGACTGGCAATTGTGGCTTTCCCTTCTGCAAACCATTGGGCCAAGGGTGTTTTAGAGGAAAATGCAAAAGAAAGATAATCACAGGGCACTTGTAAGGGAGTACCAAGCCGATCGTGCAAGGGTTGCTCTAGGCATGGACAGTCAATTATGGCAAGCTACAAGACAAATGGGAAGAGCTTGTTCAGCAGAAAGTTTGGACTTGTGAGCAGGAATTGCTATGGGAAAATATATCTCAAGGTAGAAACAGACAACCAGAATGAGGGACGATATGAGGCAAAGAATTATTGTGTAAAATTGTTCTACTAAGGTTGAAATTCTCACTACCTGGACGCTGGTATACTGTGACAAGACACTTGCCTTTTCCACAGAATGAACTGTGCAGTGGTACCATGGTTGAGATAATTCAGTACCATGACTTGTCTGCCTTGGTGCATTTACCATTGCCGTTCGCAGGAGGTTAATGGAGCAGTTGTAACGGTAATGCAGGATGTTTATGGTCTATATCAGGAAGAGTATTATTGACATTTCCTGTATATACAAAAAAAGACATTTCGATCTGAAGAAGAGTCTCCCAACTTTCTCATTGGCTTTTTTTTCCACGCGTTCTACAATCGTTGACATGCTGAAAGTTATAAACAGTCATGTAATGTAGGCCAATTGGTAATGAGTCCAATATGGGCTAAATCAGAGAGAGCTGGCTAGCTTCTGGAAATTACAAAGTTGGATCATATATCCTCTTGATGTCCCATGTTTACAAATTTTGAGGTTTACCCAAGATTGAACGGTAGCTTTATTGGAGGCTTGCCTGATGTCGAAGAGTCCTCATGCACCATCACAGAGTTGCTGCATCACAGGGGGGTGGGGGGGTCACATGCCAGACAGTGGGTTCAGCATGTTGTTGGGCTGCCTTATAAATTCAACCCTTAAACTGTCCTTTGCCAGAGCTTTCCACCAATTAAAGTAAATTTTTACTCGTTAAAGATTACTGTTGACATTAAAGTGAGCATTTTTCTGCTGTTCTGCACTGTGTGCATGTCTGATGGGAGGTATTCGATGCTGGTTATTACCAAGGTTGTACTTCCATTAGGGATGAGTGTGTTCCAAATATGTATTCCACAAAAACATCCTGGCAAGGTCAGCACTATTACCAATTCCTGTTTCCATCGAGAAAGTGGTGGTTTTTGAACCACTTCAGTCTGGTTGGTGAAGGTGCTCCCACAGTGATGTGAGGTAGGGAGTTCCAGGATTTTAATCCAGCGATGATGAAGGGATGGTTGGCATATGTCAAAGTCAGGATGGTGTGTGATGTGGAGGGGAACTTGGAAATTATTGTGTTCCCATGCACCTGCTGCTCTTGGACCTTGGTGGTGGAGCTTAGGAAGTGCTGTTGAAGAAGCCTTGGTAACTTTCTGCAACCTGTAAATGATACAGCTGATTCAGTGAACATTTAGGCTTATGAATGAGGTGCCGATCAAGCAGAATGCTTTGCCCTGGATGGTTTCAACCTTTTTGAATGTTGTAGCACCACCCATCCAGGCAAATGGAGAGTATTCCATCATGCTCCTGACTTGTGCCTTGTAGGTACTACAGAATCAAGAAAGACACTCTACAAAGATATATGGGTTCACCATGTTATTTTCTCAATTATCTTGTGTAATGAAATCAATCATTAACTTGAAAAATTATCCTAGCGCAACAAATTCTGAGTGAGCTTGGTACTTAATGTTCTTATCCCAAACCTCAACATATATATAAAAACACACTTTGGATTCTCTGAGTTGCACCAATAACATCAAGTTCAGGCGCACAGTTTGCTCAAGCAGTGTTGCAGCAAAGGCCAAGTATCAGACCACTTCCAGCAGCTGTCCCTGGTCGACTTTCCAAACCAAACTATTTGAATTAAATGAAGTCTTGGCCAAGTGCCAAAAGTTTTCAGGGGCTGCCTCAGTCCCCCAGAAACTCTCGCTGTCACAAACCCATCAATTGTTCAGTCTAATACAAAATTTAGCAGTGATGAGAGATATCTATGTACAAGTATAAGCAATTTTCTTTCCCCCTAGAGGTGAACAAATTGAGATCTTCTTTCATAACAGTACGCCGTGTTTTTGTAAACTTTGTGCACAAAGTAGTTGCATCGGATTAATCGAGAGCTGCAAAGAAATTTGAGGCTCCTTCATGAAGGACTTTTTTTAAGAGTATTTTCTGAATATTTTTTTGTGTGCGCATCACAGCGCAGTCTAAATTCACACCGAGCTTCACGAACTAAAGCCTGCGAGGGAGTGACGGCTGAGCTAGTGGAAGCCTGCTGTTTGTCTAACCAGGGTTTCTTTTTCTGCCAGTTCGATGAGCTCCATTTTGTTTCAGTACCTGAACCCTACCTCCCTTCACAAAATGAAGGCAATGTGTCACAGACCAGTTTCAGCCAGCTGTTGCCATGGGTTGCACTGGGAGTGGTCATGTGACAGATGAAGGGAAATGCCTAAGTCACGTGACAGTTTTTTTTCTTGGCCAATTAACATACAGGAAGTTCACTCCCAGTCACTTAGATGCAAGGATGCTGTCTGTTAGCTGAAGAGTGGCATTATCTCTGCCCGACTCTATCAATTGTCTTGAGCAGTGTTGTAGAGTGCGAAGGGAGCAACAAAAATATGTGATGTGTCTCAAAATTCAAGTGTTCTGTGAACATGCTGTTAGCATAAAACTTTTTGTTTTACTCAGTAATTGATAATACTCATGTCTTGTAGAGTTGCACCAGGACCTGTTTTTAACTTTCAAGGAAAGTTTTTTTTTTTAAATAAACAGTTAAGCCCTCACTATAGTAATTATCATCTGCAGACTTTGCAATGTGGGGAAATATAAAATACAAGGTCAGAATTACACAGATCTCCGAGGCGACTGCAGGTAATATATCCCCTCCCACGCTCCCCTCACAGTGATGATCTCAGCTGACTGTCAGGGTTGATGTACATGTGAACAGTCAGATTATAAACTACACATTCAGGGCAGCTGCTGTTTCTGAGAATGAGATGGGGAAGTTTACACAGCCTGTCAGAGCTTGAATTATTTTCAAAGAAGTGAGATGAAGCAAGGGTCAGCAAAGAAAGGCTTGATTGCTGTCTCACCTGTGATTAGGTCTGTGTGGAGAATCACTTCTCGCCCCGCCATGCCCCTCTGTTTTCCCACCCCCTACTCTTTCACCCACCCCGACCCCAGAACCTGCAGAAACAAATAAATCTGGTTGTGTTTCTGAGCACAGGTGATGAGATATTCAGGCAGGGTGGCAGAAGCAGCTGCCTGGCCCATTGAGATTGGGAATCATCAAACCATAAAGATTATGTAAACCCAGGAAGAAATTGGGAGCAACTTGGTTTTCCAGAGAGTGGTGAGAACGTGGAACTCACTACTTCAAGGAGTAGATGAGATGAACAGCATAGATTCTTTTAAGGAAAGCTGGATGAGTGTACGAGAGAAAGAAATAGAAGGTAATGCTGATGGAGTTAGATTAAACAGAGTAAGAGGGGGCTCACGTGGAGCATAAAGACTAGCATGGACCAGTTGGGCCGAATGGCCTGTTTCTGTTCTGTAAAGGCAATGCTAGTAAAGATAAGAGGGGAAATCTTAGATTCTTTTTGCATGAGGCAGGAAGTTGTACTCCCTGGCTGGAGGTTTAAAAATTTTGACCGTTCCGTTTTCAATCCCCCTCTACTGCCCTGTTCAATCTGCAGTCCAATCTCTTACAGCGAAATGAAGAAGGGAAAGCGTGCCCCATCTCCGGATATCATCGTCCTTTCTGACAATGAACCCTCAAGTCCCAGGATGAATGGGCTATCAAAAGACCCTGGAAGGAATGCAAATACCGCTGATATTATGGTGAGGCAGAATTTTGTCAAAACCAGTAGCTTCAGTTTAGTTGTTTTATTTTGAAAGCATGCATTTATGTCCGTTTATCTTTTTTTAAACTTCTGGTTTGTATCTGGAATGAATCGAATAGCAATTTCAAAGAACTTGTACAGGCACGATGGGCCAAATGGCAGCCTCCTGTGCTGTGTGATTCTTTGCATGCCGCCTTATTCAAGCTCATTTCATAGTTTTCTTTAAAATGCCCCTAGATTTTTGGAACAAATGTAGTTTTACTTTTATTCCCTCCCATTCATGGGATTTTATGTAATAACCCAGTTGTTCCCTGAATGCAGCTCCTGCTACAGGGGCTGACTGTTCTGAGAAAACACTTTTGGATTTGTTAACACTTTGTAGCTAGCAATTTCCATTTCATTATTCACGTTTAGCGACGCTCTTTAAATTAGTTTTTTTATGAACAGAGTCATTTTACCTCTTGCACCTGCTTCTGCCATCTCTTTCCCCCCCCCCCCCCCCCCCCCCCCCCCCCACTCTTCACCCTATTTAAGTATCTTTGCTCAAGAGTCTGCTTCCTTTTTTTGACATTCTCTGGTACATTTCTTTTAATGAAAGACCCTATTTTTAACATTCTCAAAAGCAAATCGAATCTTGGCTCAATTCTTAATGCATTGCATCGAGTGGGTGCTGATCAGTAGGATCACCAAGGATTCATTCAGTTCCTGGCCCGTACTGGGCTGCTCTGAGACTGCTTGCTATGATTGGCTTTGGTGCCCTTGATTAGAGACAGGGGTTTCCACTCCTGATTGTCATAAAGTGCCCTCTGCTGGAAAATGCACATCGACTGGACATTGAATGCTGACGGGAGCAGGCACCCATGATGTCCCAGTGGCCAAATAGCCTGCTGAAGCTGGTCTAGAAACTTGCATGTGAATGTCCTCTTGAAAGAGTTATTTAAAAGGCTGTCAGGTGCCTGTGAAACCGTATCCCAGGCCATGAGTTATTGGCTTCAGGAGAAGCTGTTGCAGTGGGGCTGTGAATAATGGTGGTGCCACTGTGAGCAACTATTGATCAAAGGCCAGACGCGGGCACAATCTGAGAGAATGCCATGTCTCTAGCTAGGAATATTGCAGGTGCAAGGAAATAAAGTGCAAGAGTATAAAAATACCGCAGACAAGGCGTCACTAGTTTTTCCCCAAAACATTTGAGTTTGATTCCCAATCTATTTTGAATTAGCTGATGTCCACCAAGCTGGCATTAAAGACTGTTGCAGTTGATGCTGTTACCCTAGCCTGAAGGGAAAATCATCCAGGGTTCCTGCCCCTAATCGCAATCCAGTGAACCTTATTATAAATTGTACTTAAATGGGTATGATGCGGGTTTGTAATGCTGCCATTGTTGCATAACCCACTGGCAATGAATGCCTAGGCTTGCACGTGAAGATTGGCCACTTAGCAAATTGGTCAACACCTGTGGAATTGTACCCGAGTATCTTTAGATGGGCGGGGGGTAGAGGAAAATTAACCAACAGATTTTTTTGTGATACCGCCTTTCCTTTCAGAAGAGCACGCCAGAGGAGCGAGAGAGAATGATCAAGCAGTTAAAGGAAGAGCTACGGCTGGAGGAGGCCAAACTTGTCCTGCTTAAGAAACTTCGGCAGAGCCAAATTCAAAAGGAGGCCACCATCCCGAAGGTATCAATACTGTTGTCGTTGTCCTTGTCCCCTATCGATTCCATGTTTTTAAATTTTTTCACTCAATGCAATGGAAATGTTTGTTTATACAGCACAAACCATGAAAAAATTTATAACCCAGCTACTTAGAATGAAAGTACCTGGTGATTATAGCTGTTCAGGGGAGCTGTACATGGCTTCCACCAACATGGAGCTCACTATGTGGCAAATAGCTTAGATGCTTTCAAAAGGAAGCCAGACAAATACATGAGAGTAAAAATTGTAGAAAAATATGCGGAATGGCTCTGATGAGGCACCAACACAGATAGTATGACCTGTTTATGTGCTGTATTTTCTATGTAATGCTAGTGTTATATAGGTTACTATATAAAATGCTTGTGAGTGAATTTAGTTCAAGGTACGTCAGACCAGTGATCAGACTTTGCTGGGCTTGCTTAAAATTCTTAAATGCAGAGAGTCCATAATACAAATTCTACTAGGAGAGCTGAATTTAAATGCACAACCCCCCCACATCCCCACCCCCAAAATCATGTTTTTCCTTTTATTTTTAGACTAGATTAAAAACACTGGGAGATGACCTATTTTATTGTCTCGAATTTCGATCTCTGTTTGTTGACTGAAGGCTTCTACGTTTGCGTTTTCCTGACTCTCGCTTGTATTTGACATGAAATGTAATTGTTAACTGTAATGTAGCACTGAACTTCAAAGCTCACCGCAAACTAGCGGATCATTGTACAATCGCTGCAATTAGCCTCTGCACCCGTGAATGTTTAATGACCAATCGTAGACCAGGCATCAGAAAATCAACCAAGGTCCCCCACCCCCTCCCCCAACCTTGATTGCTATCCAATGATTTTTGTTAGAAAATGTGTACATGGACAGCAAATTAAGAACAAGATTTGGCATGATTGTGATGCCACCTGTGGTTGAATATCTGGCAACACTTTGTGTCTAACACTTGGAGCCACAAAAAAAGTCAAAAATTATTGCACATTCATCCTAACAGAAAGCGTTCCATCTGGAGTAGGAGAACCTATTAGCTGATTTAGGGGATGGTGGAGAAATAATTGCTCTGTCTTACAATGCCAGCTTGTGTGGTGGAATAAATTCTGGCAGCTCTGTTTAATCGACCATCCTTAAAGAAGGCTATGAAGGGCCACGGCCCATTAATGGGTTTGAAGCAATGATATTGTTCCTCCAACCTGCCTCATTGCTGACTATTGATTTTACAATGCATTATCGGAATTTGGAATCTTGTCTTTTGCTTCAATTTTAACCTGTTTCTGCAGCCTCTTATTAACTCGTGAAGAAATACAAGTGTAACTCTGTACTACAGAAGAAAATTCCTTATTATTTTGAGTTTGAAGTACTTGCAAAGATTTCTACGATGCTTACTTCCAGGGTAATCTCTCCTAGATCAAGTTCTGGATTTAATTATTCCACCTAAAGGGTTGGGTTTGATCCGGACTCTAGATTTAGAAGGCCATATTAGAAATTGTTAGCTTTTATTTTAGCGTAGTGACCATCTACCCCCTAGCTGCCACAGCCCAGTGCTGCAGCTTCTTTACACCAGTCAGATCAGGCCATGATTCTTGTGCTGTGGGACCATAGGAACAGGAGGAGGGAAAAGGCCATTCAGCCCCTCGAGCCTGTTCTGCCAGTGTTAGATCATGGCCAATCTGTATCTTAACTCCATTTACCTGTCTTAGTTCCGTAACCCTTAATACTCTTGCCTAACAAAAATCTATCACTCAAAAATTAGTCTTTTTAAAAGAAAAATCAACCACTCTCTCCTGGTTGTCTTATTAAGGGTAGTATGCATCTATCCATACAGATGAGAAAGTCCCATGATCAACTTCTGGCCTCAGTTCAGTTAGCTGATCTCAGTTGGAGTGGCATTGATGGTGGTGGGTGCAAGCCGGAATGGCATGGATTGGGTGGGGGGCAGGAGGGTTTTACAATTGGACTCAGTGCCCCTAGCTTTAAAGAGGTGGCAATCAATCAAGGCTCCCACTCCTGATCACTATCCTATCCCTACAAACCCTACTGGGAAATATGCGAGGGCAGAATTGGGCTCTGTTGTAATACTGTACAGCATAGCAATACTGGCTCTCCAGGCGCGCTCTCAAAGAATGGCTGCTGCATGCACTTCATCCCCACCCCTTATAACCCGTACCCCAACAGGAGTCTGCTTTTTCAGGAGAAGAGCAATGGCGAGAAAGGGTAGAGAACTAATGAGAGGATAGGGAGATGGGAAAATCAATGCCCAGAAATCAACCCATCTGGTTCACTAATGTCCTTTAGGGAAGAAAATCTGCTGTCCTTACCTGGTCTAGCCTGCATGTGACTCCAGAGACACAGCAATGTGGTTGACTCGTAAATGCCCTCTGAAATGACCTAGCAAGCCACTCAGTTGTATCACAAACCGCTAAAAAATCTAAGAAAAGGACCTACACCCCATGGACTGCAGCAGTTCAAGAAGACGGCTCGTCACCACCTTCTCGAGGGCAATTGGCAATGGGCAATAAATGCTGGCCTAGCCAGTGACGCCCACATCCCACAAACTAATCAAAAATAAGTCTCAAGTTTTGCATGTTAAATGGTGGGTTGCTGATGGTAAAAACCCAGGGAGCATTCTGTTCAAACGGTTAAGTTGCTTAACTTGGTTCTCTGTCTCTGTGCTAGCTATTATCTTATGAACCTTGCCATGACTTGCTTAGGCTGCATATGAAATTTTTGAAGAGATATCTTGTTATAAAATCCATAATCTTTATCAGTCGATGTTTTATGGCCTTATTATGAAAGAATCTAAGTGCCGATTGTGCAAACAATGCAAGTTTAAAATTTCATTTTCTAACTTTAAAAAAAAAAAAGAAGGTATTTTTACTTTGTCTAAAACGCCTCATGCACAATCTCGTTTGAATTAGAAGAGTCCCTCCATTTTCTCATGAGGTTAAAGTGGTTGTAGATGCGTTCAGCTTTTTTTAATGGTCCTTTTAGGAGGCACTTGCCCAGCTCCTGAGTGTTTATTGGGGAAAAGATGAGTCTTCCTCATGATATCTCGTGGGTATCATGATCTCCTGAAAAATGTTTGATTGGGAAATTTTCCCAGTTACCTTCCTTCACCTGAAATTGACCACAGGTTTTTCATCTGATTCCCTTGCTACCCTGAATCAATGTCACTAGGTTGGGTAGGTTAATACACAAGGATGCACCATCTAGTGAGTGGGGTGAAGTTGATTTATTTGCTTACATTTATTTTTGTCCGTTAATTTTTCAATCAAGAGGCTGTGGGTAACTCCACTGGTTTGGAGTCAAGAATTTCTCTTGTTCTTTTGGTCATTTTCTATCTTTAAAAGAAAAGTTGATCTCATTGGGGCAAGTAGAACAAAAGGAGAGTTTTTCATGGAGCAACGTTCATTCTCAGAGTAGGACCTCATATTCAGAAGTGAGTTGCCATTGCCCATATAATGCTTGAACAAAGTGAGCCACCGAAGCAGGTCTCTCTTAACTTTTGGGCAGCTGCTTAGTAGCAGTACCCCTGAGATGGTTTGTGCACCCTATATTTTCTCCAGCTCCTCTGGTTAGCTATCAGATGATTAAATTAATAGAATTTTGGCTTCTGACTGGAGGAAAGGAAAAATATAGACTCAAGATCAAAAATCTTTGTATAGAGTCTAGATGATGCAGTACTGCTGTCCTTTTTACCTTTGGGGTTAAAGATAGTATCAAGTCTAAGCAGCTGTAGGTATGTTCCTTTAGAATAGTTGACAGTACTTTGGAAATCTCACGACGACGAGCTATAAGGATGCTCAGAAATGGGGAAGAATTCCATATTTGTATAATAAGGAGTTTTCTGAGATTGAAGTTCGGCTGCATTGCTTTTTTTAAACAACTGACTTGAGCTCTGTCAGTCTGATTGGCCTGGGTGTTTACAACAGAATATCTCTTCAAATGGGCAATATATGTTTGCTTTGTGCCATTGTGTTCCTCAGCTTTCTCATGTGTATTTGTGCTTTTCAATATTCTCTTCCCAGCCTGCTGTCTCGACAGGCACTACCATGGCCACCCCACCCCCGCTGGTCCGGGGAACGCTGCATGTTCCCGCTGGCAAGCCCAACTTTCAGGTCAGTGTAGCAACTGGGGCCTTGCCAGGCTTTGGGTTAAGCATCAAAAGGGAGCGCAGGGGGACTGGAAACTGAGGGATTGAGGTGAGTTCTTGTTTGGCTGGATAGAGGCAGAGCAGTAAGAGATTAGGGTTCTTTTTCAGGACCTTAGATTACAAGACTAATCTCTTGGATATGTCTAAAAGTGGAACTTTGCATTGCAGCAAACTGAAATTGCAGCAAGGGAAATATTGGAGATTTCACAGGGCGTTGCAAGGCTGTAATTGCCCACTGGGAATCAATAAACTGGAAGATTGCACAGTCATCAGAATCTTAAAACTGAATTACAGCCTTCTAATCCCCTCGTATTTGTTTTTTGTAGAGTATAGGCACAGTGTTGTCACTAGGATTTCAGTAAAGTGCACTGAGTCTGGTGAAAACTTTCCACTTGGAACTGTGCAAGGCATCCAGCTGTATGATTCTAGACTTGGGTGTTGTGTCTGGCGAGAGCATTTTGAACTGTTTGAGAGTAACAAACTGGTGGGTACAGATCAAGTAGTACTGTGAGGTGATGAATGAAGGGCATTGCACAAAAGTGAAGCATAATAACTTGAGGGAAACTCCTTTAAAGCTGATATACTGAATAAAATTAGTGACCAAACTGGGTATATATTCTAACTTAGCTTTTTGGAATGAAAGTAACTGCCTGCACGGATTGGTCAAATTTAATTGCTGCCGAAAATGTTACCAATGGGTGTTGATCACCCTGGTCATTGAGTAGATTGAGCGCGTCATCCGAGAGTGTTGTGTGAAATTGGATAACAATGCTATTTTTTGCTTTGTGCTCTGTATGGCTGAGATGTGCATCAATGAACTACCTGACGCAATTGAAATGGTGAAAATTAAGCATTTTTAAATTTTTTTCTAACCATCTGAGCTAGAGTGTCTCATGGTGTTTGGTGCTTGGTGTAACATAGAAACTTAGAAAAATAGGAGCAGGAGTAGGCCATTCGGCCCTTCGAGCCTGCTCCGCCATTCAATACGATCATGGCCCACCATCCACACTCAGTATCCTGTTTGCACTTTCTCCCTGTATCCCTTGATCCCATTAGACCTAAGAACTATATCTCTTGAATATATTTAATGATTTAGCCTCAACTGCTTTCCGTGGTAGAGAATTCCACAGATTCACCACTCTCTGGGTGAAGAAATTTCTCCTTATCTCAGTCCTAAATGGCTTGCCCCTTATCCTGAGACTGTAACCCCTGGTCCTGGACTCCCCTGTCATCGAAAACATCCTTCCTGCATCTAGTCTGTCCAATCTTGTTAGAATTTTGTAGGTTCTTCTAAATTCTAGCAAATACAAGCCTAATTGACCCAATCTCTCTTCATAAGTCAGTTCTGCCATCCCAGGAATCAGTCTGGTGAACCTTCACTGCACTCCCTCTATAGCAAGAACATCCTTCCTCAGATAAGGAGACCAAAACTGCGCGCACTATTCCAGATGTGGTCTTACCAAGGCCTTGTATAATTGCAAAGACATCCTTGCTCCTGTATTCGAATCCTCTCGCTATGAAGGCCAACATACCATTTGCCTTCTTAACTGCCTGCTGCACCTGCATGTTTGCTTACTTAACGATGAGCTAAAGCAACAATTCTGGATGACTGGTAACTCTAGGATGGGAATTCGTAACCTTATTCTTTGGAAATAAAATTCTTCGCTACTTGAGTTCTGAGCCTTCATCTTTTTCACTTTTTTGTTTTAAGAGATTTACCCTGAGTTTTAATTCATTCTAATGTTTTGTAAATCCACTTTTAGATTTTATCACCTACTGAATTCCTGCATTACTGACTATATTTTGCCTGGTATTGGTGCCATGTGACATCACCAGCCATCCAATCATATCTATTGGTACAGACTAGTTCAAACATTAGCCCGTGATATTCAGGACAACCCCACTGTTGACCTATGGTTATGGAAGAGACAGTTGGATGGTGCAGTGGATTAGACCCTGATCCTTTCACTCTAAGATGAAAGTCTCTTTACTGGCTATAAGGGTCCGCATGCTGAGTTTGTGCAGTGTCTCCCCAAAGCTAGTTCACAGGAAATAAAAGTAGAAAGTGCTAGAAATACTCAGATCGGGCAGCATCTGAGGAGAGAGAGCAGAGCTAATGTTTCAAGTCGATGATCTTTCTTCAGAGGAAGTTGGTAGGAAGTGTCTGCACTGCACAAAATGGTGCTTTTGGGCAGTTTGGAGGTGTGCTAACCAGTCACAATGATGGCAGGGAGAGAGGGGCTCCTTGTATCTGGGCTGGGGCATCTTGCTAGGGCAGAGTAGCGAGAGTTTGATGCTGACGCCATATTGTCACTAAACATCCCTTACCTTGATCACTAAATTGCCCAAAGTTCTACTTACAGAGAGCATCGCCCTGGAAATGATTTGAATGTGTAAGCAGTGAGTGCCAAAGAGAGAGAGACCAGGGTAGAATCTCACTCACTAAGGACATCATATTGAAGTAAAATGATCAACCACTGGGTCCAACTTGATTTCAGTAAAGCATTTTGGATCTGTGGAAGGCCCCTGAAATGTAATTGGATTGTAGATTTTAATACTGTACCTAACATTGTGCTCGAAGAGCATATTTTGCAGTCAGTGAACAAAGTACTGCATACAGGCCTGGAGCAGTGTGAGCAAACTGTGATAGTGAATTAAGAGCCACACAGCCCAGTTTGTGGTGAATAATCTAATCGCAGCGGGAGTGCAGTTATTGATCTTGGCCTCCCTAGTCATCTGAGGCAGGAAGGAAGAGAACTTTCCCAATCCTATCAGGAGACACTTGGATGATCAGTGCAAGTGGAGATGGGCTCCTGGTGCCCTCCACGGTTAAATAGCCTGTCACCATCACTTTCTGCGGTCAGATGTGAGCCACATCCATGAGGTGCTGGAGAATTATCAGTGGCCAGGACCTCAGCAAAGTCAGCAACTTCAGAAAAGGGAGGAAAAAAAAGCCAGAAACTGAATATAATCCTAATTTTTACAAAAAAAAATCATTGAAACATAAAGCAAATGTGGTTGCATTGTTGCCTTTCACATTGGTGCAGTCAGTGCCACTCACCCATTTGTTAATACTTCATAAATTGAAAAAAAAATTGAGCAGTTCTACAAACTGACATAACTGCTACTTGGAGTTAGAGTGCCTTCAACTATAAAAATGTGCTGTGATGCTTCACAGGAGTGCATTTGACAAAAATTGACTCAGCTTAAGGAGGCGATATTAGAACAGCTGACTTGGTCAAAAGGGTAGGTTTTAACGAACATATGAATTGGGAGCAGAAGTAGACCATTCGACCCCTCCAGCCTGCTCCACCATTCAATAAGATGATGGCTGATTTGTTTATGTCTCGAATTCCACACTCCCATCTACCCCTGATAAACTTTGATTCCCTTGCCCAACAAGAATCTATATAACTCTGCCTTTAAAATATTCAATGACCCCATTTCCACCACCTTCTGAGGCAGAGTCCCAAAGTCGCACCACCCTCTGAGAGAAAAAAATCTCTCTTCATCTCTGTCCTAAAAGGGTGACCCCTAATTTTAAAACAGTGCCCTCTAGTCTGGACTCACCTAGAGGAAACATCCTCTCCACATCCACCTTGTCGAGACCATTCAGGATCTTATAAACTTCAATCAAGTCTCCCCTCACTCTTCTAAACTCCAGTGAAAACAAGCCCAGTTTGTCCAACCTTTCCTCATAAGACAACCCGCTCATTCCAGCTATCAATCTAGTAAACCTCCTCTGAACCACCTCCAACGCATTTGCATCTTTCCTTAAATAAGGAGACCAAAACTGCACAAAGTATTTGAGATGTGGTCTCACCAATGTCCTGTATAACTGAAGCGTAACATCCTTAATTTTATTTTCAATTCCTCTCGTAATAAAGGATAGCATTCCACTAACAACCTCTATTACTTGCTGTACCTGCATACTAACTTTTTGTGACTCATGCACTAGAACACCTAAATCCTTCTGCACCTCAGAATTCTGCAGTCGTTCTCCATTTAAGTAATACCCTGCTTTTTTATTCTTCATGCCAAAGTGAACAACTTCACATTTTCCCACATTATACTCCATCTGCCAGATTTTTGCCCACTCATGCAACCTCCTTATGTCTTCTTCACAACATACTTTCCTACCTATCTTTGTGTCATCTGCAAATTTAGCTACCATGCCATCGCTTCCTTCATCTAAGTCATTGATATAAATTGTAAAAAGTTGAAGCCCCAGCCCAGACCCCTGCGGGACTCCAGTCATTACATCCTGCCACTCTTAAAAAGGACCCATTTATGCATACTCACTGTTTTCTGCCAGCCAGCCAATCTTCTCTCCTGCTAATATGTTACCTCTACACCATGAGCTCCTACTTTGCGCAATAACCTTTTATGTGGCACCTTGTCAAATGCCTTCTGGAAATCCAAGTACAATACGTCAACGGGCTCCCCTTTATCCACAGCGCATGTTACTCTTTCAAAGAACTGAGAGTGAGGAGGTGAGGTGGAGATGTTCAGGGAAGAAATTCTAGCACTTAGGCCTGGCCGGCTGAAGTTATGGACATCACTGGTGGGCCGAAGGGATAGGGGGATTCAGAAGGGGCCAGAGTTAGAGGAACACAGAATCCTTGGCAGATTGTAGGGCTGGAGGAGGTAATAGAGATAGAGAGGGCCAAGGCCTTGGAACGATTTAAAGCTTTGCTGGGTGGGGAGCCAGTGTTGGTCAGCACGTACAGGGGTGATGGGTGAACGGGACTTGATATGGGCAGCCGAGTTTTGGGTGAGCTCAGCTTTATGGAGAGTTGAAGATGGGAGGCCGAACAGGAGAGCATCAGAATAGTCAGTAAAAACAGTTCTGATGAAAGGTCACAGACCTGAAATGTTAACTCTGCTTCTCTCTCCACAGATGCTGCCAGACCTGCTGAGCATTTCCAGCACTTTCTGTTTTTATTTCAGGTTTCCAGCATCTGCAGTATTTTGCTTTTATATCAGAATAGTCAAGTCTGGAGATAACAAAAGTATGGTTTCAACAGCAGATAAGTTAAGGCAACAGCAACAACTTGAATTTAATGTTGTAAAACGTCCCAAGACACTGCACTTGAGCATTATTAAACAAACTTTGACACTGAGCCACATAAGGAGGTATTCGGGCAGGGGACCAAAAGCTTAGTCAAAGAGGTAGGTTTTAAGGAGGCAGGCAATGATGGACGATGTTACGGAGCTAGAAGTCGCATGTCTTTGTGATGAAGAGAATGTGGGATCGGAAGTTCAT
The DNA here is from genome assembly GCF_036365525.1 of Heterodontus francisci. Classification (NCBI taxonomy): domain Eukaryota; kingdom Metazoa; phylum Chordata; class Chondrichthyes; order Heterodontiformes; family Heterodontidae; genus Heterodontus; species Heterodontus francisci. Next base: position 6,541,575 of record NC_090406.1, read on the forward strand.
CTCAGGATTGCAAACGGTCTGGTTCAGCCTAAGACTGTGACTAAGGAGGTGGATAGATTCGGGGCAAGGTAATTGAGTTTTGTGCAGGGGCTGAAGTTAGTATCTTCAGGTTTCCCCATGTTTACTTGAAGGAAATTGCAGTTCATCCAACGCTCTTCGAATATTGCTATGGGATCTTTTACATCTAAAGGCAGATGTAGCCTTGGTTTGGTTTAACATCTCATCTGAAAGATAGCAACACTTCAACAGTACTGCACTGAGGTGTCAGAATTGAATATGTGCAGAAATCCTGGAGTGAGCTTTGAACCAATGGCTGAAGGGCATGGGTAAGGTGTGGATATTGGTAAGGCTGAATTTATTACCCAATGCTATTACTCCTGAGAGTGTAATTAAAATGCGCCTCCTTATTGACATAGTTAGCACAACCAAGTGGTTTGCCAGGCCATTTGATAAGGCATTAACAGTCAACCACATGGTGTGAGACTGATGTCGCCTAGTCCAGAAGGGTTCCCCTCCCTGAAGAATATTGGTGAGCTAGTTGGGCTTTTCAGACAATTGGCAGTTCTCGTGGTTATGTTTTTCCTTCCTTGCCGATCTACAGATTTCCAGATTTATTTAATTCAGTATTGCAACTTGGTATTTGAGCTCAATTCGTCTGGGCGTGCTCCGTTCTACAATCGCTGCCTACTGAACTGTATCTTATGAACGTAGAATGGGGCAAGGTTTTGTACTGATTTTTAAATGAGAATTGTGATTTTGAATGTTGTTGGGTTTATAATGGGGAGCTTGTGGAGATCACAAGGGTGATGGCGAGTGGAACTTAGTTTGGGGCAGGATTCGGGTGATGGAGCTTTGAATGAGTTGACTTTCTGTAAGAGCTGAAAAAGTTGACTGAAGGGCTTTGACGATGTCACTTATTAAAGTACCAAGAATGCTAACAGTTTCACTGGGGGAAAAGATCAGTCATTGTGGAAAATAGGTGACTTCGCGCTTCACAGAATCACAGAATTGTTACAGTGCAGAAGGAGGCCATTCGGCCTATCGCATCTGCACCGGCTCTCAAAATGAGCAATTCACCTAGTGCCACTCCCTGCCTTCTCCCCGTAACCCTGCACATTCTTCCTTTTCATATAACAAATTCCCTTTTGAATGCTTCAATTGAACCTGCCTCCACCACACTCTCAGGCAGTGCATTCCAAACCATAACCACTCGTTGCATGAAAAGGTTTTTCCTCATGTCTCTTTTGCTTCTTTTAAGACTTACTTTAAATCTGTGCCCTCTCGTTCTCGATCCCTCATGAGTGGGAACAGTTTCTCCCTATCTACGCTGTCCAGACCCCTCATGATTTTGAATACCTCTATCTTCCCCACATTGAACTTGATCTGCCACAGTTTTTCCCACTCATAGTCTATGTCCCTAATGTCCCACTACTATCTACACAAAATTATGGTGCCTTCTAACTTAGTGTCATCTGCAAACTTGGATATGTGCAACTCTCATTCCTTCATACAAGTCGCTGATATGCCTATAGGGTGAAAAGCTGAGGCCCCAGTACGGATCCCTTGGGAGCACTACTTGTCACATCCTACCAATCAGAGAATTGTACTGTTACCCCCACTCTCTGTCTCATACCTCACAACCAGTAACCAGCTTACCTTCATTTCTGTGCACTTTGTTACTCTTTTATACAGAACCTTAGCATGCTTTCTGCAAGTCCATATAGACAACATGTATATCCACCATGCTACTGACCACTAAAAAAAAAAACTAGTTAGTTTAGTCGGACATGACTTAGCCTTCACAAATGCCTGCTGACTCTCTGATCAGCTCAAATTTAAGTGCTTAGTCTGACAGATTCCTGTAACTTCCCAACAACTGAAGATGAAGTGACAGATCTGTAGTTAGCTTGCTCATCTTTCCCTTCTTAAATAACAGAGTGGCACTTGCAATTTTGTGATCCAAAGGCACAATTCCCTGTATCGAGAGGGCTTTGAAAAGTTCTGACTTAATGCATCAGCACTTTCCTCACCCATTTCTAATAGTAGTCCAGGGTGGAAAGCGTTAGCTCCTGGAGATTATTTTCTCCTTTGTACACTGGAAATTTGTCCCCTTTCTCCACTGTGAAATGAGTAGCAAGTACTCATTTAACAAGACTGCGGTTCTAACGAAAGATCATCAACCTGAATGAAACATTAACTGTTTCTGTCTCCAGAGATGCTGCTTGACCTGCTGAGTAATTCCAGCATTTTCTGTTTTTACTTGTCTGATAGTGTCACCTGCATCATTCTTTTAGTTGGGCATGATTGTATCTGGATTTGATGGATGCTTGCTGGCATTTGTTGCCAAACCTGATACATGAGTAATAGCCACTTGGGCAAGATGCGGCGACTGAATGGTGCCAGTAAGAGTTAAATCCTACTCTGCTTTGATAAGGGGGGGAAGTTACCAGAGAAATTTGAGAGAGAGAGAGAGGAGTGTCATTTTTTTTAATAACAAATATTCCTAAACATACACACCTGTCTTGCAGGTAACCACTGCCCGCACAGTGGGTACTGTAATCCCACCACCATTGGTTCGTGGTGGTCAACAGGGAACCTCGAAACCTGGATCCCAACAGAACTCTCAAATAGCGATGCCACCGTTAGTGAGAGGAGCACAGGTAAGTGGCTGGTCAGGAGAATCAACGGGTATTTCTCTGTTATTGTGATGGTGAATTAGCCATTAAAATACACGACTTTCCTTTATTTTGCATGGGGTTTAATACAGAAATAGATAAGGCAAGTAATCTGGGGAGATGCCATCAGTGATCTTGGCATAAAAACAGAAAGTGCTGGAAATACTCAGCAGGTCAAGTAGCATCTGTGGAGAGAGAAGCAGAGTTAACGTTTAAGGTCTGTGACTTTCATCAGAACCCTCTGATGAAATGTTAACTCTGCTTCTCTCTCCACAGATGCTACCTGACCACCTGAGTATTTCCAGAACTTTCTGTTTTTATTTCAGATTTTCAGCATCTTTTATTTCAGTGATCATGGCAATTCAGTTGTGATAATTCATCTCTCTGACAATTGGATCCAGCAACTTCTCCAAGTCAGATGTGGTCCTAACTGAAAAGTTTTTAAAAATTGAAACAAATACAAACTTAAATTAACATAGCAGTTTGTGGCATCTCTGGAATATTTTTAGGTGCTTTACCTACAGTGAATTAATTAGTAACTGTACTTTGTGGAAATAGCCCCATCCATTTTACATACAGCAAATTGATGAGGGCCACAATAAACTAAACTGCACTTTTTTGATTGTTTATGATGGTGATTTCCTAATTTGAGGGCAACTTTACTTTGGTCCCCAAGTGGCTCAGTATGTCAACATAAAAACTGCCAGATTGTTATAAAATCCCCTCTGATTCACTCATGTTCCTCTGAGAATGTATAGTTATCTCCATGCCCCCTGGCAACATGGGACAGGCACTAAATGCTGCCTAGACAGTGATGCTCATTTCCAAGAAGAAATCTTTAAAAATGTTAATTTCAGTACGGAGGAAGACCACGTGGTCATTCAACCTGTGTTAGTGCTCCCTCAGTGGGATTCTAATCTTGTTTCCCTGTGCCTACAGTGAAGTTTAACTTTGCAGTGCAGCTTAAACTGCACTAATGTACTGTACAGTAACACTTCAAAGTGACTATTTTGGAATGCCAAAGCCATGATGTCCTTCGTATGACCAACTGTCAGCAGCAACGAAAGTCGCTGAAAATGGTATAGATTCCCCTACCCCAGTTGTAATTTGATGCCTGCTCATAAAGCAGCATTTTATCACCTTAGAGATTTTCAATTTGTGTAATGTTTGGGCAGAAAATCTCACTACAATCCAACTGTCTAAATCACTTGGATAACCCAGGTTGAATAATTTTATGGATGTTGCAATGTGGGGTTGATCTTTTAAGCCATGTGCTCCTGGTGTGTGATAATATGTCACTGCCACTGTGCATCATTACAGTGTGACAAGCTTGCACGCTCGGTGGCTCTTAAATCTATGGTTGTAGGAGTTTATAAATGTTGGCAGATGTGCTTGCACGTGTAAGATTTTAATTTTTTTTTATATCCATGTGGGTAACTGAAAAGTATGTGCTGCAAATATGTTTTGCCCTCTTCTCCCTCTCTTTGCCTTCTCCTCCATAGACTAAAGCTGTTCTCCCCACCCTCAAGTTTTTAACTTGTTTTTGCATGCTTTGCTTACATCCTATTTGTGGAATCTGCTTCATACAGTGTAAATTGTACAATACTGGGGTTTACCCTGGATGCAACTTGTACTCCAGTTGTGAGCATGTTGCTTATATTTGTACGTCTGCACTGTAGTGTGACCTACCTCGTCAGAATCCTGAATAACCTCTCCCTTTTCTTTTCTGCCTTGCTTTCATCTCCCCATCCTGGTCACACCATTTCATCCATCACTTTCCCATTCTGTTAGCCAATGTCTGTTTCTCCCCAGCAAATCCACGCCATCAGGCCACATGCCAGCACCGCCCCACCACCCCTGCTACTGGCCCCCCGGGCGTCGGTGCCCAGCTCAGTGCAGATCCAGGGCCAGAGGATTCTTCAGCAGGGACTGATCCGTGTGGCCAATGTCCCCAACACCAGCCTGCTCGTCAACATTCCACAGGTAAGCTGCCAATGAAGGGTATACCTCAACGTTGTAGATCTTGGGCTGAAGGCTTTGAAGACTCATGAAGAATGTAAGAGGAAGGGAAGGGAGGACTGAGAGAGTTAAGGGGCTCCATAGCTTTGCGATCCTGGGAAAGAATGAAGTAAGATAGTAATGGGATATGAGTCTTGATTTCAACATGGCGACTATTTATCAGACTTGGTGCGGATTGTTTAACCTGTTGTGGATACCCAGGAATATGAGGTTTTGTACATAACAATGTTGGGGAATGCCATATTACCAGTTTTTTTCATCCACTGTTAGCTCAAACACTGCTTGGTTAGATACATCAAAGATGAACTGCAAAATAAAGCTCCTTCCCACATAAGAACATGAGTTGGCCATTCTGCCCCTCAAACATGTGCTGTAATTCTATTAGGTAAGTGGTTCTCAAACCTTTTTTGGTTGAAGGTCCCTTTTCCAAATGCATTAATCTCGGACCCCGCCACCACCCCCCCCCCCCCCCCCCAGCCATTTGACAGTGTTGCATGTAAAGAGAGTTTTAATAATGCTTTTAAGAAAACAGGTATTTACTTACAGCTATCAGTGAGACTAATGTGCCTGTTAATGCAGAGTCTGCTTATCCTTGGCAGGAGTTTGGAGGGAGCACTAGGGGAGTGGGGCAGAGAAGTAACATGAAGGAACAGAACACGCCTCCATCCACCACTCATTCGCTCGCTTTTGATCACGGCACAGAATTTTTGTGAAGTAACAAAGAAGGTTGATGAAGGGAACTTGAGGATGTTGTCTATATGGATTTTAGGAAAATATTTGACAAAGTACCACACAAAGGGCAGGTTAACAAAATTGAGGCTCATGGCATAGGACAGTCAGTGTCAGCTTGGATAAAAAATTGGCTTAAGGACAGAAAACAGCAAGTCGTGGTAAATGGTTGTTTTTCAGGTTGGAGGATGGGAGGCAGTGATATTCCCCAAGGGTCAGTGCAAGGACTACAGCTTTTTTGATCTATATAAATGACTTGAATATTGGAATACCAAGTAAAATTTCAAAATTTGCCAATGACACCAACGTAGGAGGTATGGCAACAGTGAGGATGATGCGAATCGTCTGCAACAGGAGATAGATAGGCTAGCAGAATGAGCCGACGTGGCAGATGGAATTTAATAGAGAAGTATGAGGTGAAGCATTTTGGCAGAAGGAATGGGGAGAGGTAATATAGACATAATGGCACAATTCTAAAGAGTGTGCAGGGACAGGGCCTATTGAAAGAGTACTTAGCAAAGCATTTGGGATCTTGGGCTTCATAAATAGAAATATTGAGTCCAAAAGCAGGGAAGTTGTGAACGTTATAAAGCTCTGGTTGGGCACAACTGTGCCCAGTTCTGTGAAGGTCCTTGAGAGGGTGCAGAGGAGGTTGCCAGAATGGTTCCAGGGATGAGGGATTTTAGCTATAAAGTTAGTTTGGAGAAGCTGGGGCTCTTCACCTTGGAGAAGAGGGGATTGAGGAGAAATTCGATAAGAGGTGTACAAGATTATGACAGGTTTAGATAAGGTAGACAAAGAAAAGCTGTTGTCAGCTGCTGGTACAAGGGGGCAGAGATTTGGGTTTTTGGGCAATACATGCAGGGGAATGTGAGGAAGAATTTTTTTTACACAGTGAGTGCTAAGGGCCTGAAACTCGCTGCCTATGAGGGTAGTGGAAGCAGACACTATTAACGATTTCAGAAGGAAATTGGATGGGCACTTGAGGGAAATAAACTTTCAGGTCTACAAGGATAGAGCGGGGGAATGGGTCAGACTGGATTGCTCCACATAGAGCTGGCATGGTGTGCTGAATAGCCTCCTCTTGTGCCATCATGACTCTGTGATACAGTGTCCTGGGCGATTGCTCATCTGTAAGGCCAGCCCTATGTTGCGGACCACCTGGGAAGTCTACGGGGCCCAGTTTGAGAACCACTGCATTAAATTATGGCTGATCTGTACGTCAACTCCATTTACCCGCCCTTTCTCCATATCCTATGATAGTTTTACTCATCCCTTCTGCCTGTTCCCCAATCTTCAGATGAGATGCATCAGAGTGACATTTCAGGTTCTTGCGCCAGTATAACTCCCACCTCTTAGTCATAGAGTGATACAGCACTGTAACAGGCCCTTCGGCTCACCGAGTCTGTGCCGACCATCAACCACCCATTTATACTAATCCTGCATTAATCCCATATTCCCTACCACATCCCCACCTTCCCTCAATTCTCCTACCACCTACCTACACTAGGGACAATTTACAATGGCCAATTTACCTATCAACCTGCAAGTCTTTGGCTGTAGGAGGAAACCGGAGCACCCGGCGGAAACCCACGCGGTCACAGGGAGAACTTGCAAACTCCGCACAGGCAGTACCCAGAATTGAACCCGGGTTGCTGGAGCTGTGAGGCTGCAGTGCTAACCACTGCGCCGCCCAACCCTCTTCTGTGAGGAGATATGCTACTGTGGAAGGAATCACAGCTAATTCCAATCCTGTTCTCACCTAATGTGCACTTTCAGATTGGAAACATGGGGGAATCTGGCTTCCAACCACATCCTGACCCCAGTCCAGTTCAAGGAAAGATTGTCTATTTGTCCTGCCCTGATTGAGATCAAATACCTGAGGTCAGGCTCTAGTCCTAGTTGGTCCTAATGGCTGTCTGCGATTCCGGGGGAACCTTTCCCACTAAGCCACCATGGCCATACTCGGCAACATTTTTAAAGCCTCTGCAATTGGCCACCTCTTGCTAGTTGGTGTGGACAATAGATTATTTTATGGTACTATCCTGTGTTCACTGGGAAATGGATTGAGGTCAAAACCTGCTTATGTATCTCGCAGCCAGAGATTCAGGTGTTGTGATTTGATTGCGGGATGGTATGCTACCTTTCCCAGTTTCTCAATTGTGTTCTCATTAATCTTGAAAGAGTTCCCCTGTTAGTGAGCTCATCGTCACACTGTATCTAAACTGCTGCAGTTTTATAAACTTGTGGGCTTAATGTGAGTCATTTTTAATAATCTACTGGCTCTGCGGAGTGAAATCTCAACCTCAATCCCTGGTCATGTGGATGTTGGTCGAGGGGTCACTAGAGACCAAAGTTAACTTTGGTGCCAGGGAGCAAGTAAATCAGCTAGTCTCCTAATGGCTGTCCTTGGCCCCACTACTGGAAACAAAGTGACTCCTGACAACGCAGAGCATGCGCAGAGTGGTCGTGGATGTCATCAATGTGTGTGAACATTTGCCAGCTTCCCAGTATGAATGCACACGCATGACGTCCTCACCCCTCAATAGCCATCCCCGCTCGCTCCCAGCATCCCTGCTTCAATCGCTGCTTCACCCCGCTCACTCCCCTCCACACTGCTGCCTTCCCTCAGCCACTTGCTCCTCCCCCCCCACCGGTCAGCTACTCATTTCCGCCTCACTGGCTGCTCTCCCCCCTCGGCCGCTCGCTCCAGACCTCGGCACTGCTTCCCACCCACACACCGCCTCCCCACCCCGCTCACCGGCTGCCTGCCCTCCACTTACCCGCCCCCCCTCCCCCCCCAGCTCGCTCCCCAATTCCCTACTCCCACCCCCTCCTCCTGCCGCTCGGTCCAGGCCGCGCCGCTTCCCTCCTCTTGGCCACTCGCTCCCACGTCGCCTTGTCACCCCTGACGGCCCGCCTTGCTGCTTCAGGCGGCGCGGCGGGAAACGATCAAACGTGGGAGCGAGTGGCCGAGAGGAGAGAAGCGGCACAGCCTGGAGCAAGTGGTTGGAGGAGATGGAGAAGCGTGAAGCAGGGTGGGGGGGTGCGGCAAGACCAGGGTGGGTAGCTAAGGAAAGGCAGCGAGCGGTGTGCTTCCACTGCCCTTTTTTGGCAGTGCATTCCAGATCATTATAACTCTATGGAAAGATATTTTCCTCATCTCTCTTTTTTTTTCTTATACTAAATCCGAATCCTCTGTCATTAAACCAGTTTGGATTAAATGAGGGGATTTTCGGGTTGAATTTGTTTTTTGTGATCAATTGAGCAGCACCGTCTTTATTACTGGCAGCTGTCTGAACATCGCAGACAGTGACGTTTCGGTGATAGAGGCTGCATTTGCGCATGTGCGACACCTAGTGATTGCGTTGTCAGCAAACGCATCCTACTGGAAAATACAGGTTCCAGGGTTGGGGAAGGGCACACATCAGGCTAGAACTTGGCAGCTGTGAGCCTACCCATGGTTGAATACCTGCTCATCTTGGCTCACTGGATAGGACTCATGTGAAGAATGGGAACAATTCCAGCTCCAAGTTTCCCTCCAAATCTCTCCCCGTCCCAAATTGGGCATATATTAGCTGTTCCTTTGTTGCTGGGTCAAGCACTGTGGGTGTAAGTTCAAAACACAGACCTCAGTGGTAAAAGAAGGCAGCTTCTCAAGGTAATTAGGAATGGGCAATAAATGTTGGCCTTGCCAGTGACGTTCACATCCAGTGAACCCTCTGAATGTTTCCATTGTGTGCAGCTTGTTTATTTCATTGTGCAGTAACTTTAAATTCTTCAGTGCGACCATTTATATACGTTATCTTAAATGGGACTTGAGCAGCCTCAGGCAGTGACCTTCCGGGTCACTGCGTGGCCACGCATACGTGTGGCTTACAGAGAACATTGCCCATAATCTGTAAATGAATGAATGAATGTGGTAGCAGAGGGTTAATGGTGCTTTTGGAACTGGGCTCCAGGAAGAAAAGTTTGGGAGAAGAAAAGTTAATTTTGATGTGTTGAGAAGGAGCTCTGTTCTGTCTCAATTTTAACCACACACCGTTTCCATCGATCAGCTTAATCTCTCTAATTGTTTTACAGGCTTCGAGTACAATGAAAGCCTCGACGTTTAATTCGGCACAGTCGAATGCCAACACCAACACAGTGTCGTCCGTCATAAATTCCAATGACTCACCCGCCAGTCGACAGGCAGCAGCCAAGCTTGCTCTCCGAAAGCAGCTGGAGAAGACGTTGCTGGAAATTCCACCGCCCAAACCACCAGCGCCCGAGCTGAACTTCCTACCAAGTGCCGCCAATAATGAATTTATCTACCTGGTGGGCCTAGAGGAGGTGGTGCATAACCTTCTAGAAACCCAAGGTAGAGTTGTAGTTCTTGCGCACAGTATTTTGAGGATTGGTCAGAGCCATAGAAACTTGGGTCTGGGATTCTAAAATCAAGGCTCTAGATCATATTGTGGTGTTTGTCAAGCATTGGATTTAAGAAGTTGGAAGTTCTCAAAAAGTGATAGTAACATTAATGCTGGTATATACCACAATCATAGAATAATACATCACAGAAGGAGGCCATTTAGCCTATCTTGCCTCTGTCAGCTCTTTGAAAGAGCTATCCAGTTAGTGCTACTCCCTTTCTGTATGCCCAGAACCCTGCATTTTATTTCTTTTCAAGTATTTATCCAGTTCCCTTTTGTAAGTTACTATTGAATCTGCTTCCACTGCCCTTTCAGGTAGTGCATTCCAGATCATTATAACTCTGTAAAAGATATTTTCCTCATCTCCCTTTTTTTCTTATACTAAATCAGAATCTTCTATCATTAAACCAGTTTGGATTAAACACAGCTTGCACCAATAGCAGATTTCAGGCAGGACAACAGTTGACCGACCCTTGCGCAAAGGAGAGCAGTGCAAAATGAACCAGGGTTTCAGCTGCTGGTCATAATTATTGTTGGTGGGCAAGGATGTGGATGGGCTCAACAGTGAATTTCACAACCCTGCAGTGTAGATCTGAAAGGGTTGCGCCTCATTTTTTTGTTTTGCTATGGGATACAAGTATTTGAGGCCAACTACACCATCTTCATTATCAGTCCAACTGAGATCAACTAACTCCAGATCGACTGGAGGATGTACTGATATCACACTCAACCAAGTTCATTTTGTAGATACTATAAGTTGGACTCGACACCTCTGTGAAGGGCAGGTTATCTTAAACTGCCTGTTGGGTAATATTTATCCCTCAACCAACTCTTCAAAACAGATTATCTAATCATTATCATGCTGCCTTACATACGAGCATACGAATTAGGAGAACTAGGCCATTCGACATGTCTAGCCTGCTCCACCAGTCAATAAGATCATGGCTGGTTTGTTTGAGTCTCAAATTTCACACTCCCATCTACCCCTGATAGCCTTTGATTCCCTTGCCTGACGAGAATCTATCTACCCCCACCTTAATATTATTCAATGACCCTACCTTCACCACCACCTGAGGTAGAGAGTTCCAAAGTCATACGACCCTTTGAGAAAACATTTTCCTCATCTCTGTCCTAAAAGGGCGACCCCTAATTTTAAAACAGTGCTCCCTAGTTCTGGACTCACCCACAAGAGGAAACATCCTTTCCACATCCACCTTGTCAAGACCGTTCAGGGTCTTATATACTTTAATCTTTTTGTGGGAGCTTGCTGTGTGCAAATTGGCTGCCACGATTCCCTACATGACAACAGTGACCACTTAAAAAAAAAAATTAGTACTTCATTGGCTGTGATGTGCTTTGGGACGTCCTGAGGTCATGAAAGGCTCTATTGAAATGCAAGTCTTCCTTTCGGTCATCCCTGGTCTGTACAACTCGGGCAGCCTTACTTACCAACTGAACCATCAACAACAACAACTTGCATTTATGCAGTGCCTTTTAACAATAGAAAACGTCCCAAGGCACTTTGGTGATGTGTGTACGGCACTTGGTGCGAGTTAGAGCACATAGGCTTAACCCCCAAGTCTTGACTGTCCAAGGCACAGGTGTGAATGGGCAGGTGGGCCAGTCCTTGCTGAACCACGTCACAGTGTTTCACATCTGCTGCAACGCAGGCTTTTCCTATATCTGTGATGTCTAGAGGGGATGGGTATGGAGGAACAAAATGGGTTTACTTTTTCTTAACGTGTTCTCCTGCTTTTTCAGGTAAAGGTTCAGCGCAGGGACTGACCCAAGAGCCATACGCCTGTGCTCAATGTAAAACTGACTTCACCTGTTGCTGGAGGCAGGGAAAGACCGGGACTATCATGTGCGAGCAATGTGTGACATCCAACCAGAAGAAGGCATTGAAAGCTGAACATACTAATCGTCTGAAAGCAGCATTTGTGAAGGCCCTTCAGCAAGAACAGGTGGGCGGGTGGGAAGTTACAAACTTACCTACCAGGACTGTATCCCAGTATAATATAGTGCCAGCTGTGTACCAAATACAGTAACAGACCTGTACCATACCCCAGTGTTTGAGACTGACCCATACCCACTAGTACTGTACCCAGTGTTTGAGACTGACCGTATCCACCAGTACTGTACCCCAGTGTTATACAGTAGAAGACCTGTACCATCAGTATTGCACCCATGTGTAATACATTTCAATTTTCCTCTGTGTAAGTGTTGTCATACACCATCATTGCTGAGTGAGTGACTGTCCCCATCTTTGGAGGAAAAGGTTTTTTATTGATTGCTTTGACAGGAGAGAGTATTCAGCTCACCAACAGATAGCCAGGTTCCCAGGACAGTTATCTCTCCAAAACTGGGGAGGGAGGTGTCTTCAACAGCAATGCAAGTAGCTTGTGGGGAGTTGGGGGAAGAGAGGGGGCTTGGGGCCTAAACCTCTATTGCAGGTGTTTACCCCTCTCCCTGATGCATAGGTGTGAAGGAGATGCTGATATGTAGAAAGGACACTGTTTTATTTTGTAGGAAATTGAACAACGGATACTGCAACAGACAGCTTCTACTGTACAGAGCAAGCAGGATTCTTCAGTACAGCACCACACGTTGAAACAGGTATGGAAGGCAAGTAACTCAGTTAATTAATCTTTAAAATAGCAAGCACTGAATTGAAGAGCTGCCTCCATGATTAGTTATGACTGTTTCAAGTGGCTGCTCCCAGCATTCTGTTTGTGCTCACAGCAGATGAGGCATTTTCGATGGGCAGGTCCACACCCTCCGTAGACTGAAACTTGAGCACATTGTGGGTGAGATGAATGGGTTAGTATGCTGCAAGATTAAAAAGTACCCCTTTCTCTTCTGAGATGCACATCAGAAAGATGTACTAGATATCTCCTGAACTCCCCTGATTGCTCTGCAAGGTGGAAAAGCACCATGTGGACAGGCCATATATTTCAGGCTGCGGTAGAAATCCAAGTTTATTGCAAGATGCAGTTTATACAGAAGCAAAATCCAATCAGGAACAATACAATATTTGACTTTTACCAGTACATGGAATAGATATCTGACCTGGAAATAACTCAAGGTTTCAAAATTAGTGGAATCCCTTCTGAATTCCTTAATTCAGACTGAATATTGAAGGGTACATGACATTTAGGAAGGACAGGAAGCTAGGAAAAGGTGGAGGGGTGGCTGTGTTAATGAATGGTATTAGCACAGTAGAGAGGGATGACCTAAATTCAGGAAACCAGGATGTAGAAACGATAAATGACAAGAAGTCACTTGTGAGAGTGATGGACAGGCCCCCTAACAGTAACCACACGGTAAGACGGGGTATCAAGGAAAAAATAATGGAAGCTTGTCAGAAAGGCACGTCGATAATCATGGGGGATTTTAATGTACACATAGACTGGAAAAATCAGATAGGCAAAGGTAGCCTAGATAAGGAATTCACAAAGTTTTCAGGAAAGTTTCATAGAACAGCACATTCTGGCGCCAACCAGAAAGCAGGGTATACTAGACCTAGTATTGTGCAACGAGATAGGATTAATTAATTAATCATAGCGAAGGCACCTCTAGGCAGCAGCGATCATAGTATGTGAAAAATTTTACATTCAGTTTGAGGGAGAGAAGAGTGGGTCGAAGACTAGTATTTTATACTAAAGAAGAAGATACAACCCAGACAATGGTGAAAGAGGAGGTAATTCAGACTCTAGAAGGGTTTAAAATTGATGAGGAATTATTAGATAGGGTGTCTGTTCTTCAAGTGGATAAGGCACCAGGACTGGATGAGATGCATCCACGGATACTGAGGGAAGAGACTGGAAATTGCGGAGGCACCAACCATAATTTTTTAGTCTTAGACTTGGGGGTGGTGTCCAAGTACTGGAGAATTGCAAACGTTACACTCTTGTTCAAAAAAGGGTGTAAAGATAAGCTCAACAACGACAGGCCAGTCAGTTTAACTGCGATGTTGGGGAAGCTTCTAGAAAGATCAATTCGGGACAAAATTAATTGTCACATGGACAAATGTGGGTTAATTAAAGAAAGCCAGCATGGATTTCTTCAGAGAAGATCATGTTTAACTAACTTGCTGGAGTTTTTTGAAGAGATAACAGAGAGGGTTGATGAGGCTAATGGACTTCCAAAAGGCGTTTGATATAGTGCCACACAACAGACTTGTGAGCAAAGCTATAGCTCATGGAATAAACGGGACAGTAGCAACATGGATACGGAATTGGTTGAGTGGCAGAAAACAAAGAGTAGTGGTAAATGGATGTTTTTCAGGCTGGAGGAAGATTTGTAGTGGAGTTCCCCAAGGGTCAATGTTGTGACCTTTGCTTTTCCTGATATGTATTAATGACCTAGACCTTGGTGTGCAGGACACAATTTCAAAGTTTGTGGATGATACAAAACTTGGAAGCATTGTGAACTGTGAGGGCAAGATAGTATCAAACTTAAAAGAAAAAGCATATAATTGCGCAAAAATGGGTGGCAGGTCAGAAAATTGGACAGAATATATAAAAAAGCAAAAAATGATTAAAAGATTAAGTAGGAGGGAAAGATTGAGTACGAGGGAAAGCTAGTTAGAAATATAAAAACCTATAGTAAGATTTTCTATAGATATTTAAAAAATAAAAGTTAACAAAGTGAGCATTGGTCCCATAGAAAGTGAGTCTGGGGAATTCATAATGGAAATAAAGGAGATGGCAAATGAATTGAACAGGTATTTTGCATCAGGCTTCACTACAGAGGATGCAAGCAACATCCCAGAAATAGCTGTAAATCAGGAAATGAAAGGGAGGGAGGAACTCAAAATTACAATCACCAGGGAAGTGGTACTGAGCAAATTGTTGGAGCTGCGGGCTGACAAGTCCCCAGTTCCTGCTGGACCTCATTCTAGGGTCTGAAAAGAAGTGGCTAGTGAGATAGTTGATGCTTTCGTTTTAATTTTCCAAAGTTCACTAGATTCGGGGAAGGTTCCGTTAGATTGGAAAATAGTCAATGTAACTACTTTATTCAAAATGGGAGGGAGACAGAAAGCAGGAAACTACAGGCCAGTTAGTTTAACATCTGTCAAAGGGAAAATGTTAGAAGCTATTATTAAGGATGTTATAGCAGGGCACTTAGAAAAATTCAAGGTAATCAGGCAAAGTCAACATGGTTTTGTGAAAGGGAAATCATGTTTAACAATTTATTGGAGTTCTTTGAAAGCTAGCTTTCCCTCGTACTGTAAATTGTTTCCTCCTTATTAATCTTTTAATGTTCTGTGGATAAAGGGGAACCGGTAGTTGTATGGTACTTAGATTTCCAGAAGGCATTCGATAAGGTGCCACATCAAAGGTTATTGAGGAAAAGGAAAAGCCCATGGTGTAGGGGGTAACATTTTGGCATGGATAGAAGATTGGCTAGCTAACAGGAAACAGAGAACAGTATAAATGGGTCATTTTCTTGTTGGCAGGATGTAACGAGTGGTGTGCCACAGGGATCTGTGCTGGGACCTCAACTTTTTACAATTTATATAAATTACTTGGCTGAAGGGACCGATGGTATGGTTGCTAAATTTGCTGATGACACAAAAATAGGTAGGAAGAGGACATAAAGGGGCTACAATGGGATATAGGTTAAGTGAGTGGGCAAAGATCTGGCAAATGGAGTATAATGTGGGAAAGTGTGAATTTTCCACTTTGGCAGGAAGAGTAAAAAAGAAGCGTTTATCTAAACAGTGAGAGATTGCAGAGCTCTGAGATGCAGAGGGATCTGGGTGACCTAGTGCATGAATCGTAAAAGGTTAGTACACAGGTACAGCATGTAATTTGGAAAGCTAATAGAATGTTGTTGTTTGTTGTGAGGGGAGTTGAATACAAAAGTAGGGAGGTTTTTTTTAGATTAGAGATACAGCACTGAAACAGGCCCTTCGGCCCACCGATTCCGCGCCGAACATCAACCACCCATTTATACTAATCCTACACTAATTCCATATGCTTACCACATCCCCACCTGTCCCTATATTTCCCTACCACCTACCTATACTCGGGGCAATTTATAATGTCCAATTAACCTATCAACCAGCAAGTCTTTGGCATGTGGGAGGAAACCGGAGCACCCGGAGAAAACCCACGCAGACACAGGGAGAACTTGCAAACTCCACACAGGCAGTACCCGGAATCGAACCCGGGTCCCTGGAGCTGTGAGGCTGCGGTGCTAACCACTGCGCCACTGTGCCGCCCAAGGACACCCAGGTCTTGTTGCACCTCCCCCTTTCCCAATCTATCACCATTCAGATAATACTGCAGTTAAACAGGGCATTGGTGAGACCACATCTGGAGCACTGTGTACAGTATTGGTCTCCTTATTTAAGGAAGGTTGTAAATACGTTAGAAGCAGTTCAGAGATGCTTAACTGGATTAATACCTGGAATAGGCAGGTTGTCTTATGAGGAAAGGTTAGACTGGCTAGGCTTGTGTCCACTGGAGATCAGAAGAGTAAGAGGCGACTTGATTGAAAAATACAAGATCCTGAGGGCTCTTGACAGGGTGGATGTGGAAAGGATGTTTCCCCTTGTGAGAGAATATAGAACTAGGGGTCACTGTTTAAAAGTAAGGGGTCGCCCATTTAAGCCAGAGATGAGAAATTTTTTCTCTGAGGATCGTGAGTCTTTGAAGCTCTCTCAAAAGGCGATGGAAGCAGAGTTTTTGAATATTTTTAAGGCAGAGGTAGATGGGTTCTTGATAAGCAAGGGAGTGAAAGGTTATCGGGGGTATGTGGGAATGTGGAGTTGAGGTTACAGTCGGATCAGCCATGATCTTGTTGAAGGGCGGAATATGGCCAAGTGGCCGACTGCTGCCCCTAATTCACATGTTCATATGTATTTGAATGAACTTGCTGTTCCATCTCATAGCTGCCATGTAAAAATAGGTGGTCGAAACAAATGACCTGGAGATATAGTGACAGGCTGCAGTAAATATACCTGATATAGGCAACACCGATCTTTTGCAATAGGTTACTAGAAACAAAAGCAAAACCCTTTCTCAGCCAGCATGCAATCGATATTAATTATTGCTCTTGCCTGGGCGAGTAGAAAATGAAAACCAGTTCCCCTCAATGTAGGGCATTACTTCTTTTGGCTGGACAGCATCTTTGTGTCATTAACATATAATGCATCCAGACAGAATTGTGTGTTTGCTTGTACCTATAGGCGAGGTGGGTAGGCAGTAAAGCAAGTCTGATCAGAACCAGCAGCCACGGCTTGTATTTGAAATTTTATAATTCATGGTATTGGCCTAGCTACAATTTAAAATTAAACAATAAATGTAGAAGTTGTCTTACCATGCCTGTCTCCCATCACGCTTCCTTCAGTAACTCTTTTGAGTACTGGACAATTTGATGTAGCAATGCACAACATAGTTTGAAAGAGGTTAGCAGTTGACCATCTGTTTTAATTAATTGCAATAATTTCTTCTTCTTCTTCTTCGGCCTCCTTGTCTCGAGTGACAATGGGTAAGCGCCTGGAGGTGGTCAGTGGTTTGTGAAGCAGCGCCTAGAGTGGCTATAAAGGCCAATTCTAGAGAGACAGACTCTTCCACCGACGTTGCAGATAAAATTGGTTGCCGGGGCTGTTACACAGTTGGCTCTCCCCATGCGCTTCTGTCTTTTTACCTGCCAACTGATAAGTCTCGTCGACTCGCCATGCTTCAGCCCCGCCTTTATGACTGTCCGCCAGATCTGGCGATCACTGGCAACTGACTCCCATGACTTGTGATCAGTGTCACAGGACTTCATGTCACGTTTGCAGACGTCTTTAAAGTGGAGATATGGACGGCCGGTCGGTCTGATACCGGTGACGAGCTCGCTGTACAATGTATCCTTGGGGATCCTGCCATCTTCCATGTGGCTCACATGGCCAAGCCATCTCGAGCGCCACTGGCTCAGTAGTGTGTATAAGCTGGGGATGTTGGCCGCCTTGAGGACTTCTGTGTTGGAGATACGGTCCTGCCACCTGATGCCAAGGATTCTCCGGAGGCAGCGAAGATGGAATGAATTGAGACGTCGCTCTTGGCTGTCATACGTTGTCCAGGCCTCACTGCCGTAGAGCAAGGTACTGAGGACACAGGCTTGATACACTCGGACTTTTGTGTTCCGTGTCAGTGTGCCATTTTCCCACACTCTCTTGGCCAGTCTGGACATAGCAGTGGAAGCCGTTCCCATGCGCTTGTTGATTTTTGCATGGAGAGACAGGTTACTGGTGATAGTTGAGCCTAGGTAGGTGAACTCTTGAATGACTTCCAGAGCGTGGTCGCCGATATTGATGGATGGAGCATTTCTGACGTCCTGTCCCAAGATGTTCGTTTTCTTGAGGCTGATGGTTAGGCCAAATTTGTTGCAGGCAGCCGCAAACCTGTCGATGAGTCTCTGCAGACACTCTTCTGTGTGGGATGTTAATGCAGCATCGTCAGCAAAGAGGAGTTCCCTGAAGAGGACTTTCCGTACTTTGGTCTTCGCTCTTAGATGGGCAAGGTTGGACAACCTGCCATCTGATTTTGCGTGGAGGAAAATTCCTTCTTCTGAAGACTTGAACGCATGTGAGAGCAGCAGGGAGAAGAAGATCCCAAACAGTGTGGGTGCGAGAACACAGCCCTGTTTCACGCCACTCAGAATAGGAAAGGGGTCTGATGAGGCGCCGCTATGTTGAATTGTGCCTTTCATATTGTCATGGAATGAGGTGATGTTACTTAGTGGCTTTGGTGGACGTCCAATCTTTGCTAGTAGTCTGAAGAGACCACGTCTGCTGACGAGGTCAAAGGCTTTGGTGAGATCAGTGAAAGCAACATAGAGGGGCATCTGTTGTTCTCGGCATTTCTCCTGTAGCTGGCGAAGGGAGAACAGCATGGATCTCTCTGGTCGAAAGCCACACTGCCTCAGGGTATATATTGCAAAAACTAGATTGAAGATATGACCCACTTATTTATTGCTTTTGAGGGAAATCAATCGGCAATTGCAATCAAATGCAACAAAGCAAGTGGCCATATTTGACCCTTGATTTCCTGCTTGCTCCAATTGTGCCAGTCTCTTCGCTGTCTCAGTAATTGACAGAAGGGATTACACAGTGTGGTGGGATCTGGAAATCACTTCTTGAAGGGTGGCAAAGGCAGAAACCCTCATTGTATTTTTTAAAAATACTTGGATATGCACTGGAAGCGTTGTAACATGCAGGGCTGTCGACCAAGAGTTGGAAAGTGTGATTAGGCTGGATAGTTCTTATTCAGCTGCTCAGACATAGTGGGCCGAATGGTCACCCCTTTCAAAAATACATATTTTAAAATGTTTCTATCCCTGCCTCCTGTACTCGCGAGGCCTCGGCTTTTGGCTGTCCTTCTCTACCTGTGCTCAGAGCTGGGACTGCCTCTGCTGCACTCTTAGTGAGCAACACCAGAGGAGATCAGCTAGTTGTTGGGAAGGATGTTATGTTTCCTGAAACTTAAGCTCCACAAGAAAGGGTTTAAGTAATAATCGCTCAAATTAAAGAGAAACATGTTTGAACCTTCAAAAATGATTTTGCAATTACTGGGACTTCTTCCTACAGAAGAAACAGTGTCTTCTCAGCTCATCTGAAATAGACCCAATGCTTCCATATCTCAAAAACGCAATCCACCTGATCACTGCAAAAGATTTCTGGTAATTGGCATTTTACACGGATAAGCCTCTATTGGCAGTGATATTGGGACAGTGAATGGAGTGTTCTCTTCTAAGGTTAGGACTGATGCAGAGTAAGGGGAACTTTGCATCCAATATTTCTTGTATTTGACCTGTGAGTCCTTTATGTTAACCTTCTGTGCTCAGAGTGTGGAATTAAATTGAATCCTGCATTTTTTATTTGTAACAAACTTTGGTGAATTTAATTTATCCAGAGCTCCAGCCAGCTGTCTCGAGGGCCTCAGTCGATTACAGCCAACCCCCGAGGAGTGCTGCACACGTTTAGCCAATCGTCTCAGCTGCAGAACGCAGCTCTCGTCAGCAGGCAGAGTAAGCATACTGAGAGAGCCGGGAGCAAAGGCAACACCACCACCTGGAGGAAGCAAATCACCAACACGGGTAGATCAACAAGATGCTTTCTTTATTGTTGCTGTCTGTCTCTCCACGCCCCCCTCCTCTCCCCTGCCCCCTCATCCTCCTCCTCCTCCTCCTCCCCTGCCCCCTCATCCTCCTCTCCCCCTCCCCCTCCTCTCCCCTGACCCCTCCCCATCCCTGACCCCTCCCCATCCTCTCCCCCGAACCTTGTATTTCTGGGTGGGGACTTGCTCCCAGGAAGCTGTGCAGTAATTGCAGGCCTTAAAAAGGCCTATACACTATGCAAATCCAGAGTGAAACCTTGCTGCGTGTGGTCTTAAATAGCCAAATGGCTTTCTTCCCTGCAGAGCATTCCTACATTACCCAACTTGCATTAAAATGGAACTTAACCTGGGTTCCCAGAAAGTTGCTTTACAGATCCTGCAGTTTGAAGCCTAGCCACGCCCAGTGCCTATTTCCATGTGTATTCCCTTACCCAACTACTATATAAACTAGTTCCAAGAAATGGCATAGGAAGCATTATTGTGTTGTACCTGCATCATTCAATTTAAATTATACCACCTGGTGCTGTCAGCTGCTTCCTAACCTTACCTGGGATACCTCCGGAGATGTGCTTTGAGCACAAGCATGGGTCAAGATAACGGAGAAAGAATTTGCAGTGGTCAAGACTGAGTCGATGGGAGGGGGGTCGCGAATTGAAAGGTCCGGCCAACGTGCCAACTTCCAGTCAAAAAAATAATTTGGATCTGCTCATCAGATTCCATTAATGATTTTGAGGATGTAATTTTTTTTTTGCTGCAGTGAGTAAGTTCTGACGCTTCTTTCCATTTCCAGGGGCTACCATGGCGTACGTTAGCCCGAATCTATCGATGCACAAGACAACTTCTGCCGTGGATCGTCAGCGAGAGTACCTGTTGGACATGATCCCCTCACGATCCATCAGCCAGTCAGCCACCACATGGAAATAAATCGGGGTGGGAGTAGGGGGGGTAATAGGGAAATAGCTCCGAGAGACAACTGCCTTCACTTTGCACCTCTCTTCCTTTGCTGCCACCATGCAGTCCAACAGTCAGAGGTGTGAGCCCCACGTCAACCTGGCGATTTCTCTTAGTCCTATCGGATGAAATTTGGATTTCTTTGCCTTTTGGACACTGTTCTTACACAATGTATAAGGAAAAAGTACAACATGTGACTATTTAGAAATGGGTATTCATTTTGTCGGATTGTAATGAAAGCTGTATGGGGAAATGAGATTTTTTTTTTTACTTGCTCTTTCTGTGTGTGTGTGAGTGCATCTGTCTCCATGTGAGTGCGTGTGAGTGTGTAAACGCGTTTGCGTGTGTGTGTTTCTGTTTCTCACCTTCACCGTATAAAGGGCACCATGATCGATCTCCAGTTCTACAATAGCTGTATAGTTTTTGGGGGTTTTTTCCTTCCGTTCTCATCATGACTATAAACACAATAACCCCGGGTCAATCAACATGAGGGGTCAAGTTGAGCAGAGGGCTACTGAGCCAGTTACAGTCGGGCAATTTGGAGCATTCAGTCTACAGGAACAGAGACTTTAGCTTTCAAGCATAGTGGGCAACATTGAAGGATAACCAAACAACTATGCTGTCCAACCTCTGAGAACCCTCTCCTCTCCTGTGATATATATATATTTTTTGTAACTCCCACCCTTCCATCTCTAAAGCATGCTTTCCTAGTCACTATTAAGCAAATCATGCGATTTCTCTGGGAATTCAACCCCACACCCTGCCCTGTGCCAATTTGCAAAGCAACCTCAGTTTTAATTGGAGGTTGCCTTTTTTACAATAAGAATTTGTTTTGCAGGGGAGAAATAGGTGGTTCTGCCCTACATTGTTAGAGTATGTGCAATGATGCTGGTGATTTCCAGTGTTTTTTCCTTCTCGCTCCACTGCCCACTTTCAGCCAGTGGAAGTAGCCCAGTGATTCCTTCCTTTCCTTCACAACCACCACTCCCAAAACAGCCCCATACACACATCGATGAACATCAGTCGGTTTACAAGCAGCGCGTTCAGCACTGTGGAAATAGACAGATAACCTGAGACACGGGTCATTTTCTATTGCTTTGAAAGGAGAGATTATTTCAGCAAAGTTTTGTTTTCTTTTGGGAGCTCTTTGTGAAATTATTCACTGGTGAGCCGGCTGCCCTGAATATCCATATTGGACAATGACATGACTTGAGCACAGAAGTTGCTCCATTTTGCTAAAGACACTTCAGGAGGGTGAGTAATTTTTTCTCCATTTTTATTTCATGCTCCTGCCGCCTTTCTCCCCTCCCCTATTTGGACACCTTCACTTTGGAGTGCTTAGCTAGTTATCCCATTGCTGTTGTATCCAAGGCAGATCTAGCTGCTATGTTCCCAGCATTGGATTTTTAAAGGTGCCTGGGTCTGCATTCCAAACTCATTGAGGCGGGGAGGGGCGTAGTTTTTTTTAAGGACATAAGTACACTGAGCCTCGCTAGAGTTGGAGGCCCTTTCTGCCTTTGTGCTCCCAGGCCATCTAGGTCAGTTGGACTGACCTAATGGCATAAAGCTCTAATCGATGTTAAGTCATGTGTTTACATTTGGGCAGTGACAGGAGGACAGAGGTGAGTCAAGGCTATACCAAGGGGGAAGTTTCTGCCTGAAGGCAAAGCTGGGGTGGGGAGAAAGTGGGACATTTGGTTGGCGGAGTGGGATGGGCGGGGGTGGGGGGGGTGGAGAGGCAGGGGGGAGTGGAGCGAGAGGGGTGTGGCAGACATAAAAAGCATCAACATCCACAAAGTTCAACTGTGACTGAGCAACTCTGCGCTCAATTCTGAGCTCCGAGAAGTTAGAAGTGACAGTCAATTTAGCTTGTTTATTTCTCCTTCCAGTGTGAATTTCTTTTGACCAATATTTACAGAGATTTTTATTTTCCCCTCCTTTTTGATATCCAATTAGTCATTAGGAACCAAAAAAAGATTTTGCCAGTTGTCCCTGTTTTGTTGTTGTAAATCTTAGGGTTTTTATTTGTGTATGATTGGTTAGCTGGAATGAGAAATTTAATTCCACCAAATTTAAGTTAATATTTTTGAGTGCATTTCTTGCACTGCAGAGATCAAAGTGTAACAATGCAATTTTCAGAGACCCTGACATTTGCATCTGATCAGAGTTGGCTCAACTCTCATTTGTGGAAACGGGTTGAAAAGAACATGTTTCTGATCCTATAACACACACACACGCAGGGAGGTAGGGGTTTATGCACTATTCAGTTTCTAAACCCAGCCACGTGCTCCCAGGAACTAATAAGGAACAACTGTGACTTAGGAAGTGCACCAATGCACTGCAGTACTGAGCACTACAGAAAAGGTCAGTTCCAGGTTCGATCCCAGTTTGATCTTAGCAGATGGGGGCCACCAGGAACTACATGGAGTTGCTACCCTTCGCCTCTGTGCCCCATAAGCTAGGGAAAGTGGCAGAGGTTCGTGTGCCTGTTGGCCATCCAGTAACTCCTATTGGAAAGTCCAATTGCATGTGTGGAGGTGAAGATTGATCACGAATGTTTTGCCTGACCTCTAGCTTCACTGCCCCGCCCCACCAAAATCCCCACAAACAGCGATCAAAAATCCTCGTGCTCCTCAGCCAATTCATGCATGAAGTTGCGCAACCACCTGGTTGAGGCAGAGGACTGCAGGGCTACTGTGAAATTAGGTCACGACAAGAGTTGGAGCATAAGGGAGAAGGACGAAGCTTCTACATATTGGTCACTGCTCCGGATTGCCTCCTGTATACTACTACTGTGCAGCTACCAGAACAATTTCATCCCCTCTTTTTTAAAAAAAAACATACAGCATATCCAGGAAGGTGTGTAACCATGTCAGTATGTTGTATTATTTTTGTTTGGAGTGACGAGGGGCCGGGATGGCTGGGAAGGTTGTCCGTTTTGTAACATATGGGATGGAGCTGGATAATTGGAAGTTCTGACTCTTGGGTTCTCTGATGCAATGTACATAACTGAGGTTTTTTTTTGTTGTAGAAGTTTGAGTTTGTTGCCATCTTTATTGGATGTTTACACGGTATAGCTTTCCAGATTCAGGGTGGATTGTAGACTTGGAGTGTGGGCAGAAAATAGCTCCAACTGTAATCCACCCAAGGATCGGGTTAAACCGTGTATTTTTTTTAATTGTCCCCAACTCACTCCCTCTTTTCTCACTGCCCAACGTTCTTTCTCGGGAGAGTTGGGTTCTGCTGACAGTGCCCAGTAAGCCAGTAGGAGACGTACTTTTATCCTTGAGAATTAATTGGTTCCATCATTTATCAGTCCTCCTCCTTCCCTAGCTGTTTACATACTGAAGTTGGTTGCATCAGCTGATGCAAATACTTCTTTGCGTTGTTTTGGAGAGCCATGTCTAATGTGTTAGGTTAATGTAATGCATTACAAATGATAAGCTCTGTGCCCTGCACTTTTTGCTCTCAAGGGTAATCCCTTAAGTCTGGGGTTGGTAACTCAAGGAGAACAGAAGTCAAAAATGTTCTTCTTGACGGGGCAGGTTGATAACTTCAACTTGTTGTCCACCATCCCATCTTGGGACCCCTTTCCTTCCTGCTGCTTCTCCCCCCACCCTCAAAGAAAGGAAGGGAGCAGCAGGGTGCAAGGGGTTTGACCTCTGGGACCTGGGTTCAAACCGAACCCTGCTTGGGATGAAAATCGTCTCTTGTCCACTGGCTCTTGTTAGTTTGGGGGCACTCTCAATCGATGTAGTTCCTCGTGGACATGGGTCCACACACACAGTACAATATGTTTGGACCATAACTAGACCTTTTTAATCTGGTCAGGTGAGGTCATCACCTTTTGGTTTTTGGTTTTGTGGGGAGGGGCAAGTAACGATATTCAACAATTGTTTTATACTTTGAAGGAAATGTAGTCCACAGGAGATCGTTGTGCCTCATTTGGACGCTCAGTAACAAATTGATACCAAATAAAGCGCCCAGCTTCACAGCAAGAGTTTGGATTGCAGGATAATCGGAAACCTACGACTCCCATCTTCCTCTTCGGACCCCATTCCGATTCTCTTCCTCTCCCCTTCCTCCCCTAAAGTTGGTTGTCGGAGGAAAGGGGAGGAGGGAAGAAAGAGAAACTGACAGGTATTTTTCTAGAATGAATGCAAATACCCCAAAAACCTCAAGCATATATTGTCTGTAAGCAAAAACCGTCTTCAAGTGGGAGCAACGCCGTATACGTGGAAATAACTGCAGATAACAGGACTCGAGCTGTGCAAAAGAATTTTTGTCTGCACTTTGTGTTGCCAGCAAATTTATATTCCGGGTGACTGAAGTCCCAAGTGTCGATCTTCTGGACCTTCTATTTACTGTGACTATAGCCTTTGATAGAAGTTTCAAAGAAATTGCTCGAGATGCCCATTCCCACTGAAGCCCTGCTGGGGAATTTAAATCCATGCTTGAAATGGATTATGTATATTGTATTGTGAGGGATTTTTAGCATTTGAATGACAAATAAACAGGACAAACAGCATCGTGGCACCACTGTCTGTTCTTCACGGCATTTCTTTTTGTGTAAACTTGGGCTCCTGAAGTTGAGAATATCGGTGGGGATGAATGAAGATTTTCCCAATTCAGCACCTAATGCCGAGCATGCTCAGGTAAGCTATAGTACTTTAGATAGAGTGAAGCTGCCTCTACACTGTCCCATCAAGCACTCCCAGGGCAGGTACCTCACATATTAGAGTAAAGCTCCCTCTACACTGATAATGCTAACTCCAAGATTCAATGGTTTTTAGGAGGGTCTCAGAAGAGGTATGTGGAGGAATTTAGGGAGTAAATTCCAAAGGTTTGGACTCTGCTAGCTGAAGGCACATTCTCACAAGCTGCTGGAGTCAGTCATTGGGTTGTTGGGATGAGAGTGGAAGCTATGAACGCATTAATACACTGATGAGAATTTTTAAATTTGAGGCATTGAGGGAGTGTTGGACACCAAGGTAAATCAGCAAAGACAGAGGGCACGTTCAAGCTGCGTGGCTGAATATTTGAAGATTTAGATGTACTATACAGAGAGAGGCTTTTCTTTAACGTCCAATGAGAAATGCTGTAGAATGGTCAAGGAGGCCTCTTTGTATGAACTTCCACCTTTGTACTGAAGGGTTAGCCCCTTCTGGCCTTATGCAGTGGGTCTGCCATTTTGGTAGTTGTGAAGCAGTGTTCTGTAGTTCTAAAGAACACTGCTTAAATTCTACTTGGAAAAGCTGCACAGAATGGTGTGCAATCCGTAAGAGGGATTTTAAATAGTTTAAAATATAATTTTAAATAGAGGCATCTGGTGGGTTATTCCAGGCTTTTTGTCCACTCCAACCAGGATCTCAAAATTCATACACAGGACCAATAAACCAAGGAAGAAATAAAAACTGAAAAAGAACAAAAATTAGCTGTAAGGGCTGGTTTATCCCAGCTTGAGGGCTATTGATCATAATTCACACAGTGGACAGGAAGGTACATACGAATTAGGAATAGGTCACTCATCCCCTCGAGCCTGCTCTGCCATTCAATAAGATCATGGCTGATCTGATTATAACCTCATTCCCACTTTCCCCCAATAACCTTTTCACCCCTTGCTTATCAAGAATCTTATCGACCTCTGCCTTAAGAATATTCAAAGACTCTGCTTCCACTGCCTTTTGAGGAAGAGAGTTCCAAAGACTCACGATCCTCAGAGAAAAAAATTCTCCTCATCTGTCTTAAATGGGCAACCCCTTCATATTTAAACAGTACTCCTAGTTCTAGATTCTCCCACAAGGGGAAACATCCTTTCCACATCCACCCTGTCAAGACCCCTCAGGATCTTGTATATTTCAATCAAGCCGCCTCTTACTCTTGTAAATTCCAGCAGATGCAAGCCTAGCCTGTCCAAGCTTTCCTTATCAGGCAACCTGCCTATTCCAGGTATTAGTCTTGTAAACCTCTGAACTGTTTCCAACGCATTTACATCCTTAAATAAGGAGACCAATACTGTACACGGTACTTCATATGTCGTCTCAACAATGCCCTGTATTGCTGAAGCATAACCTCCCTACTTTTGTATTCAATTCCTCTTACAATAAACCATAACATTCTATTAGCTTTCCTAATTACTTGCTGAACCTGCATACTAACCTTTTATGATTCATACACTCAGACACCCAGATCCCTCTGCATCTCAGAGCTCTGCAATCTCTCGCCATTTAGATTATATGCATTTTTATTCTTGCCAAAATGGACAATTTCACATTTCCTATACTCCATTTGCTAGATCTTTGCCCACTCACTTAACCTCTCTATCCCTTTGTAGCCTCCTTATGTCCTCTTCACAACTTATTTTCCTACCTATCTTTGTGTCATCAGCAAATTTAGCAACTATACCTTCGGTCCCTTCATCCAAGACATCGATATAAATTATAAAAAGTTGAGGTCCCAGCACTGATACCTGCGGCACACCACTTGTTACATATTGCCAACCAGAAAATGAGCCTTTTATGCCTACTGTCTTTCCTGTTAGCTAGCCAATCTCTATCAATGGCAATATGTTACCCCCTACACCATGAGCTTTTATTTTTCTGCAATAACCTTTGATGTGGCACCTTATCAAATGCCTTGTGAAAATCGAAGGAAGTATAGTATATCCACCGGTTCCCCTTCATCCACAGCACATGTTACTACTACTTTATCTGTAAAGCACATTGGGATATCCAGAGGTTGTGAAAGGAACTCTGTAAATAGGAGACTTTTCTTTCAATGAGGAATGAATCAGTGCTTACCTAATTGGCTGTAACTACACAATGTTGCTTATGGGGCTGTCAACAAATCCGTAGCTGCAAATCTCACCAACTCTGAACCAAATGCTACAGGCCTTTTCAATCTGACTCAGAAAACTGACAATTCCATTTTTGTACCTCGTTCCTGTTACTAACTAAATGGCATTCCTGAAATTGTTAAGTACTGTCCCCAGTGTTATACAGTGACAGACCTGTATCCACTAGTAATGTACACCAGTGTTATACAGTGGCAGACCTGTATCCACTAGTAATGTACCCCAGTATTATACAGTGACAGACCTGTATCCACTAGTAATGTACCCCAGTATTATACAGTGACAGACCTGTATCCACTAGTAATGTACCCCAGTGTTATACAGTGACAGACCTGTATCCACTAGTAATGTACCAACTGTGGCTCAGTTGGTAGTACTCACCTCTCAGCCAGAAGGTTGTAGGGTCACAAAAATATAGGCTGACCCTTCTATGCAGTACTGAGGGACTGTTGCATTGTCAGAATGTCCTCTTTCAGATGCAACATTAAATTGAGGCCCCATCTGCTGTCTCAAGGGGGCGTAAATGATCCAATGTCCCTAATTTGAAGAAGTGCAGGGGTGCTAACCCTCAGTCTATATCTCAAAACGGATTATCTGGTCATTATCACATTGCTGTTTGTGGGAGCTTGTGTGCAAAGTGGCTGCCATGTTCCCTACATTACAGCAGCAATTACATTTCAAAAATTACTTCATTGGTGGTGAAGTGCTTTGGGATGCCCTGATGTGAAAGGCGCTGAATAAAATAAGTCTTTTACCCAAGACTTCTACCCATCAGTACTGAACTCCGGTATTATACAAGTGACAATGCTGTGCATTAGTGGTATACAGTGATGGTGCTGCATCCCAGTGTTATACTGTGGCAGTAGTTCTGCCACTTACCCATTACTGATTTATAATGACTGCTCATCCCCAATGCATTAGATTCAAAATCCTTATCCTTATTGATAAATCCTTCCATGATCTCACCGCATCCTATCTCCAGTCTGCTCCAGATCTATAATCGCCTCTCAAACAACTGTTCTTTTGACTCTAGCTTGGTGTGTATCCCTCTGGCTGAAATTTCAGCCTACCTTGTCCAACTCTTTGGAACCTCTGTCCCTACACCTCATCACCATCCCCTCCAGTTTTAACTAATTCATCAAGATCTATCTTTCTGGCCTAGTGTTTAGTCACTCCTCCTCATCTATCCCAAATATTTCAAGTGTCAGTTCTTTATACACCTATATGTGAAGCGTCTAATGATATTTGAATACATCAAAGGCACAACGTAGGTTGTTATTGTTAAAATCATATAATATGGTTCATGCAGTAGAGTTGTTCCAGGTTTGAAGCCAACCATGCTCGATGGGTTGGAAACTGGTGGGATACACTAGACGCAAGTCCTCATTTTGTGTGTTATGATTTAGCAAATCAAAAAATAAAACCGTTGTAGAAATGGATAAAATGAAAGCTCTGGAAATAGAGAAGGTGAAATAGAAAGGTTAATGCCCCTGGTGCAATCCAAAGGATCACCCTTGCCTTTTCTCCTTTTAGACTCTGCTGGACCTGCTGTGAACCTGCAGCATTTCCTGTGCTAAATGCCTGGAGCCACTGCTTGATAAAGTTCTTCCTGTTCACCCAAGAGGCATTGCCTAGTCACAAAAAGATCTTTGTGTTTAGAAGTGTCAAAACTGGCTGCTGGTATAAACTGCATGCGGGAAAGAAAGACTTGCATTTCTATAACGCCTTTCACAACCACAGGATGTTCTAAAGCATTTTATAGCCAACAAAATACTTTTGAAGTATAATGTAGGACATGTGGTAGACAATTTTTGCATAGCAAGATCCCACTAACAGCAATGTGATGGTGAAGGGATCATCTGTTCCTTTTCCAGTTCTGATGAAAGGTCACTGACCTGAAACGTTAACTCTGTTTCTCTCTCCACAGATGCTGCCAGACCTGCCGAGCATTTCCAGCACTTTCTGTTTTTATTTCAGATTTCCAGCATCTGCAGTATTTTGCTTTTATTTATCTGTTTTAGTGATGTTGGTTGTTGGCGAAATATGGGCAGGACACAGCTCTTCTAAACAGTGCCATGGAATTTTTTATGTCCATCTGAGAACAGACAGGACCTATTCTCAACATCCCATCTGAATGACAGCACGTCTGACGATGCAGCACTGCCGCCGTATTGGTGGTCCCTGTATCGATCACGACAGATTAAATAGGAACACTGTTCACCTATCGCCACTTGTGCACACTGGTTTATATTGGCTTCCAGTCCAGCAACACCTCAAGTTTAAAATTCTCATCCTTATTTTCAAATTCCTCCAGGGCCTCGCCCCTCCCTATCGCAGTAACCCCCTTCCAACCCTACAACCTTCTGAGATCTCTGCACTCCTCCAATTCTGGCCTCTTGCACATTCCTAATTTTAAATACTCCACCACTGGCGGTTGTGCCTTCAGCTGCCTG
The DNA here is from genome assembly GCF_036365525.1 of Heterodontus francisci. Classification (NCBI taxonomy): domain Eukaryota; kingdom Metazoa; phylum Chordata; class Chondrichthyes; order Heterodontiformes; family Heterodontidae; genus Heterodontus; species Heterodontus francisci. Next base: position 6,571,779 of record NC_090406.1, read on the forward strand.
GTCCCCAAGATGTGGAATTTTCTCCCCTAAACTCTCCTCCTATAAGAGGTTTTTTGAAACTTGCTTCTTTGCCCAAGCTCTTGGTCCTCTGTCCTAAAATCTCTCTATGTGGCTCAGTGTCAAATTTTGTTTGATTTTACGCCTGTGATGTGCCTTGGGAGATTTTGCTGTGTTAAAGATGTTATATTAAATACAAGGTGTCACGTGGGGTAGATTTAGTGACTTGTTAAATAATCTTTGAGACAATGAACCCGTGTTGCAGCCAAGGCCAGTCATGCTCCCCTTGGCTGATTTTAAAGGTAAGGACGGAGGGTTAGACAGATTGTACATATAGAGAGGGGAAGTGGGGATTGGCCTGAGACATGCACCAGGGGCCTCAAAGCTATTGTCTTTGTGGGTGAGTAACACGGAGACTGGAGGGTGCCACATATCCAAATTAAAGCTGTGTTCCCATTAATTTGCATTGATCCTCAGTCGCTGATATACTAACAAAGCTTCGTGCCCTGATTGTGGATTTGAGCAATGAGACAACAGTGGCAAGAACAGCCTTTCCAAACTTCCAGATCCATAAAACACAAAACCAGTCAAACCATAAGCAGTGATAAGACAGATGGAGAGGAGCTCTCCCAATGTCCTGGGCCAACATTCAATCTTTAACAAACTAACTGATCAGTCATTGTGTTTGATATTTGTGGGATCTTGCTGTGAATGCAATGGCTGCTGCCTAAACAACAACAGTGATTACATTCCAAAAGATAATTAATTGGTTGTGAAGCATTTTAGGGCATTCTGAGGACATGAATGGCACAGTATAAAATCAATTTTTTTTTCTTTGATTTGCCAGGGTTCGGGGAGATTCTGGTTGGACACCCAGAAAATAGAAAAAACACTCTTCTAATATTTCCTCAGTGTTGACTGCTGTGGTAATACAGTTGTGGACTGAGGTCACTGATGCATTTGAAGCAATTAGGTATGATTCTGAAGAGACAAGAGATGGAGGGACATGGTAGGTATAAGGTGAGAAATTGGGATTGATGGATATGGTGAGTAACTGGGTTTGAGGGACATGGTGAGTGGGATTGAGAAATATGGTGAGAAGGTGGGTAAGCAGGGACCAGATAGGGTAGGAAACCTAGAACCCACTCCAAAACAAAACTTTCTTTGCTTTGAAGGCAGCAGGACTCATTGTTTGGCTCAGTTTCATGAGTATAGAACTGATCCTGTCCTCGTCTACATCACATAGGGGACTTGCCAGTCTCTAACCTGAAGCCAGGCCAATTTTCTTTTCTTCTGTTCACCTCCTTAGCTCACGTGAGCCTAGGCCAATCTCACTTCCCCACAAAGATAAATCTCATCCTTCACCATAGGCCAGATCATCGGATGGAAGGTCGGGATTTGGCACTTGTGGTCCGGTCATTTTCAAGAGGTAGTGGCACACAAAAGAGAGGCCCAAAAAAAAGGCACTCTCTGTGATATCACCAGCTTAGCAACAGTGAAAAGCCCATTCTGACCTCACTCACTTGGCAACGGGCCTATTTAAGTCCCTTCCTGGGACCAGCCTGTGTATGTGTGTGCCGATCCTGCCTTTCCTACGTACAATTATGTAGAATTTATGTTTTTCTCGCCCCAAATAATCAGTAGCAAAGATGTTCTCTCACCAACCCAATGCCGTGGTTCAATGTCTGAGCTGCCGGTTTAGCTGGAACTTGATGCCACAGGTTGTGGACCAGCTGTGAATAACCTTTAACAAACTAGGAGGGTTGCATTGGAGTGCACACTTGACCAAGGTGACTTTGCACTAGTCACAGCGGAAATCGGTTGAGCACTCTGCAAACAGAATCTTGAGAGGTAAGTAGACAGCACTGAAGGCCTGACACAATGGTGGGTTGAGTTTGATTGAACTACAGGCAGATGTTGGGAGGAGAGGAATAGTACAGATGCAGCCTGAGAGACTGACAGTCAGTGTCTTTAATGAATAACACTGAAGGTTGTCATTGGTGCTATTTTATCTTTTTTTGACCTCAATAAGGTGAGGGATGGAGCATTTTAATTTTGCGCACCCACTGTCAACAGCAACCAGGTACCAAAGGAATTAGATGCAGAGTAAAGCTCCCTCTACACTGTAGAGGAAGGTAATTTGCCCCATCTTAGCTCATCAGTCAAGAACTGGGGCTAAAAGTGTTAAATTATGCAGACAGGTTGCATAAACTTAAACCTGTATTCCCTCAAGTATAAAAGATTGTGTTTAAGATGAATAAAGGAGTTCAAAGGGTAGATAGAGATAAAGTCCAGAAAAACGGGACATAACCTTAAAATTAGAGCTGGGCCATTCAGGGGGGATGTCGGGAAGTATTTCTTAACAATAGATTTTTGTTGGGTAGAGGCAGTAAGGGTTACAGAACCAAGGCAGGTAGATGGAGTTGAGATGCATATCAGCTTTGATTGAATTGAATGGGATAGCAGGCTTAAGGGGCTGAATGGCCTCCTCCCATTGCTATTTTGTTGCAATATCCTACCCAGAATTAACTGTGCATGTGAAGAAAAGTGACTTGTATCTGTCCTAAATTTTCCTTTTGTCAGTTTGAGTCGCCGTATCCTTCAGTCGTGGTTTAATTTGAAGTCATGTCCTCGATTTACCTTATCGCTAGGTGATCCTCTTAGATCAGCCAGCCTGGGGTGAGTGATGGGTGAAACAGGACTCGGTGCGGGTTATAATACAGGGCAGCTGAGCTTTGAATGAGCTGAAGTTTGCGGAGAGTGGACTACGGGAGGTTGGACAGTAGAGTCCTGGAATATTCCATACAAGTTGCAACATTGGAGCGGGAGTAGCTCCGAGGAAATTCCCGACCGATGTTATGTAGTCAAGCACGTTAGTTAGTTTTCTGCACATCAAGATCTCACAAACAGCAATGAGTTAAGGACCAGTTAATCTGGGTTTTATTGTACATATATTTGAGGGATGAATGTTGGCCAGGACTCCTTGCTGTTCTTTCACTAGTGGCGATGGGATGGTTTTACATGCACCTGAGAGGGTCTTTGGGACCTCATGCAAAAGAAGGAACCTTCGATACTGGAGGGAAAATTTTAAAAACGAAAGCAAACTACTTAGAAAGACATGGATCTTAATTTCACAACATGAGGGAGGTTTGGACACATGGAAGGACCAAATCAAACTCAAAATTGGTGACTCTGGTGAAAAAGATTAATGAGATATAGAATTGCTTCCAAATTAGACAGCCAGTCTGAAGCAGAGCAAGTTGCTCTATTCCTTTGGAGCAATGTTATTTCAAGACAAGTTATTAATGAGACATCAGACAAATTTGATGAAGTTTTAAAAGTTATCAGGCAAGCGCCCCACCTGCCAAGACTGAGGCACACATAAATTCGCCACATGAAGATTAAAATTTAAAATTGCAAGCCCCTGACTGGAAAGACGTTTGCATAGTAACAGACAGTGCTGGAACAAAGAGGACCCAGTTGTTGCTTCCCCAATACACAGAAGAAGTGGTCAGACCAGTTTTAGTCATATGACTAACTGGCTGTTGCAAAGGTTGGAACTGAGTGTTTTAAATTGGAAAAAACAGGATTTGAACTCGCAAAGCCATGTGCTCCGGTTGGAACAGAACGTCCTCTCCAGTCCTGCCTGCCTCCATTTCTTTCCCATGGAACAGAATCTTGGGAAAATACGTGAACCTCAAAGAGAGAATTGGAAAGCTGTGAACAAGGATTCACAAAGGAGGAGCTGAAAACACTGTTTACAATTAAACCCTGGTACAATGAGACCAAGTGAAGACAGCAAAAGACCCCGAGATACCTGTTTTTAACAGAAATTTGTGTTTTGAGCTCCCCTTTGTGAATTCTTGTTCACAGCTTTCCAATTATAAGACAAAGAAACAAATTCTCACAGGTTTTCTGAGGTTTAGAGAAGAAAGATGAATTTTTTTAAAAACAAACTCTCATATGGTTAATGCCCACGGATATGACATGCCCACGCCAACATGCACATGCGACACTCACATGCAAATAGGGACAGAAAAGGGGAGAGGAAAATATAGTAGAGGGGGGTTTGAGGCAATATCAGAAGTTTCTTGTTTACTGTGCTTCACTTGATTGTAAGTAGTCTTGCTGTTCGTCGGGGCCCAGTGTTGTTCTTAAACCTTGTTCACATAGGAGATTTTTCTCTCTTTGAGGTTCACGTCTTTTCACAAGATTCAGTTCTGTGGGAAAGAGATGGAGGCAAGCAGCACTGAAGAGGAGGTTCTGTTCCAACCTGGAGCACGCGGCTTTCCGAGTTCAAATCCTGTTTTCTCCAATTTAAAGTTCCAACCCCTGCAACAGCCAGTTAGTCATGTGACTAAAACTGGTCTGACCACTTCTGTGTAGTGGGGAAGCAGTGACTGTGTCCCCTTTGTTCCAACGCTGTCTGTTATTATGCAAATGTCTTTCCAGTCGGGCTTGCAATTTTAAGTTTTAATGTCAATGTGGTAAAATAATGTGTGCCTCAGTCTTGGCAGGTGGGGGCTTGCCTTACATACGCCTTCGATATATATTTCAACCTGAGGAGCAATAAGATTCTGGAAAGGGCAAAATCTAACAAAAGAGTCCAGAAACCACATGAAACAGTTGATGCTTATCTTGATGACCTTTACAGGCTGCCTGAAGGATGCAAATATGGAGACCTAAAAGCAGAATTAATATGAGACCACATTGTAGTAAGTATTGCTGATGAATCCCTTTTGGATTTATTGCAGTCTTAAGGAAGACCTCACCCTAGACAAAGCAATACCGCTGGTGAGACAAGTAGAGGTCCGGAAAAGAACAGAGTAATGCTGACAGGTGAAGAAACCCTTGCTTCAGGAAACCTCCAGCGACTGTTCAGTTCTTTGAGGCTGTAAAAGAAGCACCAGAGAAAGGAGGTACACTGGGGGGGGGATGCAAGATGACATGAAACCCTGCCCAGCACTAAGGCACCAAAAAGACCCATAGGCACAAACAGCATCCAGCAAACAAAGCAGAATGCTTCCACTGTAAGAAAATAGGGCATTTTGGGAAGATGTGCCAAAGTAAAATCTCTACTCACACAGTTTTGAAAGAAAAAGTCTTCACGCATAGAGCTGTTGTTGAAGTTGATAAATCAGAAAGCTTCCTTGGTGAAATCAATGACCCTAATCAAGCATTCTGGTCTGCAATACATATGTCAACAGACAGATCACTAATTTTAAAGTAGACATTGGAGCAAGTGTAATGGTTTTATCAGACAATGAACCATGGTTATCAACGCATTACCTGCAACCAGCAGAAACTCAGCTACATGGCCCAGGAGGGATTGAACTGAAAGTCAAAGGAAAGCTACAGGCAACACTCCAGTACAAGGGAAAGCAGATATTGGAAACGGTATATGTTCTACGGAATCACGAATTCTCTCTCTTAAGCAGAGGAGCTTGTATTGAAAAGTGGAAGAAGTTACTTCCAGGAGTCACTTCCAAAAAGACTTTCCAAAATTATTTACTGGTCTAGGAAGAGTTAAGACCGAATATAGTATTAAGTTGCAAAAAGATGCTAAACCTGTATGTCTTTAATGCCTAGGAAGATACCACACCCACTAATGAAGCAAGTCCAACATCAGCTAGAAGAGATGACCAGGAAAGGAGTCATTTCTCCTGTCGCTGAACCTACAGAGTGATGCTCTGGAATGGTTCCAGTTTCTCAACTTAACGGTACTCTTCACATTTGTGTAGTCTTAACTTAATAAGGCTGTGGCAAGATAAGTTCATCCAAAGTCCTCAGTAGACGAAAGCTTGGCAAAGTTATCCAAAAATACCACGTTCACAAAGCTGGATGCGAAAAGTGGCTTTTGGCAAATTCAGTTGGATGAGGTCGAGGTTATTGACAACCTTCATCACTCCATTCGGAAGATTTTGTTTTAATTGTTTACCATTCAGCATAACATCAGCACTGGAAATATTCCAAAGAACTATGTCGAACATTTTACAGGGCCTCAAAAGAATAATCTGCTATGTGGAAGAGATCTTAGTCCACGGTGAATTCACTGAACGACATGACCTGAGGGTTAGAGCAGTTTCGAATAATCTACAAGGGAAGGCCTGGCACTTCATGAAAAGTGTGAATTCTCGAAAACTTCTGTTCATTTCTTAGGACACATTGTCAATTGCAAGGGCATAATGGCTGATCTGCAAAAGACGAGAGCCATTAGTGAATTCCCACTTCCTACTTCTGTCCAAGGTCTTCAACGGTTCCTTGGAATGGTAAAATGTTTACCCAATCTAGCGCAAGTTACTCAATCCTTAAGACAACTATTAAGGAAAGCTCAAGCATTGTGTTGGGATGCACATCAGGAGCAAGCATTGCAAAGGATCCAGGAAATGCTGATATCGCCAGATACCTTAGCACATTATAAAGTCCTTACTACTGGCCATAATTGCAGCAGATTCCTCATTTACAGGGTTAGGGGCACTCTTTTTTTTCAAGAACAACCGGATAGATGTCAAAGACTGGTTTATTATGCATATAGAGCATTGACTGAGACAAGGGACACCATCATAGAGAAAGAAGATCTTGCAGTCACGCGGGCTTGTGAGAAGTTCCCAGATTTTATTAGCAGCTTAAAGGTGGTCATAGAGACCACAAACCCTTAGTTTCCTTACACGATGAAAAGGAACTGACTAGGCTGCCTCTGAAAATCCAGAGATTCCGGTCGAGACTAATGAGATTCACGTACGAAACTGTATATGTACAGGACAAGCTACAAACGACAGCAGATGCATTGTCCAGAGCTACTGTCAACCATCCTACACAACAGGATATTAACTTTACTAATGAGATTGAGTCATATTCTCAGTTCACTGCATTACAATGGCCGGCAAGCTCAAAAAAGCTCCAAGAAATTCATTATGCTCATATGCAAGATGAGGAATGCACCTGTATCCGCCAATATTGCACACACAGTTGGCCGCAGCAGCGTCCCAGTAGTAAGATGATTAACATCTTCTTTGAAAATGAAAACACTTTATGATTGTGGATGATTTGCTGCTCTATGACGAAAGCCTGGTGATTCTAGATTCACTACGGGTAGACGTCTTGGAGAAAATACACCAGGGCCACATGGGTATAACAAAATGCAGAGTACAAGCTCAGTCATCCGTGTGGTGGCTGGGAATATCGAGAGATATCGAAGAAATTATTTCTAATTGCCAGGTAAGCGCCGTGCACAGACAGAATCAGTGGGAACCCCTTATCTCGACCCAATTTCCAACCAGACTGTGGGAACGTCTGGGGATGGATCTATTCATGTTTAATGGAAAATCCTACCTGATAGTCATCGACTATTTTTAAGGTGAATTGAACTCAAATATTTGTACACAATGACTACTGAGACAGTCATTTGAGCTTTATCGAAGATCTTGGCAACACTTTTCACTCCTGACCAGATAGTTTCTGATAAGGGACCGCAATTGGCAAATGACTACTTTATGCACTTTGCAGAAAACTGTGGATTTGTACATCTTACAAGTTTCCCTGGATATCTTCAATCTAATGGGGAAGCTGAGAGAGGAGTCAGAACTATCAAAGCAATGTTAAAGAAGAATGAAGATTTTCAAACAGCACTCCTAAACTATAACTCTACTGTTGATGAATGAAGCTCAAAACACAACTTCCCATTCTACCCAAACAATTACTACCAAGGCTAGATGTCCAGGATTATCAGAGAGTTCAAGACAGAGAAAAGTCTTACTGAAAGCAACAAGCTTTTAATTATAATAGGAAATATTGTATCAGGAACCTACCTAAGTTGATGGAAGGAGAAAGGTATGGGTACGAGACCAAGACAGAGAAGAAGTAATCATCCAGAGAGATGATAATCAACAGAGATCGTATTTAGTACTTCAGAAGGTACTATAAGAAGAAACATGAGAAATCTTATTTCTATTCATCAATGACGTCAATCAGTCATACGTTTGGACAAACCAGATGTGAACCTGAGATTCAGAAAACATTGGATACTACAAGCTTCAATGAAGGTACCGCATCTGACAACACCACGATCAGGGAGAGTTGTGAAGCCTCTTGGCAGATTGAATCTGTGATGTCGGAGACTTGGGGGGCGGGGAGGGAGATGGGGTAGTATGTAAAAATATATATATATTTATGGATAAAGACTTGGATGTTGTATAAGGGTTTGAAAGGGTTAATGTTTGAGACAAAAACAAGAAATGCTGGAACCACTCAGCAGGTCTGGCAGCATCTGTGAAAAGAGAAGCAGAGTTAACGTTTCGGGTCAGTGACCCTTCTTTGGAACTGACAAATATTAGAAAAGTCACAGGTTATAAGCAAGTGAGGTGGGGGTGGGGCAAGAGATAACAAAGGAGGTGTAGATTGGACCAGGCCACATAGCTGACCAAAAGGTCACGGAGCAAAGGCAAACAATATGTTAATGGTGTGTTGAAAGACAAAGCATTAGTACAGATTAAGTGTTAGTGCACTGAATATTGAACAACAAGTGCAAACCTGAAAAAAAAAAAGTGGGTACGCAAACTGAACAAACTAAGATGAAATGAAATAAATGCAAAAAAAAAAGATTGTAAAAAATGTAAAAAAAAAGAAAAATAAATAACTAAAAATGAAAGTAAAATGGGGGGGCTGTCATGCTCTGACATTCTTTTTTACATTTTTTACAATCTTTTTTTTTTTGCATTTATTTCATTTCATCTTAGTTTGTTCAGTTTGCTTACCCACTTTTTTTTTTTCAGGTTTGCACTTGCTGTTCAATATTCAGTGCACGAACACTTAATCTGTACTAATGCTTTGTCTTTCAACACACCATTAACATATTGTTTGCCTTTGCTCCGTGACCTTTTGGTCAGCTATGTGGCCTGGTCCAATCTATACCTCCTTTGTTATCTCTTGCCCCACCCCCACCTCACTTGCTTATAACCTGTGACTTTTCTAATATTTGTCAGTTCCAAAGAAGGGTCACTGACCCGAAACGTTAACTCTGCTTCTCTTTTCACAGATGCTGCCAGACCTGCTGAGTGGTTCCAGCATTTCTTGTTTTTATTTCAGATTTCCAGCATCCGCAGTATTTTGCTTTTATTTTAATGTTTGAGACAGTGTGAGGAATACCTGCCATCACAATGAGGCAAGAAATCACATGTGACAGAGACTTGAAGCTTCAGAAGCCATACAGACTTATGTAAAGCTGTATATAGTTAAAATGTAATAAACGATTTAATGTTAAAATTACTGAAGACTCAGTAATCTCTCCTAGCTGGACTAACCAAACCTACAATGGTGGCAGACTAACTGTAGTATAAGGGTTAATCTTGAGAGAATATAAAGATTACTGCCCACTAGGATGAGATAACAGATCATGTGGGAGAGACTCAAGAGCAGTTACAGTGTGGCTTTTGAAGGAGACACACAGGCTAGTGTGGAGTGTATATAATTACTGTACAAAAAGATTAATGTTTAAACAGAACCGCTCTGGCTAGACGCTATACGGTGGCAGCATAAAGAACCAAATATATAATATGGTGAACAGCGCTGGATACGAAGTTCAATACCCAGAAGAGAAAATTTGAAGCAACAATCATCCTTCAGACAGAATAGAAGAAACTTTAAAACAAGTAGCGGAAGGGAAAAAACAAATTACATATCGTAGAAGGTGGAGAAAAGCTCCATAGAACAGAAGTGTGGCTGAAAAGCAAGCGATCGGGTGAATCATTGTGCTGATGATTGAGAAATCCCGTTTTAAAAAAAATATATAAAATATAAAAAAGCAAATGAAACACTGTCAAGCACCTGCTACACTCCATCAAAGCAAGCTAGCCCAAAAATTGAAGAGTTTCTTAAAATGGAACACGTTTAAAAAGTCTTTAAATTTTTTTTAAATGGATCAAAAATTGGGAGTGCCAGTGTTTCAAAAGTCACGAGGGACCCAATCAGATTCAAGACTGGGTACTATGGAGGGAAAAGTTCCTCAGATGCACAATTGCATCAAAATTGGACAGCAAGTCCGAAACACAGCAAGTCAATACATTATATTTAATTGGTGCTTTAGCTGATATCATAGCAAGCCAATGCATTGATGAAATATCAGCCAAATTCAATGAAGTCTTAAAAGCTTGTGATTCCTACTTCGATTTGTGCAGCAATAACAGACCAATCCCGTGAAGTGAGAAAAGACCTTGGTTCAGGAACCCTCCTGTAACTGTTCAGTTCCTTCACCAGAGGGATGAACAAGAGGCACCAAGAAAAAAGGTACACTTGGGTGGGGGGGGGGGGGGATTTTTTTGCAGAAAATTAGGGCATTTCAGTAAGATGTGCTGAAATAAAATCTCGACTACCTCAACCTCTAAACGGAAAGTTAAGAATAGAGAGATAAATGAAGTTACGCAACCTCCTGCAGCAGACCAATCAAAATATTTTCTGGGTGAAATCAATGATCCAAAATATGCATTTTGGTCATCAGACATGTATGTCAACGGACATATCACTAGTTTCAATCTCGACACCGGAGCAAGTGTGACGGTCCTGTCAGATAGAGAGCCATGGCTATCCACGCAGCTTCTGCAATCAACAGAAACTCAGTTACATGGTCCAGGAGGTGTTGTACTTGACGTAAAGGCGAAGTTACAAGCAGTGCTTCAATATAAGGGAAAGCAAATATTAGAAACACTGTGTCCTAAGCAATCAGGAGTTCTCGCTCTTAAGTAGAAGAGCTTGTATTGACCTTCGTAAGTTGAGATACTACAGGCACAGTGTAAGCATGTCCCCTCAAAGATAAAGGGTGGTGCTGCCAAATCTAGAGCCCCCTGGTTATCGAGAAGCTTACAGGGTAAGTTAAAGCAGAAAAAGAAAGCTTATGACGATCACAAAAATCTTAATACTTTAGAAAGCCTAGAGGAGTATAGAAAGTGCAGGGGTGAAGTAAAAAAGGAAATTAGAAAAGCAAAGAGAGGGCATGAAAAATTATTGGCAGATAAAATCAAGGAAAACCCAAAGATGTTTTATCATATTAAGAGCAAGAGGATAACTAAGGAAAGGGTAGGGCCTATCCGAGATGTACAAGGGAACGTGGATGCAGAAGATGTAGACAGGGTTCTTAATGAGATTTTTGTCTGTCTTCACAGGGGAGAAGGTTGATGTAGACATTGTAGTTAAAGAGAAGTGTGAAATATTAGAAAAGATGAGCATAATGAGGGAGGAAGTACTAGAGGGTCTGACATGCTTGAAAGTGGATAAATCACCAGGGCCGGATGGATTGTATCCCAGGTTGTTAAAGAAAGCCAGGGAGTAAATAGCAGATGCGCTGAGGATCATCTTCAAATCCTCACTAGATACAGGAGAGGTACCAGACGATTGGAGGTCTGCGAACATTGTACCATTGTTTAAACAGGGTGCGAGGGATAGGCCAAATAATTACAGGACGGTCAGTCTGACCTCAGTGGTGGGTAAATGTTTAGAATCTATTGAGGGACAGGATAAACTGCCACTTAGAAAGGCACGGATTAATCAGGGATAGTCAGCATGGATTTGTTAAGGGAAGGTCATGTCTTAGTAATTAATTGAGTTTTTTGAGGAAGTAACTAGGAGGATTGATGAGGGTAGTGCAGTGGATGTGGTCTACATGGAATTTAGTAAGGCATTTAACAAGGTCCCGCATGACAGACTGGTCAGTAAAATGAAAGCTGATGGGATACAGGGGAATGTGACAGGTTGGATCCAGAATTGGCTCAGGGACAGGAAACAAAGAGTAGTAATCAGCGGATGTTTTTGCGAATGGAAAGCTGTTTTCTGTGGTATTCCACAGGGCTCAGTGTTGGGTCCCTTGCTGTTTGTGGTATATGTTAATGATTTGGACTTAAATGTGGGAGGCATGATTGGGAAATTTGCCGATGATGCAAAAATTGACTCTGTAGTTGATCGTGGAGGATAGCTGTAGACTCCAGAAAGATATCAATGGTTTGGTTGAGTGGGTGGAAAAGTGGCAAATGGAATTCAATCCGGATGAGTGTGAGGTAATGCATTTGGGGAGGGCAAATAAAGAGAGGGCATACACAATAAACGGGAGGATATTGAGAGGGGTAGAAGAAGTGAGAGACCTTGGAGTACATGTCCACAGGTCCCTGAAGGTGGCAGAACAGGTAGATAAAGTGGTGAAGGCATATGGAATGCTTTTCTTTATTGGCCGAGGTATAGAATACAAAAGCAGGGATGTAATGCTGGAACTGTATAAAACGCTGGTTAAGCTACAGCTGGTGTATTGCGTGCAGTTCTGGTCACATTACAGAAAGGGGTGTACAAAATTATGAGGGGCCTAGATAGAGTAGACAGGAAAGAGCTGTTTCCCCGAGTGGAGAGGTTAATTACCAGGGGACACAGATTTAAGGTGATTGGTAGAAGGATTAGAGGGGACATGAAAACCTTTTTCACCCAGAGGGTGGTGGGTGTCTGGAATTCACTGCCAGGAATGGTGGTGGAGGCAGAAACCCTCAATTCATTTAAAAGGTACCTGGAACTGCACCTGCACCTGAAGTGCTGTAACCTGCAGGGCTACGGATCAGGTGCTGGAAGGTGGGATTAGATTGGGCGGCTAGTTTTTTCAGCCGGCACGGACACAACGGGCTGAATGGCCTCCTTCTGTGCCATAATTTTTCCGTGGTTCGATATTCTAAAGAAAGTTGAAGAAACTCAAAGATTACCAGAGTGTGAAAGAGAAATGCAGCAAGTTCCTACAGGAGTGCTACACAGACAGAGAACTTGGGAAGAAGCAAGTCCAACAAAATTGTCAAGTACACAGACAAGGTTAAAGACAACCTCTACTTTCGACCCAATTCCCAACTAGACCGTGGGAACGGTTGGCGATGGATTTATTCTTCTCTGAGGGAAGATCCTATCTAATTATAGTTGATTACTTCTCAAGATGGATTGAAGTTAAGCGGATGTGCACAACAACAACTGAAGTAGTCATCAGCGTTTTACAAGATGTTTTCACACCACATGGTATACCTGATCAGATAGTATCTGATAATGGACCACAATTTGCAAATGATTACTTCATGCACTTTGCAGAAGAATGTGGATTTGTTCACCTAAAAAATCCTCTAAGTATCCACAATCAAATCGAGAAGTGGAGTGAGCAGTCAGAACCATTTAAACTATGTTGATGAAAAATCAAGATTTCCAATTAGCACAACTGACAGACAGAACTACTCCATTATTGTGTGGATTAGCACCATCAGAACTCTTAATGGGAAGAAAACTTCGAACACCTTCCAATTCTACCCAAGAAATTACTTCCAGGATTGCAAAGCAAGGATTATCAGAAAGTACAAGACAAAGAAAAGTCATATCAAACAAACAGACCCCTAATTATAACAAGATAGCGTACGAGAAACCTACCAAAGTTGTCAGAAGGGCAAAAAGCATGGGTACGAGACCAAAATAGAGAAGGGGTAATTCTCCAGAAAGACGACAATCAACAGCAATGTTATCTAGTACGAACTAGAAATAGAAGGAATCTTATTCCTTTTTACATCAAAGATGTCAATCAGTCATATACTTAGAAGACTCAGATGATGAACCGAGAATTCAAAATGCACTAAATGCTCCAAACCTCAACAAAGGCCATCCAAGTCAAGAAACAAGGGATCAAAGAAAGATTACCAATCTTTCACACCTGACGACAAGATCAGGGAGCGTTGTGAAGCCTCCAGACAGGTTGAATCTATGAAGTCAGAGACTTGGGAAGAGATGGGGTAACATGTAAATAAAAAAAGTGAATGTATGTAAATATATATTGGGATAAAGACTTGGCGGGGGGGGTGGGGTGGAGATGTAGTATAAGGGTCTCAAAGGGTTAATCTTGAGAGAACGTAAAGATTATCACCCACCTGGATGAGGTAAGAGATCACGTGGGAGAGACTGCAGAACAGATACAGCATGGCTTTTGAAGGAGACACACAGGCTAATGTGGAGTGTATATAGTTACTATACAATAAAAATTAATGTTTAAGCAATACAGTCTAAAAACCTGTCTAGCTAGACTCTACAGGGTGGTAGCATAAAGAACCAAATATATAACACTAACCAAAGATAGAATAGTTCCTGAAGGTGAATTTGCTCTGAGAACTCACCAACAGGGTAACGCTTCGTGCCGTACAGGTGAAAGCTTTCCTGCTGCTCGATTCTAAATATTCTGGTGCTCAGTCAGAAGCATGTCATTTGGTGATGTTCTGATGCTCTGTCGCCCTCTTGTGTTTTTGCTTAAACATCAAACTTTCCTCCTCTGAGTTACCAGCATTGATCCTGTTTTAGAATGCTGTGTCAGCAACATTTTAGGCCATAAATTTGGCACTTCAGTTGTACAGATTTGGTCCCTCCATCCATGATAGTTTATTTTTAAAGCTCCCTCTATTAAATCCTCCGAATGCCTTCTGTTCTATGATAGGGTAGTAACTCTGCATTCCTAAAGGTTTGATCAAGTGATGATCTGACAATGTGAAGCCTGATTGTGACGTCTGACTGTGTAACATCGACTCGCGTGATGTTTGACTGCTTTATGTCTGACCATCTGACAGCTAAACATGTTATTGCACTAACTTTATAACAGTCAGGTCCCCTATCATTGAGTATTTTTGCTTGATTTGCCTCAGCCGCTGTTATTTGAGAAGTTCACGGGGGCACCCGTGAGCAGGGCGAGGGGAAACCAAGAGGGTGAGCGAGGGAGCGAATCACAGAGCGGAAACCAGAGATGAAATCAAATTTGATTCTCCGGTAACCACTGAAATTACGCTGATAACCAATAGTAATGCTAGTAACCAAATAATTCACATTTATTATGACCAGAGTATCAGTAATGTGTTGTGGCTGAGTTATTTATTTACTTTAGAGATACAGCACTGAAACAGGCCCTTCGGCCCACTGAGTCTGTGCCGACCATCAACCACCCGTTTATACTAATCCTACAGTAATCCCATATTCCCTACCACATCCCCACCATTCTCCTACCACATCCCCACCATTCTCCTACCACCTACCTACACTAGGGGCAATTTACAATGGCCAATTTAGCTATCACCTGCAAGTCTTTGGCTGTGGGAGGAAACTGGAGCACCCGGCGGAAACCCACGCGATCACAGGGAGAACTTGCAAACTCCGCATTGGCAGTC
Source organism: Heterodontus francisci (assembly GCF_036365525.1). NCBI lineage: Eukaryota > Metazoa > Chordata > Chondrichthyes > Heterodontiformes > Heterodontidae > Heterodontus > Heterodontus francisci. The sequence goes on from NC_090406.1 coordinate 6,586,970, forward strand.
CCCAGAACTGAACCCGGGTCACTGGAGCTGTGAGGCTGCAGTGCTAACCACTGTACCGCCCAATGGTAACACTCTCGCTTCTGAGTCAGAAGGTTGTGGGTTCCAGGACCTGAGCACAAAAATTAACGTTGACACTCCAGAGCAGTACTGAGGGGGTGCTGCACTGTCGGAGGTGCCGACTTCCAGATGAGACATTGAACCGAGGCCCCATCTGCCCTCTCAGGTGGACATAAACTATTTCATGGCCATTATTTCAAAGAGGAGCAGGGAGTTCTCCCCAGTGTCCTGGTCAATATTTATTCATCAACCAATATCATTAAAAACAGAGTAACTGGCCATTATCACATTTCTGTTTGTGGGAGCTTGCTGTGTACAAATAACCTGCCGCATTTCCTACATTATAATAGTCTGCACTTCAGAAGGACTTCATTGGCTGCAAAGTCCTTTGAGACAGCCAGTGGTCGTGGAAAGTGCTATAGAAATGCAAGCTTTTCTTTTTAAAATAATACCTGTAACTAGTCGTGATCCTTTTAACTCCTTGATATTAACCCTGAAACCATAGCCTGAATTCCCCTGCATTGAACAAGGCCTCTTCAGGTCCCTCAGTTGATGCCACTGGCCCCATCTCTCCTTAGATTCTGGTTTGGACTTTGCTTCCATGTGACAACTGTGAGCCGGGAGTCCCAGTCACACGTCAGAACCAGCTGGTATAGACTGACCTGAACCCAACCGAGAGATCACACCAAGGGCAGCAGGACGTGGATGTTTAGGGCACTTTCCGCCAGGCTCGTCCTCCTAAACCCAGCCAAGCAGCAACATTTCCAAACCACTCCCTGGGCTCAGATTCAATAGAGTTTCCATCGAAATTGTAGTATAGGAGGAGGCCATTCGTCCCCCAGTGCTGATGGACCCTCCTGTAACACCATTCCCTTCATCCCAGCTCATTTTATATTCCTCCTTTTCAAATATTTAGCCCTTTCCCTTTTTAAATTATGTTTTAGTCTCTCCGTCAATAGCAATTTGTGGTGAAGCCTCCCATGTTCCAATAGCGCTCAATTCAAGAGACTTTGTTCTCCCTTAATTTTCACAATAGAAATCCTTGGCCATTATCCCATCACTGTTTCTGGGAGCTTGCTGTGTGCAAATTGGCTGTTGCAGTTCCTACATTACAACAGCAATGACACTTCAAAATTATTTAATTGCTGGTAGGGGGCTTTGAGACATTGTGAAAGACGTAGTGTTTCTACCTATTCATCTGTCTCCTTTCCTTCTCTGTCTCTCCCTTTCACTTTCATGAGCCTCTCTTGTACAACAGCACCTTCCAAACCTGCGCCCTCTACCACCTAGAAAACAAGGGCAACAGGTGCATGGGAACACCACCACCTGCAAGTTCCTCTCCGAGTCACACACCATTCTGAATTGGAAATGTATCATCGTTCCTTCATCATCACTGGGTCAAAATCCTGGAACTTCCTCCCTGACAACACTGTGGGTTTACCTACTCCACATGGACTGCAATAGTTCAACTTCTTCACCTTCTCAAGGGCAATTAGGGATGGACAATAAATGCTGGCCTTGCCAGTGATGCTCACATCCCATGAACAAAAAAATACTAACTACAAGTTCACTCAAAGGGTTGTGAATCTTTGGAATTCTCTACCCCACAGAGCTGTGGATGCTCAGTCATTGAGTGTATTCAGGACAGAGATCAATAGAGTTTTGGATACTAAGGGGATTAAGGGATGTGAGGATAGTGTAGGAAGGTGCAGTTGAGATAGAAGATCAGATATTATCTTATTGAATGGCACAGCAGACTCAAATGACCAAGTTGCCTACTCCAGCTTCAATTTCTTATGTTCTTATAATAGGTCTGTGTTTCTACCCAATTTTATCTTTGTTAACAACCAAAGTCTGGTTCAAAGAAATTATTCTTTGACAGAAACCAACTTACCAGCTTGGAAAATCTAGAACAGCGCCTGCAGGAGTAATGCAACAAGGCTCTTGTATTGACCCACTTTAGAGCATATTCCTTTATTTGCGTTCTCTAAACCATGCATGTCTTGTAACTTGGTTAGCTGTTGGACGCATCGGTGGACTGAAAGTTAACAATTTCTCTATCAAAGACTGGCACTTCTCCTCTAGCCTAATCTCTTCTGGATAAATCACACCCATAAGCTGTTTCTCTGGTAACTTGCTAATGCTGGAATCATTGAACGGCATATACCCTGTCACTATCACATACAGGATGACCCCCATGCTCCAGATATCATATTTTTTGGGGTCGTAAGGGACACCCAGAAGAACCTCAGGAGGAGAATAGGCTGCAGAGCCACAGTAGGTGGTGCTGAGCTCTGGATAGCCTCGGCTCTTCCTTCCAAACCCAAAATCTGCCAGCTTCACCTGCATCTGCTCTGTCAGTAGGATGTTCTCACATTTGAGGTCTCGATGGACAATGTCACGTTCATGGAGGTATTTGATGGCTTTGGTGACCTGAGAAAACAAGCACTTGGCTTCCTGGCATGAGACACAGGTCCTTTGTTGGATCAACTGTAGAAGATTTGTAGAGACCAGCTCCATGACAATGTAGACTTTCCCATTGCGAACCTCAATAAACTCGTAAACGTGGACAATATGAGGATGTTTGATCCCTCTCAAAATGGCCAACTCCCTCGGCAAGAACTTACTGGCGAAATCTTTTGGAACTTTCTTCCTATCGACCACTTTGATTGCTACATTTTTGTTGTACTTTTTGGAAATGGCCTCTTTAACCTTGGAGTAGCTGCCCTCTCCTATAGTTTTCCCCAGTTTATAACCTAACTGTGCTAGTAGTTTGCTCCCCGACATGTTACACGGCCATCTTGTTAAGGCATTACCCTGATGAGCGAACTTGTCCTCTCAATGCATCTGCTGTAATAATTTGCAGTTGTGAAGTCTCCCTTGTGTCACACCCCTACCCCATCACCATTTATAGACATGTGCCTAGAAATGCTTTCAAAAATATTGATTGCATTAACTTTGCAGTGAAATATAAATTGATTTGCCACTTCCAGCCATCAACCAGACTCCCTTCACCCGTGCTTTCCAAAATCGCCAACTCTTTGTGACCTCAAAGGAATGCACTCCATTCACTCCAAGACACAAACAAGTTCGCTTTTGCTTCAAGGGGGGGAAAAAAGTAAGGGATTCATCTGCAATACTCATGCTAAAAATAGAATATGTAATAGGTAAATGTGACGTGTTTGTTTCTGCATTTCACTGGTGGGGGTGACCACTGACCTTTGACCTCAACACTCACGAGTTATGAGATCACCCTCATCAATGATGGGATAGGTTGAGTTGCATCACCCAAAGCAGGCAAGCTGGGTGGCCAATGGGCAAGTCTTCCTACTTGACTGGCAGTTATTTTCTAATTGGATGATCTTTGTTCCTTGAGATTTCTAATTGGATGGTCTCAAGGAACCTTAGCTCTCCTCCTGCTCCTCCAATCTGTTCTCCCGGCTCATCCAGAAGCACAATCCCAGTGGAAATATCCACAGTCACTGTGACAGGGACTTCAAGTGAAAGGCACAAAACTTGAGTCTCACCATCAGCCTCGTTCAGAGAGGGAGGAAGGCTTGCCTCATTGGATCTGCTTCGAAGAAGAAACCAAATTATGTTTAGAGCCCATATTGGTTAAAGAAAATAATTCTGATAAAAAGACCTTGAGAATCTCAAAATAATTAGTTATTACTCAGAGAACAGATAGGTACATCTGTGAAAGTTATGTAACGTATTATAAAACACTAATTCAGTCCCAGCTAGAGTATTGTGTCCAATTCTGGGCACCACACTTTAGGAAGGATGTGTGAAGGCTTTGGTGAGGGTACAAAAGAGATTTACTGGAATGGTTCCAGGGATGAGAGATTGCAGTTATATGGAGAGACTAGAGAAGCTGAGGTTGTTCTCTTTAGAGCAGAGAAGGCTAAGAGGAGATTTGGTAGAGGTGTTTAAAATCATGAAGGGTTTAGATAGAGTAAATAAAGAAAACTGTTACCAATGGCTGAAGGGTCGATAAACAGAGGACACAGATTTAAGGTGATTGATAAAAGAACCAGAGGCAACAGGAGGAAAACCTTATTATGCAGCAAGTGAGAATTTGAAATGCATTGCCTGATCGTGATGGTTAGAGATTTAATAGTTGCCTTCAAAGGGGAATTGGATAAATACTTGGAGAAAAAGTTGCAGGAATATGAGGAATGGACTTCCTGGATTGCTCTTTGTAAGAGATGTCACAGACTTGATGAACTGAATGGCCTCCTTCTGTGCTGTACTATGATTCTAAGTCTCCTATTAAAGACATCACCATTTGGAAGCAGGGTATCAACATGACTTTGCATGTCTTTTAACATGGTTTTTCCTACTCGGTCTGCCATGTAGTGGGACTCTTTCCATTAAGAGTTCCTTTCAAGCAGGATGTTTCACCTTCAAGATGCTCTTTTAAATAAAAGAATGTCTTCCTCGAAAAGCCTTTAAACAAGGAGTTCAGATGGTCAGATTTCCTTGGACCCATAGTGAAGCCCCCTGAGGTGATTCAAAGAAACCTTGAGATTCATCCTCATTGGGATACTCGCCCTTTGTTATTCTGGGGTATGTCTTGCCACCATTTGGCCATATTAACTCATTATTAACGGTCCCTCTGTTCATGGGACCAGCGTACTTTTGAAGGATGAATTAACACCATTGTTATGAGCGACTACCGCTGAGTTGGGTAATACCAAGTTTGGGTTTCAAACCCTGCACCTCGTAGGCAGGAGGGAAGACTCTGACAGGGGGTGAGGAGGTGCACAGTTTTGCGTTCCCGGCAAATAAAGAGTTGGAGTAGGAGACAGTGCAATGAATCTTGGTTTCAACAAATGAAGACACAATTATAAATAAGGTTGGAGATCACAGGAACAATGACCGCAATATTATCGGTTAAGCAAGGTTGGCACGAAGGGAGTTAGACTGGGGACTAGAGGTGAGAGAGGAGTTAGACAACACTGTTCTTGTATCATGTCACAGTGTCCAAGAAGTGTTAGAAAAGCCTCCCCAAAACAGGCTTCAATTATTGGATGGATGTTGGCTAAAGAGTCAGTAGAGTTGAGGTGGACAAGAAGTGTTGGTTGTGAAAGAGCAGACTGACCATGTTGGATGTTGCTTTAGCAACTAAGGAGATCTGGGTGTTGTATTTGAGACCAGAGGAGTAAGAACAAGAATGGCTATAGATAAAGAGGGACTAGGCCTGGAGATCTCAACAGTCGCCTTTAGCTCCACACACACACCCCACAAATAATAGTAACCACTTCCACCCCCACCACCCCCCCAAACTCTTCATCTGATGGTGCCAATCTAGTACTAGGTTACATTGTGTGTCCCTCCCACTGCTTCATCTAAGCAGCCAGTCCTTGTGTGCAAGGCTGAATGTTGTGTTTGGTTTGTTAGTCCATGGTGCGGGAGGGGAAATCTCATACAGTTGAGCTTGAGCAGGAGTCACCAGGTAGGAATCGGGAATAGGAATCTGTGATTATTTAGTTCCCCTTCCTAAAGGCAGGGGAACTGAGGCAACAGTCACCCCCTGTAACATCTCAGGCTGAGAACAAAGAGCCAGCAGTTGAAAGTAGGACTCAATTCCTCACCAGTGTTCTTAGAAACCAAACCTTCAGGGAGCCAAGGACCATTCTCATGCTGGACAGGGCACAGGACAAACAATCACACAAAGTGTATATACACATAAAAAATGCTGGAAACACTCAGCAAGTCAGGCAGCAGCTGTAGAGACAGGAACAGCGATAACATTTCAAGTCGATGACCCTATCGATCTGTTTTTATTTCAGCCTTCCTGCATCCACAGTATTTTGCTTTGGTTTTACTGTATGAATGGTGATCTGAAGAGAATGGTCCTGCAACCATTTTCATTAACACCACAGTATCTTTGAGTGGAGTGTAGTTTGGTGGCAGTGTGACTGCTTTGTGCTGTGGACAGCTGGAGTCTCTAAGCTCTGGAATGCCTGACCTCAACCTCCCTGCCTCTCTACCTATCTCTTCCTTATTCAAGACACTTCTTAAAACCTACCTTTTTTGACCAAGTGCAATAGTATCTCCTTCCTTGCGCTGATGTCAATTGTTTTTGTCTGATTATATTCCTGTGGAATGTTTTACTGCATGACGGGCACTATATAAGTGCTAGTTGTTGTGGGGCTGGATGGAGTTTTATGAACTTTTGGACCAACCTGATGGACAACAATGGAAGAGACCACAGTGTTGTCCTATCCACTGCTATCTCTCAGACCCCTTAATCACTTTCCTTGCCAAGAGTCTGAACAGTGCCCTGCTGATACTGGCTCCTTTGATGTTCTGTGTGATATATTATTGTGTGAAAAATTATACCAAGAATGAGGGACTTCAGTTACGTGGAGTGACTAGGGAAGCTGGGGCCGTTCTCCTTAGAGAAGGGAAGGTAAGATTTAATTGAGGCATTCAAAATCACAAAGGCCCAAGGGTTGGTGAACAAAGGGTACAGATTTAAGATAATTGGCAAATGAACCAGAAGTGAGAATATTTTTTCCGCAGCAAGTTGTTGTGATCTGGAATGCACAGCCTGTAAGGACAGTAGAAGCAGATTCAAGAGTAACTTTCAAAATGGAATTGGATACATACTTGAAGGGGAGAAAATTTGCAGGGCTACATGGAAAGAGTAGGGGGGGAGTGGGACTGACTGGATAGCTCTCCTAAGAACTGGCACAAGCACGATGGGCTGAATGGCCTCCTTTCTGTGCTGTGAATCCTATGATAAATGCTACTCTCTTGAGCTTGAGTGACCGGTGTGCTGGAGTTTGTGGAGAAGGTCAAGCCATTAATAGGGTTCTTGTCCACTAAGAACTGTGCTGGGGCTACCCCACTCTCCCTGAATGTCTCTCACACCAGCTTCAGCCATTAGATAGACTTCCGTCAAACAGAAGCAAACACACTCTTAGCTGATTGGTGGAAACCAGGCCAGCAGAGCCCGGGCCAACCCTCTGTCAACCTGCCTCAGGTCTGAGATTGACAGCTTGTCATGGGAGCATGCATTATTTATTTTTTTATTTTTATTTAGAGATACAGCACTGAAACAGGCTCTTTGGCCCACCGAGTCTGTGCCGACTATCAACCACCCATTTATACTAATCCTACACTAATTCCATATTCCTACCACATCCCCACCTGTCCCTATATTTCCCTACCACCTACCTATACTAGGGGAAATTTATAATGGTCAATTTACCTATCAACCTGCAAGTCTTTGGCATGTGGGAGGAAACCGGAGCACCCGGAGGAAACCCACGCAGACACAGGGAGAACTTGCAAACTCCACACAGGCAGTACCCAGAATTGAACCCGGGTCGCTGGAGCTGTGAGGCTGCAGTGCTAACCACTGCGCCACTGTGCCGCTGAGTATTGTGCATTCTCTGTGGAGTTCCCAATAACTCCTCTTCTAAAGGCCTGAACCATATTTGCTCTGTCTCCCATTTCTCTATAGACGATTAAACCTAGATTTTCAGAGTACGCACTGATGCTGAGGTGTGTGTGGATGCAGATCAAGGGCGGCTTTGCCTACTTGCTCTGATATGTGCTGGTAAATGTTGCGAGTAATGCTTTAGGTCTTCTTTACAAACATAGTTGACAGGTAGGAAGTTTGTCGCCCTTTCTCCACTGGTGCAAAGAGCTTCCTACACCTGCCATTTCCTAATTATCTTGATGTTTCTATTGAATCATCTCACAAAGAATTCCGTCTTTCATACTTTACCACTAGCCGCATATCAGAACCCAATTGTTTTCTGTCACACCAGTGTGGACCCAATCATAATCTGTCGGGCCTGCCATCATAGACATTGGTATCATGAGCCTGGTGACACGCTATAGTCTTTTGCTGTCCTTTCGTTGCAGTGACTGCCTCCCAAAGCCTCTCCACCACTGGGGGGTTTTCCTCACCTCAGGTCTGGGTCAGCTGGAGACTAATTGATAAGAAATTTATTGCTATGTTTAGTCAACAGCTCCACTGTTGTTGCAGAACGTTACTTGGCTCCAACATTAGTTGCCCTGTCTGTGAAAGTATGCATCCAATATAATATATACTGGTCAATGGACACTAGTATCCGTTTGTAATATAATCCTCAGAAGTGAATATTCACCTGTATATTAAACGTTACAAGTTCTGCTGTAGATACTTTACCAGGTTCAGTGGTCTGTGTATGTAATGACAATAAGGGTATGTAACCATGGAACCCACTTGTGACCTGAACCAGGTGGCTGTGTCTTTAGCATATCCATTTCTTCAATCTTTGCAAAGGAAGATCAAGTTTATAGTACAGGAGGTGTCTTTAGAATTAATACTTTGCTTTATTCTGCAGTAAGATGAACATACAGAATAATAGTTATGATCAGGTTCACCTAGTCCAAACGATACAATTTATCTCCTACAACAGCGACTACGTGGTTAAAAAAAAAAGTACCTCATTGGTTGTAAAGTGCATTAGACGTCCTGAGGTCATGAAAGATGCTAAACCTATGTAGGTTATTTATTGCCATTTGACAATCTAACAATAATGAAGTTGCTACACAGTCTCACTTCAGTGGGTTGCTTTGATTGGCTTAAACAGATGAACTCCTCTGCAAGCAGGAGCTCCTCACAGAATCGTTTGTGCAGAAGGAGGCCATTCAGCCCATCATGTCCGCACTGGCTCTCTGAAAGAGTATTTCCCTCCGTTCCATTCCCCCGCCTTCTCCCCATAACCCTGCACATTCTTTTCATATAACTGTCTTGAATGCTTCGATTGAACCTGCCTCCACCACGTTCTCAGGCAGCGCATTAAACATCCATTAACCACTACTCTTTTGCTCACAAGTCTGTTGTGTGTCTGTTGCTGGGCTTATCTTTACACCCTTTACAAGGGTGCAATTCTCCAGTCCTCTGGCACCACCCCCAAGTCTAAGGAAGACTGAAAAATTATGGCCAGTGCCTCTGCAATTTCCACTCTCACTTCCCTCAGTATCCTTGGATGCATCTCATCTGGTCCTGGTGCTTTATCCACTTTAAGTACAGATAGCCTATCTAATACTTCCTCTTTATCAATTTTAAACCCCTCTAGTGTCTGATTTACCTCCTCTTTCAACATTGCCTGGGTTGCATCTTCTTCCTTGGTAAAGTCAGATGCCCTCTGCCTCCAAGTGCAAATCCTCTCTTTGGTCCATAATCAGCCTCACTCCTCCTTTTACTACCCTTTTATTATTATATGCCTAGAGAAAACTTTGGGATTTCGCACTGCAGATCACTGTCTATTCTGAGCCTTTTGCTGACTAATTATCTGTGCAAAGTCCTTTTCGCAAAAGCCAGACTTGCCTTTTTTTGGTATCTGTGTTCTGTGAATCTAAACACCAGCTTTACAGAAAGACCCAGATCAAAGGGTTTTCCAACACAGTCTGTGAGAGGCACATTTCTGATTATCCAGACAAGCTAACAAACTATTTATTGCCTGGTGTCTGGAAGAAACAACTCCCATTTAGCGTATTTGTCTGGGCACACTTTTTTTCCCGTAAGCTCACAAGAATACACATTGTTCTTAAAACCCCAGGAGTATCAGTAACTATTTCCCCATTTTCTTACTGTGAAAAATAGTCCAAAACAGAATCCCAAAATCATGGCATATCCTCCCCACCTAACTGTGCCCTGGTCCCCTCAGGGGATCCCTTGTGGATGAGCTATACAGTTCACTTGCAAAGACTGTGTTCCTCACTAGGTACAGAGTCAATCTATCTACACTGACAGTCACCACATAACCTGTGAGCTCATGTGGCCTCCGTGTCATTGACTCTCTTGCAATCTTTTCTAAATCTTCTGCTCTTCATTCCTCAAGTTCTGATGGGAGAGTCCAGAGCAAGGGGGTGTAACTTTAAAATTAGAACCAGGCCATTGAGGGGTGATATCAGGAAGCACATCTGTGCGCAGAGTGCAATCTGGAACTCTCTTCCCCAAAAAGCTGTTGAGGTTGGAAGTCAATCGAAAGTTTCAAAACTGAGACTAATCGACTTTTGTCAGGGAAAGGTGTTAAGGAACCGGGGTGAGCAAATTGAGTTAAGATACAGATCATCTGTGATCTAATTGAAAGTTGGAACAGTCTTGAATGGCCTCCTCCTTTGTCTATGTTCCTAGGTTTTAAATTAAACTTTTCACTTAAACTCCTTCGCTTTCTCATTGGCCACCAATCTTGCAAATTCAAGCATGACACCCTTTGATTTGAGTGTGTTCAATATTGTTGTTCTATTCCATTCACTGTTACATTATAAGCATTTCAAATCACTTTAATTGTAAAATTATTATATATACCTGGACTACTGTGTACAATTTTGGGTTTCTTACCTAAGGAAGCATATACTTTCCTCAGAGGAGGTGCAACAAAGGTTCACTAGATTGATTCCTGGGATGAGAGGGCTCGCCTATGAGAAGAGATTATCACAGAACTCACAGAATTGTTGTAGTGCAGAAGGAGGCCATTTGGCCCATTGTGTCTGCACCAGCTCTCCTAATGAGCATACCACCTCGTGCCACTCCCCTGCCTTCTCCCTGTAACCCTGCACATTCTTCCTTTTCATATAACTGTCTAATTCCCTCTTGAATGCTTTAATTGAACCTGCCTCCACCACACAGAGTGCATTCCAGACCTTAACCACTCGCTGCCTGAAAAAGTTTTTCCCCATGTCGCTTTTGCTTCTTTTACCAATTACTTTAAATTTGTGCCCCCTCATTCTCGATCGTTTCATGAGTGGGAACAGTTTCTCTCTATCTACTCTGTCCAGACCCCTCATGATTTTGAATACCTCTATCAAATCTCCTTTCAGCCTTCTCTTCTCCAAGGAAAACAGTCCCAACTTCTCCAATCTATCTTCATAACTGAACTTCCTCATCCCTGGAACCATTCTCGTGAATCTTCCCTGCACCCTCTCTAACACCTTTTATATAAAGCTTGGTGCCCAGAACTGGATGCATTACTCCAACTGAGGCCGAATGGGCCTATATTCTCTGGAGTTTAGAAAAATAAGAGGTGATCTCATTGAAACATATAAATATATTAGAGGGCTTGACAGGATAGATGCTGGGTGATTGTTTCCCTTGGCTGGAGAGTTTAGAACTAGGGGTCATAGTTTCAGGATAAAGGGTTAACCATTTGGGACTGAGATGAGGAGACATTTCTTCTCTGAGGGATGTGAATCTTTGGAATTGTCTAACTCAGAGAGCAGTGGATGCTCAGTCATTGAGTATATTCAAGATCGAGATCGATAGACTTTTGGGCACTAAAGGAGTCTACATCACGATCTTATTGAATGGTGGGGTGGGCTTGAGGGGCTGGGATGGCCTACTCCTCCCATTTCTTATGTTCTTAAGTACTTCAGTAATGCAAGTTGCTCTTACCAACTTACGAATTTACATAGATAGCTTCTTGGGCTCAGTTGTGTCTGTTCCCCACCCTGCTCCTCCCACCATAAGTGATTCGAACATCCTACTTTTCTTTAGGAGTTGACTCACACTGCCTTAGATGATATATTATGATATCAAAACCCAGTGGAATTCCTGTGTGAGCTGAACCTGTTGTAAGTCAAGCACATTTCCTAACTCAGTCTGCCTGCAGAGAGAGTAAATACGAGATAAGGAGAGGCCTGGCTTGAATTGTTAAACTGAGTTCCAGTTATCTGCGTAACGACAGAAAAGTAACGATGAAGCTGCATTATCGCACATCAATGAGTTGCTCTGTTTGACTTAGAGAAATTAATCTTCTCTGCATTCTGCTCTATCGCAGGACCTCCTCTCCCTGTAGGTTCCTATTTTTCAAAACCTTTTTTGACCTGTGTCTGAGCAGAGCTCTGCCTGCAAAAACCAGACTGCCTTTTTGGAATCTATGTCTCTTACAATTATCACTGGCTTCACAGGCAGACTGAGCTCAAAGCGTTTTCCAACAGATTGGGTGAAAGATGTCTTGCTAATAACCCAGATTACATCAGGCAGGAAAATGGAGTTAAGACACAGATCAACCATGATCTAACTGAATAGTGGAACAGGCTTGAGGGGCTGAATGGCCTCCTATTCCTATGTTCTTTCCTAAGTTAATAAATCGTTAATTAGTTGCTGGGGAAATTAATTTCCATTTGGCATATTAACTGCCTTTTGTGCTCCTCATTTTTATTTTAAAAAGTGAGAATGCATGTTGCTCTAACCAACATTAAAAGAAATGATTTTCCTAAAATCCTTTCAGTTGAAAGATGGTCAAAAAGTCCTGAAAGGTGACATCAAGTTATTGGAAATTTGGATTGCTCGATGGTGGGAAATTGCCCAGTTCCTAATGGAGATCAAAGATTGCCAGTATCATTTCAGTTAATACAGTTTGATCAATTAACACCATTGGCGTTTAATTAAGAGCGAGTTTTCTTTTGTAATTCTTTCCTTTCCTTGCCTGAAAACAATAGGTTCGATCAGCACCCCATCCACCACCTTAACATTCACTTCCTCCACCAGCAGTGCACAGTGGCAGCAGTGTGCACCATCTATAAGATGCACTGCAGCAACTCGCCAAGGCTTCTTCCACAGCACCTTCCAAACCCGTGACCTCTGCCACCTCCAGCCACATTGGGAACACCACCATCTGCAAGTTCCTCTCCAAGCCACTCACCATCCTGACTTGGAAATACATCAGCCGTTCCTGTCACTTGATCAAAATCCTGGGACTCCTTACATATAAGCACCGTGGCTGTACCTATACCACAAGGACTGCAGTGGTTTGAGAAGGCGGCTCACCACCATATTCTCAAGGGAAATTAGGAACAGGCATTAAATGCTGGCATTGCCAACAACACCCACATCCAGTGAATAAAAAAATTAAAAATGGGGGTAAACCTATAATCTGGCATTCTCACTGGCAGCTACAGTGACGGGGAGTACGGGTTGGCGAAAAGGAGCAAAGTGCTCTATATCTGACCTGGGTGCTTCCTATGACCAGGGTCTGTTCCCCCACCCAGGTGCAATTACCTGTAACTCTTGCTGCAGTACAGTTTCATTAGCATTGAACATAGGGACTGGAGTAGGCCATTCAGCCCCTCTAGTCTGTTGTGCCATCCAAAGCCCATCTTCTCCTGAAATACATCTATACTATTCACCTCAACTACTCCCTATGGTAGAAAGTTCCACGTTCTCACCACACTCTGGATAAAGAAGTTTCTCCTGAATTCCCCATTGGATTTATTAGCGATTATCTTATATTTATGATGCCTAATTCTGGTGTCGCCCACAAGTGGAAAAATCTTCTCTATGCCTAACCTATCGAATTCCTTCATAATCTTCAGCTTCAGATATTTAAAGTCTAATAAGGCTGGTCTCACAAAATTGCCAAGTACCTTAGTGAAGATGGCAGTAGTATCTTATGCGACAACTCCAAAATTGATCTTCCTTCAGGCATGATTCACCGCTTGGAATCTCCTTCGATCAAAGTTTGAACAGTGACTAAAAAAAAAAAGCTTGTGCATTTTCAAAGCTTTAATTGCGAATGGTTTTAGAAAGGTCGTTACACTCATTACGGTAACACTAAGAAGAAACTAATGTTCTTGCCCTGTAGGGTTTTTGGGTTATTCTACTTGTTGTCTCTAAGCCATGCGTGCTTGACAATCTGGTTGGCAGCTGGTCGTCCTGAGGGGCAGAACTGCAACAGCTCCCTAATCAAACTTTGGCATTTCTCCTCCAGTTGGATGCTCTCTGGGTAGACCACTCCTTTCTGCTGGCTCTTGGGTAACTTGCTGATGTTTGAATCATCAAAGGGCATGCACCCAGTCACTATCACATAAAGAATGATCCCCAGACTCCAAATATCATACTTTTTGGGGTCATAGGGGACCCCCATTAGGACCTCAGGGGGGGCATAGGCAGCAGAGCCACAGTAAGTGCTGCTGAGGTCAGGATAACCATGAATCTTCTTGCCAAATCCAAAATCGGTGATCTTTACCTGCATTTCTTCAGTCAACAGGATGTTTTCACACTTGAGGTCCCGGTGGACAATGTCGTGCTCGTGAAGATATTTGACAGCGCAGGCGATCTGGGAAAACAAATGACGGGCTTCATTGCATGGGATGTGGCCCCTGTGTTGAATCAACTGAAGAAGATCTGTTGCTGCCTGCTCCATAACAATGTAAAGCTTCCCATTGCAAACCTCAATGAATTCATAAACCTGAACAATATGAGGGTGTTTGATTCCCCTCAAGATGGCCAACTCCCTTGGCAGAAACTTATTGACAAAGTCTGGTGGAGCCTTCTTCCTGTCTACTACCTTTATGGCAACATTCTCCCTGTATTTCTTGGAACTACCTACTTTCACTTTGGAATAACTGCCCTCACCAATTGTTTTCCCTAGTTTATAACCTAACTCTGCCAGAAATGTGTCTCCGGACATGGTGTATAGCCATGTTTTTTATCCCAATTTTTTTGAGGTATTAGCCTTATGAGTAAACCAGTTCACACGTGTGCTGTAATAATTTGCAATTGTGAAGTTTCTGCAGGCATCACGCACCTTGTGGCCATTTATAGACATGGCCTTGGAAGAAATGTTTCAAAATGTTGGCAAAAGTCACGTCTTTTTCATTCTGGGAATCCCCCCAAAAGATTATAGGACAGTAGGGTTTGACAGGGAATTAGACTGTAAACAGCTAAATCATAAAGCAGTAATAACATGAAAAACTTTGCATTATCTTGAACCCAAGGCCAGCTCAGGCCCAGTGAATTCTCCCCAATCAACTTAGAGATACATCTAGATCTTGAGCATTGCTCCCTGCTCAAATCAGTGCTTAATTCCTGAATTAGTTGTGCTGTTACAATCTAGTTTATGTGGTTTTACAGCCTATTTGCTTTTATTCCAAGTGGTATGTAGTGTATTGAGGTTTGGCAACCTTATCTTGACACCTCCATGGATGACATCAGGTGATCTTTGAGCTCGCTTGCAGATGCAAGAGGTCAAACTGACACGCTGACCTCTATGACATCACAGGTTTGACAGGCAAAGAGGGAGCCATGACCTCATCAGTTCAACAAGTTATTGTGGGACAAGCTGACGAGTTGAGGTAACTTCACTGAGATGTAAACACTGACTTAATGAGGAGACATGGGGGAGTTATAAATCTGACTCATGAGGCAACTGCCTCTCCTAGCTGTGTACCTTATTTAAAACACAGGTAATTATGTTTTTTTAAATTTTTTTGTCGGGTGTGGGTGTCGCTGGCTATGCCAGCATTTATTGCCCATCCCTAATTGCTCTTGAACTGACTGGCTTGCTGGGCCATTTCAAAGGGCATTTTAAGAGTCAACCACATTGCAGTGGGTCTGGAGTCACATGTAGGCCAGACCAGGTAAGGATGGCAGATTTCCTTCCCGAAAGGACATTAGTGAACCAGATGGGCTTTTAACAACAATTGACAATGGTTTCATGGTCACCTTTAAACTAGCTTTTAATTCCATTAATTGATATTAATAATTTTTTTCCACTCCCTCTTTAATGAACATAGGGATTCTCAGGTACCAGGCTGTATACACTATGTTGAAGAATAATCGTTAATATTTACAGGACACTGGGGACAGAGCATGTGTGAAGGACTAATTGGATAGCTCTACAAAGAACAGGCAGAGGAATGATGGGCTGAATAGTCTCCTTCTGTCCAGTGTTATTCTATAATTTTATGAACTAAATAGTATGACTTAATTGTAAAATGGGCTCGAGAAATGTCTGTAATGAAAACTAAGAGTTAGAAGGATAATAAAGAGCTATATGTATCAGAACATAATGCTTCCATGGAACTATGGAAAGGTTATGACAAGAAAGACAACTGGTCAAGGAATTATAAGATAGGATGTAAGGTTAGATCAATAATTTGGACGTTTTGCTTGATATAACTTCAAGGGATAAATAGAAACTTTTCAGGACTCCTCTTGAGGGACCCAATGGGTGGGGTAGAATCCATAATATTGTTCATATTCTCTGAAAGATAGGGACTCGATTGGGTGAACAGCTTTTCTCTGTTCTTGAAGCCTGTCAGGCATGTCTAAGTCAGAAGGTTCAGAGTTCAAGCTGCATTCCAGAAACTTGAGCTCAAAAGCCAGCAAGCACTGATAGCTGAGTGGAGTCGGATATGGGCAGCAGAGTTTTGGATGATGTTGAAATTTACACAGGGTGGAGGGTAAGAGGTTCGGCCAGAAGAGTATTGGAGTAGTCAAATCTGGAGGTGCCCAAGGTATCAGTGAGGGTGTCAGTTGAGCTTAGTTAGGAGTGGTGGCGGGTGATTTTGCAGAGGTGGATGTGGGCAGTCTTTGTGGCAGAGAGAATCTGAGGTTAAAAGCTCAGCTCAAGGTTGAGACTACAAACAGTCTGGTTCAGCCTGAGAAAGTGGCAAGGGGTGGGGTGGGGGTGGAATTGATGGAGAGGGTTTGTGGTAGGGACCAAAGACAACGCCTTGTGTCTTCCCAATGTTTAACTTGAGGAAATTGCAACTCATCCAAGTAAATAACTAGATTGGGGCCTCAGCTGAGCATTTCATCCAGAGGGCAGCACCTGCGACAATGCAGCACTCCTTCAGCACTGCACTGAAGTGTCAGCTTAAATTAAAGACCCAAAGTGGGACTTTAACCCACATCTTTATGACTCAGAGGCAAAAGTACCACCAACTGAGCCAAGTTGGTAGCATGAAGTAATTTAAATTATATAGAAAGGAATGACCTGTCGCTCACGTGACCAAGTTCCAAAACCAGCAACAACCTCCCTTGTGTGTAAGACCAGAACTAGGGACCATAAATATAAGATAGTCACTAATAAATCCAGCAGTGAATTCAGGTTTACCCAGAGAGTGGTGAGAATGTGGAACTCAATACCACAGGGAGTGATTGAGGTGAATAGAATAGATGCATTTAAGGGGAAGCTGGATAAACACATGAGGGAGAAAGGAATAGAAGGATATGTTGATGGGATGAGATGAAGAGAGTTGGGAGGAAGCTCGTGTGGAGCATAAACACTGGCATGGCCCAGTTAGGCCAAATGGCCTCTTTTTGTATACTTGATGTAAATGCTTGCGAGCTAATTTCATATATATATATGTTTTTTAAAAATGACTCAGGAATTCCTGTACAACTACTTTTTTTAATGAAAAGAACGCATTTACTAACAGAGGAGTTGAAGTAAACCCAGGGTACAATCAGTGTGGCCAACTGCTTCACTGAGTATTTGAACAGAAAAAAATCCTCCCTCCCTCCTCCTCATCTCAAAGAAAGAAAATCCGTGAAACATAAGTTTATTTTACCGGAAGTAGGTGCGCAGGGAAAACGCTTCCGCCTCTCTGTTGCCAGGTGGTTAGGAACAAATCGCCGCCGCTGCCATAGTAACGGGGGCGGGAGGAGGGAGAAGGGAGTGACACACGGAGGGACTGCAGGTCTGAGGTAGGTAGGGAGGTTGTTATGAATAATTATATTTAAATCCACAAATTCAGCACATTCTGGGGTTGCTAACACAACCATGGGATGATTTCATCCTCAACTACATTGCATTAAAACAATTGGATGATTTGGTTATAAAATAATTAAAGCCCTTTTCACTCAGCTTGAGGGCTGCATTCATGTTTTAGGGACCATCCTTAAATTTCATTCATTTCACAAAGTGTGAAAATACTGATTGATGTGGGAATGGAATGGGTTTAACTTGTGTAGGATCTTATGGTTCAGAAGGTGGTGGGTGTGCCAAGGATGCTGCTACTGTTTAGTATACAAGCCCAGAGACTACTCTGCGTATTCTGTCCTTACCCCGGCTTATTGATGAGCCAAAGGCTGACCTTCTGTTCATTTCCCTTCTGAAAGACAGCAGCCAAACTCCAAATGTATGAAAAGAAGAGCAGCGGTTGACAAACAAGTTAGTGCCATTGACTCACCCTCTCGCACCAATCAATCTCCTGGGAGAGGCAATAAAAAAAAATTGTGGCCAATTTAGCAATTACATAGATAGGAATGGGCCATTCGGCCAGTGGTTGCTTATGCTGTACACCAGCCTCCCCTGCTTTATCTCATCAAAATAATTTATACCTTTTTCCCCTCATGTGTTTATTTAGCTTCCCCTTAAATGCATCCATGCTATTCGCCTCAACAACTCCATTTGATAGCCAGTTCCATATTCTTACTAATCTCTGGGTAAAGAAATTTCTCCTGAGTTCCCTAACTGTTTTACTAGTGACTATCATATATTTGTGGTCGCTCATTTTGGTCTCCCCTACAAGTGGAAACATCTTCTCTACATCTACCCTATTGTAATTTTAAAAACCACTATCACACCTCCCCTCAGCCTTCTCTTTTCTGGCAAAAAATTATGTGGAATTAATTTCTCTGCAACTCCCTAAACTCTGGGAGCTGGCAATAATAAAACCCACAAGTCCTCCTAATTCCAGCTAACCAGCAACCTATCCCTTATAACTGGAAGTTATCTCTTGTCTCGCAGTTTTCTTCTGAAATGCATACACATTGCATGCTATGGGAATTATTCCAGACCGTGATGGGCTGTCTGAACTGAAATATTTCCAGATCTCTAACCCAACACCTTCCCTGAGCATTTTACATACCTGCTCCCAAACAAATATATGTGCTTTTTTAATTTTCTTAATTTTTGTTTTAAATGTTGTCACAGCAATCTGCTATAAGGCAGTGAAATTTACGGAAGAATGGCGAGCAGACGGATTACACAAGAGACATTCGATTCTGTAGTGCAAGAAAACATGACAGAGTTTGAAATGGACCCGGCAGAGGCTCTGACTGAAGCAATACAACAATTTGAGTCACAAGGTGGGTGAGGTTTTCTATATTCAGAGTAACGGGATTGCAATTGGAACAGCATACTCTAAAGTTGCTCAGTAAAGCAACCGACAGTGCTGGAGATTTTTAACCTCCTTTGGGATCTGTTTCTGTTTCCCCACAGGTGTCGACCTAATCAACGTGGTGAAAGCTGTCCAGAGTACAACAGCAGAAGCCAGCAACCAGAAGCACAATGTCCTACAGGTGATGACCATGTATGCAGCTGTATGTTTGTGATGTAGTTTGGATAGTCTCCCTGTTATGTATTTTTATTTGAAAGGAGCTATCAACTGGTAGGTGTGTTTCTGTGGCATCTGTCTCTCTTCAAAAAGTGAATTCCATTTGTTTTGAAAGTTTTTCACTTCATACAGTGTATCTTCTACACTCTCAGCCCCTTAGGAACCAGACATCTGACCACCAGCCACATTTCTTTGCTGAAATTGTCAGCGGCTTCCTTTCCACAAGCACTGTTCCCCCACCCTTCAAAAATGATGTTACCCTGCCTTAAAAAATCCACCTTCAACACTTCCCTCCTCTCCAAATACTGCTTCATCTCTAACATTCGCCTGTAAGACCTTGACTACTTACCTCTTCCATCAGTCCCTGTATAAATCCCTTCAGTCTACCTTTTGCCCTGGTCATTGCACCAGGACCGCCGTGGTCCAAGTCACCAGTGCCATCCTTCATGACTGTGAGCATGTCACTTTATCCCTCTGAATCCTCCTTGATGTTCCTGCAGCCTTTAACACATTGATCACTTCATTTTCCTCCACTGCTTCTCTTCTGTGACACCAACTTCATTTGGTTCTCCTCCTGCCCTGTCACATTGTAACGAACAACCTGCAATGCTTTCTCTCTCTCTCCCTCCCTGCACAGATTTCTTGGGCACACCGAAAGGTTCCCCCTCCTATTTCTCATCTGCATATTGCCCTCTTGACAACACCATTCTCAGCCTTCTTTCCATATGATGCGAACAAACCATCCTTGTGGTCTGATTGTTTGTCCAAAGTCAACAATTTGCAATTCTGTGCGTGTAGCAAGTTTTCGATCATAGCCATGCCCCGCTGACAGCTGAAGACAACAACATCTTTTAGAGATACAGCACTGAAACAGGCCCTTCGGCCCACCGAGTCTGTGCCGACCATCAACCACCCATTTATACTAATCCTACACTAATCCCATATTCCTACCACATCCCCACCTGTCCCTATATTTCCCTACCATCTACCTATACTAGGGGCAATTTATAATGGCCAATTTACCTACCAACCTGCAAGTCTCCTCCAGCCCCACAATCCTCCAAGATCTGTGCTCCTGATCATCACTCCTGCGAAGCCCCTTTGGACAGTTTACTACGTGAAAGGTGCTATATTAATGCAAGTTGTTATTGTCGTACCAAATGATTAATTGTTTGTGTTTTAGGCCCTCGATGAACTTCAGAAAGCCCTGGATCTCTTAGCTCTTGACGAAATGGGGGACCACCTGACTAACTTCAGCGAGCAATGCAGTCTCGACTTTGCTCACCGCCATCTGGCAGCTGAAAAGTCGGCCTATCCCACAGTCCTTTCCTCCTGCAAACAACTGATGTCCGACGCGCCCTGCCTGCTGAAGGGAGTCCAGGCCTTGGCTGCCCTATTGGATGGCCAGCCGGACCTCCTTGATCCTGAGGGCCAGCAACAACTTCTGGAGATCTTAAAGAAGCATCGGGCCCATGCAGCCCTAAACGCAGTGACTATCCGCGCCATCCGTCACAGCTGTCTGAAACACGAGCAGAACCGCCAGGACCTGGTGCAACGGGGAGTCCTGGCATTGCTGACGGGTGCCATTGTGAACCATGGTGCCCAGGCTGATGTAGTCATGGAGGCGGGAAGAGCCCTGCGGGTCATGACTTATGACGATGATATCAGAGTGCCCTTTGGCCGTGCCCACGATCACGCCAAGTTGATAGTGATGGAGAATGACGGACTCCGGATCATCATTGAAGCTGCAAAAGGTAGGGGACAGAAATTGCGACGGGAATAATATTTCTCTAATACATCTAAAAACTGAAAGGTTACAACTGTCAGGAAAGGCTGAACAGGTTCGGGCTCTTTTCTCAAGAAAAGAAGTGATCTGATAAAGGACTTTATAATTATGAAGGGTTTGTTAGGGTAGACTTGAGCGAGACCAGACATAGTGACCATAAATATAAGATAGTCGCTAATAAATCCAATAGGGAATTCAGGAGAAACTTCTTTACCCAGAGAATAGTTAGAATGTGGAGTTGCTACTGAATGGAGTGCATGAGATGAATAGTATAGATGCATTTAAGGGGAAGCTGGATAAACACATGAGGGAGAAAGGAATAGAAGGATATACTGGTAGGGTGAGAGGATGAGGCGTGGGAGGAGGCTCGTGTGGAGCATAAACACCAGCACGGACTAGTTGGGCCAAATGGCCTGTTTCTGTATTGTAAGTTCTATGTAATTCTCCCATTGTGGTCAGAGGAACAGCAGGAACATTGTTATTTTACTGGGGGTGGAGGGATTGACCTTATTAAAGTAAGGGATATGATTGGTGAGATGAAACCCTTATCTATTTTTTGTTTTGAATGTTATTATTAAGTATTCTTATTTCTGAAACAGCATAGAGCTTCATCGATACTGCCTTATTAAGTGTGCACCTCAGTTCAGTTATAGCATAGGTTAGATGTCCTCGGAGTGTTTGACGGGACAGTGTAGGGGAAACTTTACTCTGAATCTAACCTGTGCTACACCTGCCCTGGGAGCGCTTGATGTAATGTTTGCTTCTTTGTGTGTGTTTGTGTCATCACGTGTATATTTGACTGTGACTCTTTGTGAATATGTTGGTGTATGTGTGTGTATGATTGTTTGAATGTGTGTCTTTCTTTGCATGCATATCTTTGTGTGCCTGTCTGTGTCTGTGCATTTGTATATGTTTGCTGCCTTCCAGAGTCAGTCAAAATGGCCATTCTTCAAATGTAAGCTTGCAGGTTGATGGGTAAATTGGCCATTATAAATTGCCCCTCGTATAGGTAGGTGGTAGGGGAATTGAGGGAAGGTGGGGATGTGGTAGGAATATGGGATTAATGTAGGATTAGTATAAATGGGTGGTTGATGGTCAGCACAGACTCGGTGGGCCGAAGGGCCTGTTTCAGTGCTGTATCTCTAAATAAATAAGTAAATAAATAGTGAGTTCAGCAAGCTTTTCAGAATTGAGGAATTATCACTAAGCCCGATCCTGTCCTCATTGTCTAAGACTAATTGTAGGGCACGCCCACCAACCCTCCCTTTCCAAGATTAACATAACCCAAGAACCTTTCTTTTCAAATGGCTCAGTATCATAATACAGTACAATCACTGCCTGAGTCTTCGGAACAGTCTGTAGACAGTTTTAAAGCAACATGTTCGGTCAAAGTTTGAGTAAGGGAAATTAGTTTTTCCCCCTCCCACAACAGAGTAATATATTTCTATCATACAAATCCCAGTTCTGAGCCTGCCATCAACTGAACAAATATTTAATTACATTTGTATTTGCTGATATACTTCTACCTCCTTTGACTGTGGCTCAGTGGCTAGCATTCTCCCCTCTGAATCAGAAGGTTGTGGGTTCAAGCCCCACTCAAGACTAGAGCAGAAATCAGTGCAGTTCTCAAGGTGTGCTGCACTATCAGAGGTGCAATCGTTTGGATGAGATGTTAAACTGAGGCCCTGTCTGTCCTCTAAGGTGAGTGCAAAAGATCCTACAACCACTATTTTGAAGAGGAAGTGAGTTCTTCCTGGCAACCTGCCAAGTATTTATTCCTCAACTATCATCACCAAAACAGATTATCTGGTCATTTATCTCATTGCTGTTTCTGGGAGCTTGCTGTGTTCAAATTTGCTGCTGCATTTCCCACATTATAACTTCACAATTACTTCATTGACTGTGAAGCATTTTGGGACATCCTGAGGTCGTGAAAGGTGCTATATAAATGCAAATTCTTCCTTTTCTCATTCAGCTTTCATAGACAACCCGTCTGTCCTCAGTGAACTGTGCTCCACGCTGTCCCGCCTTGCCGTCAGGAATGAGTTCTGCCAGGACATTGTGGACCTGGGAGGTCTGAACTTCATGGTAGCACTGCTGGCAGACTGCATCGATCATCGGGTGCGGAACAGGTCCTTTCATTTTCTCTAGAAAAAAGAATGTTGAAAGGTTATCTGATAGAGGTCATCAGAATTATAAAGACATTCAACAGGATAAACGTAGAGAGGATGTTTCCACTCGTGGGAGAGACCAAAACTAGGGCCCATCAATATAAGATAGTCAGTAATAAATCCAATAAGAAATTCAGGAGAAACTTCTTTACCCAGAGAGTGATGAGAATGTGGAACTTGCTACCATGTGGAGCAGTTGAGACAAATAACAGATACATTTTAGGGGAAGCTAAATAAGAGGGAGAAAAGACTAGAAGAATACTTTGATAGGATGATATGAAGTTGGGAGGAGGCTAATGTGGAACATTAACACTGGTCTGTTTCTGTCCTGTAAATTTATGTAATTCTTCTCAAAAGGCTTTTTTAAAGTTCTGTTACTTACTGCTGCGCTATTCTTTACTCCCTTTGTGCTAAATTATATGTATGACATGTTATATAGGAGTGGGAAGCACTTGACCATGCGAATGTGTGCCTATACAATTGGACACTTGCAACCAGTTTATGTGAAGGGCTGAAAAAACCCACAGTTAAATTTATAAGGAAATGAAAATGATCACCTGGAAATCTGCTTGTGGAAGGCGTCCACTTGCCCTGTCTGCCCTCAATGGAGGAGGTCCTTCAGACTTCATAGCACTCATTTGACTCCTGTGATTGTCCCTACATGTGACATCTTTTTCTTTAGTGAGGGGAGGATTTTTCTGCTACTTGTCCAACAACTTTGCGTTTGTGTAGTGACTTTACCTAACACGTGCTGTGGGCACAGCACCACGCAACACTAGACAGAGATTAGGGGAGGTGATTGAAGGTTTTGAAGGTGGGAAAGAGCTGCAGCAAAGGGTTTTGGATAGAATGGAGGGGTCTGGTGGCTGGAGGCTCTGTCGACGTTGGAGTAGAGAGGAAAGGATTGATGGCAGGCCAAAGTTTGAAGATTGGAGGGTGCATTCTTGATCAGGAGAAGATTATAGAGGAGTTTGGAGATGAAGAATTTGAAGGCAATGCTTTGGGGGAGTGCTTGGTGAATGCGATGGGTTTGAGGAGCTTTATGTGCGACTAGATATGACTCCAGGCCTAGAGTCAAGAGGTTAACCGAGATTGAGGGCAATGCAGCTCTGAGACCAGCGGTAGGAGTTCGTGGCCTGTGGGTGACAGACTCTCCTGGAGCAAGTATCTATAATCCTGCTCACATTGGCATGGGTGAAGTTGGTAACTCACTCATTGCACATGGTGACCACAAGTGCTAATGTACATTGCGCTGGCCACCACAGCGCCTTCACTTACACCTCTACTTACCAGAGTGTGTGCACCAGAGTTGTGCAAGTACTTACGTCTGTTTTTTTTTGTCTACTCATCCCAAATTACAGGAACTGGTGAAGCAGGTGCTGGGCGCATTCCGAGCCATTGCAGGTAATGACGAGGTAAAGGATGCAATCATCAACGCTGGCGGAACAGACCTGATTGTGTTGGCCATGAACCACCATATGGGAAGCCCACAGGTACAGAGCTTTCAAACCTGCCAGAGTCTGTGGAAATGGAATGAAAACAGAAAGCATTGGAAATACTCGGCAGGTCTGGCAACCTTTATGCAGAAAGAAACAAAGTTAACGTTTCACATTGATGAGCTCTTGTCAGATTGACCTAAAACATTAACTCTGTTTCTCTCTGCACAGATGCTTCCTGACCTGCTGAGTATTTTCAGTGTTTTCTGTCGTTATTTTTGGAGTTCCAGCATCCACAGTATTTTGCTTTTATATTGGTGGAAATGGAAGTGTGGGTGAAGGGAGTCGGACTCTGCTTTAACTTGCTTGTGCGTTTGGGGGGAGTGGAGGGAGGGGGAGAAGGAGGTAAAATTCTCTTATCCTTGCACACATGTAGAGTCATTCAAATCTCTCACTGATGCAATACTGCAGACTGCTGTCAAAAGACAGAGTCCAGGCAGATATGGTACTGATGTGGTATTGGGATTAAGTAGCCAGACGTGAGGTGTGAGAGGTGCAATCTTTATCATGTTAATGCTGACCAGTTGCCACCACTCACCAGGATGATGCTGTTAACTTTTGTACTGCTCCCACACCTTTCAGAGACAACATCAAAACTTTCTATGCAATAAACACAATTATTAACCATGTCAGTTTTAACAATATTTCATTTTCCCTTTCAAACACTTCTGAATTATTCGCCTCAAAGCACCATAACAACGGACTCCAATACATTCCCTTATGATATGCCCACAGTTAACTGCGTTAACACCAGTACGTCCACTGTGAGTAGTGGGGGAATGTAGCAAGTTGTGCTGTAACTTCAGTGCTTCTATGAAATTGTATGGGTTTTTTTGTTTTCACTTTCTTTGCTCTTTAGGATAATTTTCTTTTTTTTTCTTTTCTTTTCTTTGGCCTCCTTGTCTCAAGAGACAATGGGTAAGCGCCTGGAGGTGGTCAGTGGTTGTGGAGCAGCGCCTGGAGTGGTTATAAAGGCCAATTCTAGAGTGACAGACTCTTCCACAGGCGCTGCAGATAAAATTGGTTAGAATTAGAATTAGAACATTACAGCGCAGTACAGGCCCTTCGGCCCTCGATGTTGCACCGACCTGTGAAACCATCTGACCTACACTATTCCATTTTCATCCATATGTCTATCCAATGACCACTTAAATGCCCTTAAAGTTGGCAAAAATACTACTGCTGCAGGCAGGGCGTTCCACGCCCCTACTACTCTCTGAGTAAAGAAACTACTTCTGACATCTGTCCTATATCTATCACCCCTCAACTTAAAGCTATGTCCCCTCGTGTTTGCCATCACCATCCGAGGAAAAAGACGCTCACTATCCACCCTATCTAACCCTCTGATTATCTTATATGTCTCTATTAAGTCACCTCTCCTCCTCCTTCTCTCCAACGAAAACAACCTCAAGTCCCTCAGCCTTTCCTCGTAAGACCTTCCCTCCATACCAGGCAACATCCTAGTAAATCTCCTCTGCACCCTTTCCATAGCTTCCACATCCTTCCTATAATGCGGTGACCAGAACTGCACGTAATACTCCAGGTGCGGTCTCACCAGAGTTTTGTACAGCTGCAGCATGACCTCGTGGCTCCGAAACTCGATCCCCCTACTAATAAAAGCTAACACACCATATGCCTTCTTAACAGCCCTATTAACCTGGGTAGCAACCTTCAGGGACACCAAGATCTCTCTGTTCATCTACACTATCAAGAATCTTCCCATTAGCCCAGTACTCTGCATTCCTGTTACTCCTTCCAAAGTGAATCACCTCACACTTTTCCGCATTAAACTCCATTTGCCATCTCTCACCCAGCTCTGCAGCCTATCTATGTCCCTCTGTACCCTACAACATCCTTCGGCACTATCCACAACTCCACCGACCTTAGTGTCATCTGCAAATTTACTAACCCACCCTTCTACACCCTCTTCCAGGTCATTTATAAAAATGACAAACAGCAGTGGCCCCAAAACAGATCCTTGCGGTACACCACTAGTAACTAAACTCCAGGATGAACATTTGCCATCAACCACCACCCTCTGTCTTCTTTCAGCTAGCCAATTTCTGATCCAAAGCTCTAAATCACCTTCAACCCCATACTTCCATATTTTCTGCAATAGCCTACCGTGGGGAACCTTATCAAACGCCTTACTGAAATCCATATGCACCACATCCACTGCTTTACCCTCATCCACCTGTTTGGTCACCTTCTCGAAAAACTCAATAAGGTTTGTGAGGCACGACCTACCCGTCACAAAACCGTGCTGACTATCTCTAATGAACTTATTCTTTTCAAGATGATTATAAATCCTGTCTCTTATAACCTTTTCCAACATTTTACCCACAACCGAAGTAAGGCTCACAGGTCTATAATTACCAGGGCTGTCTCTACTCCCCTTCTTGAACAAGGGGACAACATTTGCTATCCTCCAGTCTTCCGGCACTATTCCTGTCGACAATGACGACATAAAGATCAAGGACAAAGGCTCTGCAATCTCCTCCCTGGCTTCCCAGAGAATCCTAGGATAAATCCCATCTGGCCCAGGGGACCTATCTATTTTCACACTTTCCAAAATTGATAACACCTCCTCCTTGTGAACCTCAATCCCATCTAGCCTAGTAGCCTGAATCTCAGTATTCTCAACAACATTTTCTTTCTCTACTGTAAATACTGACGCAAAATATTCACTTAACACTTCCCCTATCTCCTCTGATTCCACACACAACTTCCCACTACTATCCTTGATTGGCCCTAATCTAACTCTAGTCATTCTTTTATTCCTGATATACCTATAGAAAGCCTTAGGGTTTTCCCTGATCCTATCCACCAATGACTTCTCGTGTCCTCTCCTTGCTCTTCTTAGCTCTCCCTTTGGATCCTTCCTGGCTAGCTTGTAGCTCTCAAGCGCCCTAACTGAGCCTTCACGTCTCATCCTAACATAAGCCTCCTTCTTCCTCTTGACAAGCGCTTCAACTTCTTTAGTAAACCACGGCTCCCTCGCTCGACAACTTCCTCCCTGCCTCACAGGTACATACTTATCAAGGACACACAGTAGCTGCTCCTTGAATAAGCTCCACATTTCGATTGTTCCCATCCCCTGCAGTTTCCTTCCCCATCCTACGCATCCTAAATCTTGCCTAATCGCATCATAATTTCCTTTCCCCCAGCTATAATTCTTGCCCTGCGGTATATACCTGTCCCTGCCCATCGCTAAGGTAAACCTAACCGAATTGTGATCACTATCACCAAAGTGCTCACCTACATCTAAATCTAACACCTGGCCGGGTTCATTACCCAGTACCAAATCCAATGTGGCATCGCCCCTGGTTGGCCTGTCTACATACTGTGTCAGAAAACCCTCCTGCACACACTGGACAAAAACTGACCCATCTAAAGTACTCGAACTATAGTATTTCCAGTCGATATTTGGAAAGTTAAAGTCCCCCATAACAACTACCCTGTTACTCTCGCCCCTGTCGAGAATCATCTTCGCTATCCTTTCCTCTACATCTCTGGAACTATTCGGAGGTCTATAAAAGACTCCCAACAGGGTAACCTCACCTCTCCTGTTTCTAACCTCGGCCCATACTACCTCAGTAGACGAGTCCTCAAACGTCCTTTCTGTCGCTGTAATACTCTCCTTGATTAACAATGGTTGTCGGCGCTGTTACACAGTTGGCTCTCTCCTTGCGCTTCTGTCTTTTTTCTGCCAACTGCTAAGTCTCTTCGACTCACCACTCTTTAGCATCGCCTTTATGGCTGTCCGCCAGCTCTGGCGATCACTGGCAACTGACTCCCACGACTTGTGCTCAATGTCACAGGACTTCATGTCGCGTTTGCAGACGTCTTTAAAGTGGAGACATGGATGGCCTGTGGGTCTGATACCAGTGACGAGCTCGCTGTACAATGTGTCCTTGGGGATCCTGCCATCTTCCATGCGGCTCACATGGCCAAGTCATCTCAAGTGCCGCTGGCTCAGTAGGGTGTATATGCTGGGGATTTCTGCGTTGGAGATATGGTCCTACCACCTGATGCCGAGGATTCTTCGGAGGCAGCGAAGATGGAATGAGTTGAGACGTTGCTCTTGGCTGACATACGTTGTCCAGGCCTCACTGCCATAGAGCAAGGTACTGAAGGCACAGGCTTGAAACACTCAGACTTTTGTGTTCTGTGTCAGTGCGCCATTTTCTCACACCCTCTTGGCCAGTCTGGACATAGCAGTGGACGCCTTTCCCACGCGCTTGTTGATTTCTGCATCAAGAGACAGGTTACTGGTGATAGTTGAGCCTAGGTAGGTGAACTCTTGAACCACTTCCAGAGCGTGGTCGCCGATATTGATGGATGGAGCATCACTGACGTCCTGTCCCATGATCGTTTTCTTGAGGCTGATGGTTAGGCCAAATTCGTTGCAGGCAGCCGCAATCCTGTCGATGAGTTTCTGCAGACACTCTTCAGTGTGGGATGTTAATGCAGCATCGTCAGCAAAGAGGAGTTCCCTGATGAGGACTTTCCGTATTTTGGTCTTCACTCTTAGACGGGCAAGGTTGAACAACCTGCCATCTGATCTTGCGTGGAGGAAAATTCCTTTTCTGAAGACTTGAACGCATGTGAGAGCAGCAGTAAGAATCAGGGGTAAGATAAACCAAGGATTTAAACTTTTCTAACAACTGGTTTTATAACATATGAATTAGGAGCAGGAGTAGGCCACTCGGCCCCTCAATCCTGCTCTGCCATTCAATAAGATCATGGCTGATCTGATTGTAACCTCGATTCCACATTCCCACCTACCCCCAATAACCTTTCACCCCCTTGCTTGTCAAGAATCTATCTACCTCTGCCTTAAAAATATTTAAAGACACTGCTTCCACTGCCTTTAGAGTAAGAGAGTTCCAAAGACTCAGGACACTCTGAGGGGAAAAATTCTCATCTCTGTCTTAAATGGGCGACCCCTTATTTTTAAACAATGACCCCTAGTATTAATATTAAAATACAACAAGTTTTGCAGATTGAAATTCAGATAACCTTAATTTGTAGTACAACTGGAGTCACAGAATGGTTAATTATTCTCTTTTGGGAGACTGCATGGCCTGCTTCTGGTCTGTCTTTGTGTTCTCGTGGACTGTCTCCTGGCTTTCACTTCAGAATGGCAGCTCCTATACCATTCTCACTGACAAAACAAGGTGAGCAGCTCAGCTCCCATCTCCAGGATCAGCTGGGAGAAGTCAGGGTTGCAGGCCATGAGGTTACAGAGCAACATGCAGGCCTGCTTCTATAAAAGAGAAAGATCAGCCAACATTAAAATGGAGGTTCTGTGTAACTTTCCCCTCTCAATTGCCTGGGAGCCAGCTGTTCCTTCCTCTCTGCACTGATTCTAACGTCTGATTCTCCCTGTGTTTAAATCAGTCTCAGCTGCCACTCCTAGTCTCGAGCCTCTGCTTAGCTCCTACTCCTTCTAGGCAATGGAAGTGCTCATGTAGAACCCTGGTTGGGGAAGGTATCCACTGACCCAGTCTGTCCTGGCCTTCTCAATGGAGGAGGGGCATTCAGTCTTTATAACATGCGTTGGAGCTATGTGAATATTCTCATGCAGCATGTTGTTCTTTAGTGACAGGAAGGCGTTCTGCTCCTTGTCCAACAAGTTTGCATTTATTTAGTGACGACACCTAATAAGTGTCCCAAATATTAGGGAATGGATGTTCTTATATTTTATAAGTAATTCCTCAAGATGATAAGGTTCAAAGGATTTCATAGGAACTTTCCCAGGATTGCACAGACTGATGCTGCAGTAACAGCACAGGTGTTTTCCATGGTTACCCACAGTCTCTCCCACAGCCTTCCAGACAGACTACTTAACACTTCTTGAATTTGGTCAGTCTTCCTTTGGTGAATTAATACTTCTAAGCAAACTCGGCTCCTTTAGCCAGCAATTAATCCAGGGTTTCTAGCCCATTCCTGTAGTTTCCTTTAAAAGTCCAAAATCTTTCAAAACCAATAGCAAGAATTTTTTTTCGGAAGCTGTATTAAAACCTTTGCCCCTTTACTTTCCTCCCCCACCGTTGCTCCGAAGAGCCGGCAGGGCGATGTTGGGGTTTAGCCGCTGACTGTGTTCTCTGTTGGTGCAGATCTGTGAACAGGGATGTGCGGCCTTGGGGATGTTTGCCCTGCGGAAACCAGAAAACTGTCGCGTGATCATGGAGGGTGGCGGAGCGCTGATGGCACTGCAGGCAATGAAGACACACCCGGCTGAGGTGAACGTCCAGGTGAGATGGGTGAGAGGAAGGGGATAGAGTTGGGTAAGGAAGTGAACGGGGTGGGGAGGGGTGCGAGGAAGTGGTCAGGGTGCAGGTGGGGGTGAAGAGTCTACTGATTGTTCTATTTCAGAGAGTCAGGTAGTGAAGGATAGAACTGGAGTTTAATCTTTGCACACTTAGAAGTTATTTACAGAGACATTACAAATGTGCACCTCCAAAACCAAAAACCACAGTTTCAGTCTGCTGCTATATATAGGAGCACAAGTGAATCCCCAGTTAATGCCCACCACCTGAATACAATTAACATTGTTGAACCTCCATTTTAATGTTGGCTGATCTTTTATAGAAGCAGGCCTGCATGCTGCTCCGTAACCTAGTGGCCCGCAACCCTGACTTCTCCCAGCTGATCCTGGAGATGGGAGCTGAGGTGCTCATCCTGCAGGCTAAGACCACGCACCAAGACTGTGAGGACCTGGCAAAAGCCGCCCTGAGGGATCTCGGTTGCAAAGTGGAGCTTCACGAGTTCTGGACGGGGCAGAAAGGTGGAATTTCTCGTTAACGGCCACTTTTGTCGCCCATAAGACAATGGATCCAAAAACATACATCATGTTTCGTTGCACATTGCTGGATTTTTCTAACATTTACCCCCTCTGGCCATCTGAGACGTTGTTAAATCGACCAGAGAACCTGTGAGGTGACTGTTTCAACTGTAGTGAGGTGAGGATCTACCAGCTGCCACCTCCTGCACCTCTACTTCAGTGAATGGGACTTCCTACGTTGCAGATAAGTTCTGGGAGGCTGGGAGCTGGCTGTCGGGTGACAAGTCACTGTCACACTATGTGCAAACACACCAAGGATCATTTCAGTAAAAGTTGCTACATCTGGACGTTCTTGCAGTTTGACAGGTAATCGTGTTCTGGAAGTTCCATTGTTTTGTGATCCAGGGCCTGTTTTTTATGCCGAAGTTTCAGCAGCAGAATGCAAAGTGTTTTGAGACCAGTGGTGTGAATATTGTATTGTCACAGTACTTACCTCTTGCCACCAAAGGATATTAAAGTGTTTAACACCAAACTTGGCAGCTTCTATATCTTGAAGCAGATTGATAATCTGCCATTAAATATTCCACTTCACAGATGTCAGTGCCTGTCATTCCACACACTACCATCCCCCCCCACCGCTCTTGGCACCCCAATCCCATCAGTCGACAATATTAATTAGCACATTCAGATTTAAATGCATAGGCTGCATTAATCTAGACTTTTTTTGTCAGTGTTTGTTTTTTCAAAAAAAACTTTTGTTCAATAGTGCCACAGCTTCCCTGGGTCTGTCAATGAAATTCATACATTACTTAGCCATTAATTTTAGTTGCGGTGACTTCTGCTGTTCGTTGAGCCTCTGTTTATACATTATTATATTGCAAAACTTGCAAAAGGAAATTTTAACCCTGATCAGGAATGAAGACTGCCTACCAGTGTCTCAGTATTCCTGCAACAAGGGACTTCTTTGAATAATGGAGAGGAGATTCTTTCCATCCTGGTTGATGACAGGATTGAATCCATGATTGAGAGACCCCGAAATCTTTCACAACCCGAGAACTAGATGATCTTTGCTGTTACGTTTTTTTTTTATTGTTTTTTTTCCCCCTACAAGTTACCCAGCCCCCTCTGGTTCCCCCCTTTCCCCCACCACCTGAAGCTCTGACTCGCCTGGAAACCCTGGCATATAATTGAGGTCACAGGTGGAAAATCGAGGCTTTGCTGCTAATCCAGGTTAGGCGTGTACTGTGTAAATCGTGAAAGCATGTCAGCAGAGCTGGGAATTTCCTTGGGATCTCCACTCTGGCAGCTGTGTTGAACCCTGGATTTGAAATCCCATTTATAGTCTTGCGATTGGAGTCAGTGCTGACAAGCGAGGTAATCTTTTCTGTTCTGCCTGCGGCGAGTCAGAGACTGAGTTTTCAGTCCACCACTAAAGTTCAACAATGTGTTTTTCACACTGCTAACCCATGCACGCATTTCTCTGAAAGCACTCACATGAACCTTCCTCTTTCCAATGTTGATCAGCCTGTTGTGTATTGCCACGGTTTTCTGTTTTATCTTGACAGTCAAGCCCAGATGTTTTATTGTATGAAAAAGATTACATCTGTGTGCAATTTCTTTTCCTATTATGAATTCCTATATCCACATTTACAATGGAAACATCTATGTAAATGTGTCACACTGTAATTACAACCTTTCAGCACTGGAGCTGCTGCACTACCACTTGCTTGTTGGGTCAGAGGTTTCCATTTACATCCCTGCTGGTGGAACTGTGCATCAGCATACTGTGAGGATCTTGTTTCTCGAGTAACCTCCCAGTATATAAGAGTATAAGATGGAGGAAGCAAAGTTTCTTGATGGTGCATCTCAGTAAGCCTAGATTGGTCTTGGAGAGGGGGCAGCATAGATTGACCAGAATGCCAACTGGGACTGCAACGGTTAAATTATGAGGACTGTTTGCATAGACCAGGCTTGCATTCCCCTAAATATGGAAGATTTAAGGGGTCAGCTAATTGAGGTGTTTAAGATGATTAAAGAAGCTGACAGAGTAGATAGAATGAAAGATTTCCTCTGGTGAGGAAGTCCAGAACAAGGGGGCATAACCTTCAAATTAGAGCCAGGCTGTTCAGGGGTGATGTTAGAAAGCATTTCAACATAAAAAGGTGGTGAAAATCTGGAACTCTTTCCCCCCCCAAAATGCTGTTGAGGCTGAGGGTCAATAGATAATTTCACAATTAGATAAGAGTATTTAGGGTTATGAAACCAAGGTGGGTGGATGGAGTTGAGATACAGATCAGCCATGATCTAACTGAATGGTGGAACAGCCTTACTTCAGTAGTAGGAAAAATGTTAGAATCTATTCTAAAGGATGTGATAAATGGACACTTGGATAATAATCTGATTGGGCATAGTCAACATGGATTTAAGAATGGAAAATCATGTTTGACGAACCTGTTGGAGTTTTTTTGAGGATGTTACTAACAGAATTGATAAAGGGAAGTTGGTGGACGTAGTGTACTTGGATTTTCAAAAGGCTTTTGATAAAGTCCCCCACAGGAGGTTGGTTAGCAAAATTAAAGCACATGGGACAGGAGGGAATATGCCGGCATGGATTAAGGATTGGTTAACAGGCAGAAAACAGAGAGTAGGAATAAATGGGTCATCCTTGAGGTGTGACTAGTGGGGTACGACAAGGATCAGTACTTGGGCCCCAGCTGTTCACAATATATATAAATGATTTGGATGTGGGGGCCAAATGTAATATTTCCAAGTTCGCAGATAACACAAAATTAGGTGGGAACGTGTGTCGTGAGGAAGATACAAAGCGGCTCCAAGGGGATTTGGACAGACTTAGTGAGTGGACAAAAATGTGGCGGATGGAATATAATGTGGAAAAATGTGAGGTTATCCATTTTGTTAGCAGGAACATATGTGCAGAGCATTTCTTAAATGGTAAGGGATTAGAAAGTGTAGAGGTACAAAGGGACCTGGGTGTCCTCATCAATAAGTCACTGAAAGCCAGCATGCAGGTGCAGCAAGCAATTAAGACTAATGGTATGTTAGCCTTTAACGCAAGAGGATTTGAATACAGGAGTATTGAAGTCTTGCTTCAATTGTATAGAACCTTGGTTAGACTGCACCTGGAGTACTGTGTGCCGTTTTGGTCCCTTTGCCTTAAGAAGGATATTATTGCCTTGGAGAGAGTGCAACAAAGGTTCACCAGACTTGTTCCTGGGATGGTGGGACTGTCCAATGAAGAGAGATTGGAGGAACTGGGTCTGTATTCTCTAGAGTTTTGAAGAATGAGAGGTGATCTCATTGAAACCTACAAAATACTTAAAGGGATAGACAGGGTAAATGCAGCTAAGATGTTTCCCCTGGTTGGGGAGTCTAGAACCAGGGGACACAATTTCAAAATAAGGGGGAAGCTGCTTAGGACAGAAATGAGGAAAATGTCTTTACTCTGGGTTGTAAATCTTTGGAATTCTGTACCCCAGAGGGCTGTGGAAGCTCAGTCATTGAGTATGTTCAAAGTAGTGATTGACAGATTTCTAAATACCAATGAGATAAAGGGATATGGGGATAGTGTGGGAAAAAGGCATTGAAGTGGATGATCAGACATGATCGTACTGAATGGCGGAAAAGGCTCGATGGGCTGAATGGCCTATTTCTGCTCCTGTGTTCCTATATAGCAGGCTAGAGGGGCTGAATGACCTCCTGTTCCTATGCTAACAATTCCTGTTCAGCCTCTGCCCCTCTCGGTCATTGCTGAAGGATGCAGCATTGTAATAGGAGGTCTGATCTGGCTAAAAACAGAAACAGATGGTGCTTCACTGCAGTGCAGATCTGGGAAGAGCTGGAAGTGTTAACTCGGCCCCAAATGTTTGTGCATTGTCAGCATGATCTGCAAAAATAACTCAGGAGCAAAGTCTATTTATCTCCATTAACTGAGGTGGGTGGGATGGGGGAGTGTTCGACTACATAACGCCTGGTAAATATATTTTCTTTTTAATGTAGTGTCATTTTGACTCATGATCCAGAGAAAGGGTGGAATAGCCTTAAAATTAGAGCCTGGCTGATCAGGGGTGATTTCAGGAAGCACTTCTTCACACAAAGGTTAGTGGAAATTGCGACAGAATTCTCTCCCCCAAAAGGTTGTGGATGCTGTGGGTCAGTTGAAGCTTTCGAGACTGAGATCAATAGATTTTTGTTAGCAAAAGATATTGTGATATGGAGCAAAGGTTGAATAAATGGAATTGAGGCACAGATCAGCCATGATCTAAATAAGTTGTGGAGCAAGCTCGAGGGGCTGTTCCCCTTCCATCCTCTGTCTCACTTGTTAGTTGTTTCAGAGTCATGGACTTCGTATACCCAAAGAAGAAGTGTTCAAGCATTTTTGTTTCCCTGGGTGACTTAGCTACATGCCTTATTGACAAGTTTAAATCCCTGTTCCTGTTAGTC
Source organism: Heterodontus francisci (assembly GCF_036365525.1). Lineage (NCBI taxonomy): Eukaryota > Metazoa > Chordata > Chondrichthyes > Heterodontiformes > Heterodontidae > Heterodontus > Heterodontus francisci. Next base: position 6,622,811 of record NC_090406.1, read on the forward strand.
TGTGTAAATATCGAGCTGTGAATCCTGACAACCTTGCTGTTTTAACTTAGGATTTAGCCATCAAAAGTGCCAAAAACAGCCTGGTGCAAAACTTCAGATCCATAAAATTCAAGCTTGACAAACCGGCCAGTGAGAAATATAAACGCAAATGGGATTGAGTTGACTGGGTCTAATTGCCGGCCCCTCTCAGAGATGGGGAGCTGATATATGTCTGTTGTTGGGACACATGTCCAAGGGGTTGGGACATATAGACTGCTTCCCGGGCACATCATGGGAATGCCCCTCCCACCCGCACTCTGCTGCAGTTAGTGTAGTGGTAATGTGACTGGACTATTAATCCAAAGCCCAGGCTAAGTCTCTGGGGACATGGGTTCGAATCCCACAATGGCAGATGGTGAAATTTGAATTCAATTAATAAATCTGGAATTAAAATGCTAGTCTAAAGGTGACCATGAAATCATTGTCAATTGTTGTAAAAACTCATCTGTTTCACTACTGTCCTTTAGGGAAGGAAATCTGCTGTCCTTACCTGGTTTGGCCTACATGTGACTCCAGACCCACAGCAATGTGGTTGACTCTTAACTGCCCTCTGAAATGGCCGAGCAAGCCACTCACTTGTCAAGGGCAATTAGGGATGGGCAACAAATGCTGGTGTAGTCTGCGACGCCCACATCCCACAGATAAATAAAAGAAAAGTTGCTTCAGTGCCATGGGCTAAATAGGGGGGATTAAATAAATCCAGGGCATCCACTCCTACGGCAAAGTGTGAACTAGTAAATATTAGGTAATCCTTTGAGCTTCCTTGCAAGGCAAACTCAGTAAAATAAAACCTGGGATGAAATCTGCTTTGTACCTTAATTAGCAAACGCCTTAAATACCCACTTCCTCCACCATCAGTGCACAGTGGCAGCAGATAGTACCATCTACAAGATACATTGCGTCAACTCTCCAAGGCTTCTTCAACAGTTCCTTCCAAACCCACGACTTCCACCTCCTGGAAGGACAAGGGCAGCAGGTGGATGGGAACGCCATCACATGCAAGTTCCCCTCCAGGGTACGCACCATTCTGACCTGGAAATATATTGGCTGTACCTTCATCGTCTCTGGGTCAGAATCCTAGAACTCCCTCCCTATCAGGACTATTGGGAGCATATTCACCACGTGGACTGCAATGGTTCAAGAAGGCAGCTCACCACCACCACCTCAGGGGCAATTAGGGGTGGGAAATAAATGCTGGTCTTGCCTGTGACACCCACATCCCATGAATGGATGAATGAATGAAAAAATGTTTAGGATAGGATAGGGCTCCGCTGTGATGTTCATCACAGTCAAATAGCCTGCTGATTATCACCGTGTAGGCTCGTGCTTGCAGCCTGTGCTGGTGGAACTGTACCCCAGCCAGAGTCAGTTTCTTCAACAGAAATGGAGGATTAAATTACAACAAAATTAATTGTAGATTCCGAGGAAGCAATTGCTGGTGAACATAGCTTGAAAGAGCCTAGTTAAAGCATGACTTTTGCACAAAGAAAATTGAATGTCAGCCTGATGATGTGTAATCCTTATAATCTTATCATGTTCTGTTGTAGAATGGCACTAATGTAGTAGTTTTTTTAAATTCAGCACTCGATATTTGATGTATTTGTGCTAGATCTTGCAATGAGTAACCCTTTGTATAAATATCTCATTAAAATAAAACATGGCCTGAAATCGGCTTTGTCCCTTACTTTTATCCATGTAGTTATACCCACTTGCTGACTACCTCTGTTCAGTCTGTAAGTGAGACCCTGAGCTTCTGGGCACTTTAATTCTCCATGCTGCTCCCACCTGAACTCTGTGTCTTCAGCCTCCTACACTATTGCCACGAAGCTTAATGGAAGCTCGAGGAACAGCATCTGATTTTGATTGGACACTTTACAACCTCCAGCCTCAACATTAAGTTCAACAGCTTTAGGTCATAACCACTGCTCCCAATTTCTTGGTCAGCAGGTGCTGGTAAGCATTCAGCTGTTGCCATTTACACCACCTCAAGACCCATCTTTTGTTTCTTTTACTTGTCCCATTACCCCTGAAGAAGGGTCACTGACCTGAAACGTTAACTCTGCTTCTCTCTCCACAGATGCTGCCAGACCTGCTGAGTATTTCCAGCATTTGTTTTTATTCCATTACCACCTACGTTTGCCTTGTACTGTCATCCCTTTTTGACATTTAGTCACTCCTGTCTTCCACCCTATCACAGACCTTCCCTATTGTCCTTCGCCCCTGCCACCTGCCCCCCTACCCACCTGATTCCTGGCTTTTTTTTATTAGCTCATGATATGAGAATGTCACTGGCAAGTCCAGCATTTATTGCCCATCCCTAATTGCCCTTGAGAAAGTGGTGGTGAGCTGCCTTCTTAAACATGAACTGCAGTTCGTGTTGTGAAAATGCTCCAAAAGTGCTGTTAGGGGGTTCCAAAATTTTGACCCAGCAACAATGAAGGAATAGGTAATATATTTCCAAGTTGGGATGATGTGTGACTTGGAAGGAAAGTTGGTGGTGATGGTATTCACATGCACCTAGTGCCCTTGTCCTCGGTGGTAGAAGAAGTTGAGGCAAGTAGATGCTTTCAAAAGGAAATTAGATGAGTATATGAGAGAAAAGGGAATAGAAAGATATGCAGAAAAACTGAGATGAGGTAGAAACAACGTGAAGAGACTCGTGTATAGACAGCAGTACAGACTAGTTGGGCTGAATGCCTTGTTTCTGTTCCATCTTTTCAGTATAATTCTATGTAACTCACATTGGGAAGTGCACCCAGCATGTTACCTGACTCTTTTCCAGTACTGTTTGCCTTTCTCTTGCATTCTGTCTGCCCAACTCCTGGAGCACTAATTCCACCAGATCTTCCAGAGTCAGTTCTTCTCTTTGGCCTCCTTATCTCGAGAGACAATGGATAAGCGCCTGGAGGTGGTCAGTGGTTTGTGAAGCAGCGCCTGGAGTGGCTATAAAGGCCAATTCTAGAGTGACAGGCTCTTCCACAGGTGCTGCAGAAAGATTTGTTTGTCGGGGATGTTACACAGTTGGCTCTCCCCTTGCGCTGCTGTCTTTTTTCCTGCCAACTGCTAAGTCTCTTCGACTCGCCACACTTTAGAGCCCCGCCTTTATGGCTGCTCGCCAGCTCTGGCGATCGCTGGCAACTGACTCCCACGACTTGTGATCAATGTCACAGGACTTCATGTCGCGTTTGCAAACGTCTTTAAAGTGGAGACACGGACGGCCGGTGCGTCGGATACCAGTGGCGAGCTAACTGTACAATGTGTCCTTGGGGATCCTGCCATCTTCCATGTGGCTCACATGGCCAAGCCATCTCAAGCGCCGCAGACTCTGTGTCAGTGCGCCATTTTCCCACACTCTCTTGGCCAGTCTGGACATAGCAATGGAAGCCTTTCCCATGCGCTTGTTGATTACTGCATCTAGCGACAGGTTACTGGTGATAGTTGAGCCTTGGTAGGTGAACTCTTGAACCACCTCCAGAGTGTGGTCGCCAATATTGATGGATGGAGCATTTCTGACGTCCTGCCCCATGATGTTAGTTTTCTTGAGGCTGATGGTTAGGCCAAATTCATTGCAGGCAGCCGCAAACCTGTCGATGAGACTCTGCAGGCACTCTTCAGTGTGAGATGTTAAAGTAGCATCGTCAGCAAAGAGGAGTTCCCTGATGAGGACTTTCCGTACTCTGGACTTCGCTCTTAGACGGGCAAGGTTGAACAACCTGCCCCCTGATCTTGTGTGGAGGAAAATTCCTTCTTCTGAAGACTTGATTGTATGTGAGAGCAGCAGGGAAAAGAAAATCCCAAAAAGTGTGGGTGCGAGAACACAGCCCTATTTCACGCCACTGAGGATAGGAAAGGGGTCTGATGAGGTGCCGCTATGTTGAATTGTGCCTTTCATATTGTCATGGAATGAGGTGATGATACTTAGTAGGTTTGGTGGGCATCCAATCTTTTCTAGTAGTCTGTAGAGACCACGTCTGCTGACGAGGTCAAAAGCTTTGGTGAGATCAATGAAAGCAATGTAGAGGGGCATCTGTTGTTCGTGGCATTTTTCCTGTATCTGACGAAGGGAGAACAGCATGTCAATGGTCGATCTCTCTGCACGAAAGCCACACTGTGCCTCAGGGTAGACGCGCTCGGCCAGCTTCTGGAGCCTGTTTAAAGCGACTCGAGCAAAGACTTTCCCCACTATGCTGAGCAGGGAGATTCCACGGTAGTTGTTGCAGTCACCGCGGTCACCTTTGTTTTTATAGAGGGTGATGATATTGGCATCGTGCATGTCCTGAGGTACTGCTCCCTCGTCCCAGCACAGGCAAAGCAGTTCATGTAGTGCTGAGAGTATAGCAGGCTTGGCACTCTTGATTATTTCAGGGGTAATGCTGTCCTTCCCAGGGGCTTTTCCGCTGGCTAGAGAATGGCATCACTGAGTTCTGATTTTGTTGGCTGTATGTCTAGCTCATCCATGACTGGTAGAGGCTGGGCTGCATTGAGGGCAGTCTCAGTGACAACATTCTCCCTGGTGTACAGTTCTAGGTAGTGCTCAACCCAGCGGTCCATTTGCTTGCGTTGGTCAGTGATTGTGTCCACTGATTTAGATTTGAGGGGGGCGATCTTCTTGATGGTTGGCCCAAAAGCTCTCTTAATGCCTTCATACATTCCTCTGATGTTTCCGGTGTCTGAGGCCAGCTGAATATGACTGCATAGGTGTTGCCAGTAGTCATTTGCGCAGCGCCTGGCTGTTCTTCGTGCAGTGCTTCTGGCTGCTTTAAATGCTACGGATGTTAACTCGATGGGGGCTTTCTTGTAGTTCAACAGTGCAATGCGCTTAGCAGCTATGACAGGTTCCAGCTCTTCAATATCAAATTGAAACCAGTCTGCATTCCTCTTTGCACGTTTGCCGTAGGTGGTAGGTGGTCAAAGCTGACTCATGGATGACGTCTCTGATGTGGGCCCACTTGGTCTCAGCATCCCCTGTGGGAGTGTTTTGCAGGGCTGTTACAAGTGAATTTAGAAATTTTTGTAACAGCTGTGGATGAGAAATTCTGCTCGTGTTGATGTGCAGGTGGCCCTTCTGCTTGGAATAATGCAACTTCTTTGGTCTGAGTCTAACCTTGCTGCACACCAGGGAGTGGTCGGTGTCGCAGTCCGCACTGTGGAAGCTGCGTGTGATTTGAACACTGTTTAAGGAGGCTCGCCTTGTGACGATGAGGTCTAGCTGGTGCCAACGACGCGATCTTGGGTGCCTCCATGAAACCTGGCGACAGGGTTTAGTGTGAAAGAACGAGTTGGTGATGCAGAGGTTATGATAGGTACACAACTCAAGCAGTCTCTGCCCATTCTCATTCATCCTTCCAATGCCATAGCACCCAAGGCAGGAGGGCCATGCGTCATGGTTGGCCCCAACCCTGGCATTAAAGTCCCCCAGCAGGAACAGGTGTTGGGGATGCTACTAATGATATTATGGAGTTCCTTGTAGAACTGGTCTTTAGCTTTAGGTGGGGAGCAGAGTGTTGGAGCATAGATGCTGAGTAGGTGTACTGGACCAGAGGTGGTGAGCAATCGGATGGACAGTATGCATTCCGAGCCATTTCAGGGAGGCTCTCTCATGCTGAGCAAGGAGTTTCTGATGCCGAAGCCCACTCCATGCTGTCTTGGTACTTCAGGATCCCTGCCCTGCCAGAAGAAGGTGTAGTCTTGCTCTGTTACAGATCCACTCGCAGGGAGGCGTGTCTCCTGAAGTGCTGCAATGTCTACATTGAGTCTACTGAGTTCGTTGTTAACGATGGTGGTCTTCCGAGAATCGTTGATTTGTGTAAGGTCTTCCGACAGGCCAGGACACATAGTTCTGACGTTCCAGCTTGCAAAGCGAAGGGCTGGTACCTTTCCTTTTTTCATGTTGTTTGGTGCGGTGTTGCAGTCCACTTTTCGGGCAATGACTCTGAGCTAAAGAACCCATTGAAGCAGGTGGACTGTGGCGGGACAGAACCTTATTGACCGGGGGCTGCCTGGTTTGAGGCGGGCGGTAGTTGTCCAGTGAGGTACGATGACCTCTCCCACCGACAAAGGCAACCCGAGGTGCCCAATCTCTACGCCAATTTTTGCAGGACTTATAACCCGTAACTGCTGCCTTCCGTGTTGTTTCTGCCGCTGTGAGGCGACTATGGAGTGACCTCTCCATGGCGCATGCCTGGGCAAATGTATGGAGGTTGAGAGTTGCCCAAGCGTCAAAACCCCCCCCTCGGCCTTTCTGGTGGGGTCCAAAGGAGTGCAGAGCACAACGTTTGGCACCGGTATGGCTGCAGGAACTGCTGGAAACATGCCAAAGGTGACACATGAACGCCTACGGGGTTCCGCTCCGGATTTTCTGTTAGGGTTTACTCCCTTAGCCTTGGTCTCTCCCGAGATGCCCACAAGGCAGTGGGGTTGTTAGGGCCCCTACACAGGTGTAGGAGGATGCCGGTGGGAGGAGGGGGTGCGAGGGGGAGGGGGTGCGAGGGGGAGCTGGGAAGGGGGTGGTGGGGGGGTGCAGGGGTAAGATGGTGCGAGGGGGTGGCTGGGAAGGGGTTGTGAGGAGGAGGGGGTGGCGGGGGCGTGGTGAGCTGAGAGAGTGGAGCTGGGAAGGGGGGGGAAAGGGGATGCAGGTAATAAGCCATTTCCTCAGTTCCCACCATCGATGCCTGGAAAGCTCATCCGCGTCCTTTGGGAGGTGAGCGACATCCTCGGGCACTGGTACCAGCATTGCTGACAGTGCGCTGCAGATGCTCTCCGAGCCATCTCCCGCGGGCGCTTTGAAGTTGCGGCCGAGGAGCCATTCGTGGCTTTTTGTGTGTTCGGGGCTTCCCCTCTGTGATAGACTTATTTCCCTAGGGTCCCGCTGCTCCTTCTTCTCTGCAATGGACTTACCGCACGCCGTGGCCGCGAACACTCTGGACAGTGTAGACAGCAGGATCGGAGATCAAAGTATCACCAGCTGTACTTTGCAGTTTCGTCCGGATTACGTTCAATTTCATTGAGAAAACAAAGAGCAGGTATGGCTGGGGTAGGGCAGTGGGCCCAGGTAACATAAACTAGCTGTTAGCTTGTAGTTAGGGCTAAAATGAACTGATTAAAGAGCCAGGGGAGTTTAAACAGTTTAAGAGTGTAGATTGGGGGAGAAAACACTAAGAATGGGAGCAGATGGCCATGGATAGAGTTGAACAGCTAGGGAGCTTACAGCCCAGGAGCCATCTTGCAATTTGTCAGTGCAATTTGCCTAAATGTGACTGATTCTCAGGTGTATTCCTGGTCGGTTGAGGAGGAGAGGACAATGTTCACAGGAAGTCTTCGGCCAGGATTGCTCTGGAGTCTCCAGGAATTAAAGATTAATATCCAGGACACTGCAGTGAACAACATCTGGGAGGTGGGGGTGGGGGGGCAGCGCATCTTGGGTCTTTATAATTTAAGTACACCCTACGTGCCGTAGCAACGTTTGATGCCAACTATGCATTAACACGAATACAAGGGAGCAGCTGTGTTGTAAACCTCTTTGGACCAAAGACATTCCTCATCTTCAGTGTTGCTGTGGTGGGAAATAAGTAATTTTGTGCATTTCCATCATTAATACATGATCTAAATGATCCCTCTTTATATATTTGGGCAGGTGCATTCAGTGCTAGTATTTTCCTGTCACATTGCCTGTCCTTGAGCATTCCACTACCACCTAAAATTGAGCAGTAATGGCTTGGAAAATCTACCCTTAAGTGAGAATTTTTCCCCCAATTTCTCTGAAGCTCCATAACACTAACTCGGGAAATAAGTGAGACTTAATGTGTCTGCAATCCACTGCCCTCCCCTGTCCATATTCTGTAGTATAGTGTGCTTGATCATCATTGCTTTATTTGAATTATTCACAAATTGTTGAATTTACATTTGAAATTGAAATGTTGTGCCTAATTTAACTCTGGATGGGAAGATTGACCCCTTTTCCAATTATGTCAAACTCCCAGCCACCAGACTACAAACATATGACAAGGAGAAGTCTAGTACAACAGTTTTATTTAGACACCAAATAAGTACAAGTCTCACTTCTTGTACAAGATACTACCCGTCAACGCACAGGTGATCAGTCTCTCATCACGGTTGATCACTGAGCCTCCGGACTCAGGGTCCTGCCTTAGAGAGTTATTCCTCGGTTCCCAACGAGGATATACTCAAGCGTTAACCCTTATATATTCTTTAAAGGCTCGTTGCTCAACCCATGACTCACATGATTGTGTCTTGCATGGTCTTTATGATAAAGCTCCAAACATTAGCTCATCTTTGATTAGCAAGCATTAGTAGTTTAGCTGCCTTAAAGAAGTCCAGACATGTTTGCAACACCCATTGTTTGTTCCCCTTAATCTGCTCCTCTTTATCTGCACCGTTCAACAATCATGTACCCTTAACCACAAGTTTCAACATGTCTGTAAGCTTACTTCAGCAAGTTCTGCGCCTATCTTGGCTGCCTTACAGCATGCTGGGTATAGAGCAACCCTTAGATCATGCTGGGTATAGAACAATACTTGACCAATTTTTCAAGGCCTACAATGTGAATTTCCCTCAGCCAGAAAATACAAGCCGATCTGATGCAAATTGTGTAGAGAAAACATTGACCGTTGGGAAAAGAATTGCCTATGACTATTTCACACGCACGTGTGATGTAATAATACTCACAGCCTTTTACATCTCAGATATCCTAAAGAATAAGTTTTTGAAGTGGAGTTACTGTTAGGTATGCAAATGCAGCAACCATTTTCCACACAGTAAGGTCTCATGTACTGCAGTGTTATAAATAACCAGCTCATCTATTTGTGGTGAATACTTGGGAAGATATCTCGGTCAGAACAGAAGGCAGATTCCCCTCCTCTTCAAAAAGTGCTGGGAGTCTTTGCCATCCACCTGAATGATCAGAACAGGCTTACATGCCCCTGGTTTAACATCTCATCTGAAGGACAGATCTTCCAACAATGCAGGAGTCCCTAATTACTGCAGTGATCACACAGTATTGCCTCTTATGCTTAAGTTATGTGTTCAAGTCTTGTGATGAAAAAAAATGAAACCTGGCTGATTTCTGTTTCCCCCCAGCCATGCTTGAATATTTACAAAGATTTAGTGGGGCATGAGTAGATGATATCATTGCAAATAGGAGTAGTCCATTGTACTGAGCAATACGGAATATCTTTGATACAACGGTCCGTATTGAACTCATTCATCTCAACTGGGATGACAGGAGGGGCATTACAAATTGACTCGGTGTCAGCTGTGGCTCAGTACTAACACCTTCACCACTGAATTGGAAGATTCAAGCCCCAGTTCAGAGGTTTGAGACCATAATCCGGGCTGACACTCCCAATGCAGCTTTGTCTTCCCTCTTAGATGGATGTAAAAGTTCAGAGGGGAAGTGAAAAAATGAATGAGAAGCAAAGAGAGTGTATGAGAAGAAAGGCAGCTAACATAAAAATCCTCCTTAGATACAGGGATGGAGCCAGAGCCCTGGTAAATTGCAAATGTTACAGCCTTGTTCAAAAAAGCAATCCTTTCCTTGAACTGCAACTGGCTTCTGGGGTGGGGGAGAGAACTAATTTAAGGTTCCGGTTCTTGATTAGTGATTTCTACTGGAAAGTGTAAGGTGTGAGGACAGAATTGGACTTGGCTATGAGGGCGCCATAGTCGAATAACTGGTTGGCACTCATCGCCTTGGCTGCCAACACAGGGGATCACATGGCGTTGTCTATACTCCTAGCAAGAGTCAGTACTTTGAGGGAAAAGAGGAGATAAATCACAAGAGGAATTTTTGACATTTTTGAAGTTTTTTTTCCTCCTATAAAAGTTCTTGGCAATTTGAAGCCCCGCCCATTAGAAAAAGATTGACGTGTTGGACACCGCCTCACTAGCCAATTGGTTGCTTTCACTGTCAATCAGGGAACATCATTGAGCCGCCCCCAACACAGCAACGGCAGCATGACTGAGAGGCCGAAGTGAAAGTGAGTAAAAAAAATTTTATATCAGAGTCGAAGCCAAAGCATTTTAAATAATGCTACTTTTATAAATAATTTTCTTTTATTTAGTCGATTGTTTTCTTTTATTTAGTCGATTGTTATCTTCGCCTCGCAAAAAATGTTACTTACAGATGGTCTCCCTTGCCTCATCGACGGCTCTGCTTCCTTTTCCTGATTGGTCTACCTAATGTTTACATCGCGTACGTAATCAGCATGGCGCATAATGTTTGGTTTATGGCCGCGTCCATCATGTGGATTCCCACCTCATAAACGTCCTGCCATCCAATAGAGATGTTTGATTGGGTGAGATTGCCGGCAATCGCTGTGACGATCCTTCTGAGCACCAACCAATCAAACGCGCTTCTGTTATAACCACTTGCTGAACGCTCTCCTTGGACCTATCGGATTATTGCTTGGGGAAGTGGGGGCGGGGCAAGTGCTCGCGCTGCCGGTGGTAGCTGGCTGTTCACACAGGCGCGCGAACCTCCTAGCCGGGTCCTCCAGTATCCCACAATCCCTGCTTCAGCTTGCAGTTTACAGTCAGCTAAGCTTGGTGAGAGAGCACGAAGGGGTTAAGACAGCGCAGGCCGAGGGGGGAGAGCCCGGGGGGCCAGGACAGCGCAGGCCGAGAAGGAGAGCCCGGGGGGGTCAAATCAGCAGAGGCCGAGGGGGAGAGCCCGGGGGGTCAGGACAGGCCGGGGGCAGGGGGGTGGGGGGGGGAAGGGGCGGAAGTCAGGACAGGCTGAGAAGGGGAGGGGGACAGGACAGGCTGTGGGGGAAAGCCCGGGGGTGCAGGACAAGACAGGCCGAGGGGGAGAGCCCAGGAGGACAAGACAGGCCGAGGGGGGGAGAGCCCGGGTGGACAGGACGGGCTGAGGGGGGAGAGCCCGGGGGGATAAGACGGGCTGAGGGGGGAGAGCCCGGGGGGACAGGACAGGACAGGCCAGGCTGAAGGGGAGATCCCGGGGGTGCAGGACAGGCTGAGGGGGAGATCCTGGGTGTGCAGGACAGGCTGAAGGGGAGGCAGAGTGAGGGAGCCGAGGTGGGGTGGTATCTGAGGTTAGATTAGGGGAACTGAGGGGGAGGACCAGGCCAGGGCCAGGGGGGAAGCAGAGGGAGGACCAGGCCAGGGGGGAAACAGAGGGAGGGCCAGGGTAAGAGTGGTGGGGGCCTAGGTCAAGCTAGACTAGGGGAAGGGCAGGCCAGGTTGAGTTTGTTGTGGAGCAGTACAGACATGGAGCGAGGGAGGGGCAGGATACAGTGAGAAACACCCAGGATGAGGAGCAGTACACACTGAGGAAGTGACAGACAAGGGTAGAGCATCGTGAGGTAGGGACTGGCAGAGTGAAAGGGGTCTGTGGCAGGCCAGAGTGGGGTGAAGGAGGGCTGGTGTGGCCAGTTAGAACAGAGCATTGTGAGTGTGAGGAGTAACTTGAGGCAGAGTGAGTTAGAGTATTGAGATCAGGATGATAGACTGAGCCAGGAGAGCTGAAATATACGGGGACAAACAGGGCTAAACAAGGACAACATTTAGCCTGGTTTGCAAAAGATCAATTGGGAGACCACTTGGACTAAGGTAAGTCCAGTGGAAATATGTCAACTAGATTCTGCAGTCTAACTGATAAAAATGTCAAACTGTATTTTCTGTGTTCAGTTTGATGTTTAACAGATTGAATAAATACATACAGTGAGTGGGAAGTAACCCTGGTGGCCTCTTAAGAGGGACTGCTGGCATCTGTGGAGAGAAAATAGAGCTTAGTATTTTGAGGTGAGACTGTGATTCAGAACTGCTGAATTGCACCCCTGGGATCTCCCCCTCAGCCTGTCCTGTCCTACAGCCCCAGGCTCTCCCCCTCAGCCTGTCCTTTCCAGATTCTGATAGACCTGTTATAAATTCTTACTATTTTCTGTTTTTGGTTTTGGATTTCTGCAGCTAATTTTTGTTTTTGTCTGGTTAGGACATATTCCAAAATGTTGCCTTTTTCACAGGCAGCTCCTGACTTTGCTGTAATTCAGATATGTGCTAATGCAGTTCTGGGAATAGTTTGATATTTGAGATTTTAAGGATTTCAGTTTTATTTCAACGAGAGTGCAACAATATAAGAACATACTGGACTTGCTCAACATGCCTGGCATGTTGATCCTACTTTTTAGATTTCAGCATTTTGCTTTTTAAAAAATTTTAGGGATTTGTTTTTTTAATGTAGCAATCACGTGTCTGTCCTTTTGAAGAAAATGCAATTGTGTGTGTTTTATTTCTGATGACATCCTTTCTCTGAGTTCCTATTTCCTATGTTCCTATGAAGGTCTGTAGATACTTCAGACAGATTGCAGACGTCTCATCTTTCTGACAAAAGGTTTTAATGACATCATAACCAGACTTGTATGATAGGGTCACCTTTGAGTTACAGGAGTCTTTTTCTGCTCATGATGCAAGTTTATGGACAATTCTGTTGCATATTTTGCTTGTGACAGCCTATCATCATTTAAAAATGCTTAGTACTAATGTTGTTCTAGCCGTAGACCCAGAGGCATCCCTCCCCATTAGAGAGAGACAGTTGGTAATGTATAGCTTGAGGGTCACCACTGCTCAAGCATGGGACAAGGTGGGCAGGCAGGCCTCCATGAACTACCACAGCCTGTACGGGGATTGAACCCGCGCTGTTGTCATCTTTCTGCATCACACTCTAGCCATCTAGTCAAGTAACAGTATGTGAAGTTGCAAGAACCTGATTAGAAAGATAATCAACCGAACTGTGACTGTGGGAATGTCTATCAGTGAACTATTGCATTTTAACACAAATGTATATTCCCTTTGCTGAGCCTCATTCTATAAGAATCATCATGTAGAGTTTTGATAGCCTGTCCTTAGCACATACCTGTGTGCATGCTAATAGTTTCTTCTTTGGCCTCCTTATCTCGAGGGACAATGGATAAGCGCCTGGAGGTGGTCAGTGGTTTGTGAAGCAGCGCCTGGAGTGGCTATAAAGGCCAATTCTAGAGTGACAGGCTCTTCCACAGGTGCTGCAGAGAAATTTGTTTGTCGGGGCTGTTACACAGTTGGCTCTCCCCTTGCGCCTCTGTCTTTTTTCCTGCCAACTACTAAGTCTCTTTGACTCGCCACACTTTAGCCTGTCTTTATGGCTGCCCGCCAGCTCTGGCGAACGCTGGCAACTGACTCCCACGACTTGTGATCAATGTCACAGGATTTCATGTCGCGTTTGCAGACGTCTTTAAAGCGGAGACATGGACGGCCGGTGGGTCTAATACCAGTGGCGAGCTCGCTGTACAATGTGTCTTTGGGGATCCTGCCATCTTCCATGCGGCTCACATGGCCAAGCCATCTCAAGCGCCGCTGACTCAGTGGTGTGTACAAGCTGGGGATGTTGGCCGCCTCGAGGACTTCTGTGTTGGAGGTACGGTCCTGCCACCTGATGCCAAGTATTCTCTGGAGGCAGCGAAGATGGAATGAATTGAGACGTCGCTCTTGGCTGACATACATTGTCCAGGCCTCACTGCCATAAAGCAAGGTACTGAGGACACAGGCCTGACTGATACACTCGGACTTTTGTGTTCCATGTTAGTGCGCCATTTTCCCACACTCTCTTGGCCAGTCTGGACATAGCAGTGGAAGCCTTTCCCATGCACTTGTTGATTTCTGCATCTAGCGACAGGTTACTGGTGATAGTTGAGCCTAGGTAGGTGAACTCTTGAACCACTTCCAGAGTGTGGTCGCCAATATTGATGGATGGAGCATTTCTGACGTCCTGCCCCATGATGTTAGTTTTCTTGAGGCTGATGGTTAGGCCAAATTCATTGCAGGCAGCCGTAAACCTGTCGATGAGACTCTGCAGGCACTCTTCAGTGTGAGATGTTAAAGCAGCATCGTCAGCAAAGAGGAGTTCCCTGATGAGGACTTTCCGTACTTTGGACTTCGCTCTTTCGGGCAAGGTTGAACAACCTGCCATCTGATCTTGTGTGGAGGAAAATTCCTTCTTCAGAGGACTTGAACGCATGTGAAAGCAGCAGGGAGAAGAAAATCCCAAAAAGTTTGGGTGCGAGAACACAGCCCTGTTTCACGCCACTCAGGATAGGAAAGGGCTCTGATGAGGAGCGACCATGTTGAATTGTGCCTTTCATATTGTCATGGAATGAGGTGATGATACTTAGTAGCTTTGGTGGGCATCCAATCTTTTCTAGTAGTCTGAAGAGACCACGTCTGCTGACGAGGTCAAAGGCTTTGGTGAGATCAATGAAAGCAATGTAGAGGGGCATCTGTTCTTCACGGCATTTCTCCTGTATCTGACGAAGGGAGAACAGCATGTCAACGGTCGATCTCTCTGCACGAAAGCCACACTGTGCACTTTAAAGTGTATTTTGTTGGCAGGTTAGTGACTGGTTCTGTTGTCTTTGGGTTCTGCCGCTTTTGAATGGAGTTTAATGTGTGATGCTCACATTTGTTTGAGAATAGATATATTGGGTTTGGTGTGGGGAGACTTTGAAGTTCTAGTGGTGAGTGCCGGAGCGAAAACAGGTGTTAACAACCAGGTGAGAAAGGTGTCTAGGGGTCTGTTACTGTCTTCACCTGGTCTTATTGTAACTGGGTTTTTTTTTTAAAACAGTGTTTTGAGCTCCTCCTTTGTGGATCCTTTTTCACAGCTTTTCAATTATGAGACCGAGAAACCAATTCACACAGGTTTTCTGAGGTTTAAAGAAGAAAGATGAAATTTTATTTCAACTTAAACTGTAATACGGTTAACAGCTACAGATATACGACACACCCACGCTAGCATGCATATGCGATACACACATGCAAATAGGGACCGAAAAGAGGAGAGGAAAATATAGTAGAGGGATTTGAGGCAATATCAGAAGAGTTTTTTGTTTACTGCACTTTGAGCTCACTTGATTGTAGGTAGGCTTGCTGTTTGTCAGAGCCCAGTGTTCTTCTTAAACCTTGTTCACATAGAAGACTTTTCTCTCTTTGAGGTTCACATGTTTTCACAAGATTCAGTTCTGTGGGAAAGAGATGGAGACAGGCAGGACTGGAGAGGAGGTTCTGTTCCAACCAGGAGCACATGGCACTGAGTTCAAATTCTGTTTTTCCAATTTAAAACATTCCTAGTTGGCCAGCAGGTGGTCATGTGACTGACTAGTTTGACCAGATCTCTTCTGTGTATTGGGGCAGGGACTGGGTTCCTCATTGTTTCAACACTGTCTGTTACTATGCAAATGTCTTTCCAGTCAGGGGCTTGCAATTTTAAGTTTTACTGTTCATGTGGCAAAATCATGTGGGGGGGTGGGGGTTCCTGACACAGGTGAAAGCTTGGGTGATTGCAAAACCAAATTTTGCCCAGTTCCAAGTGAGGAAGGAGCACAAGAAAGTCTTGCCTGAGTGTTTTGTGATGCTTCCTGGTAGCTGGTCAGGGGTAGGGTGTGGCGCTTGGCCTCAGCTGCAGGATTGTCTGGCCAGCCAATTGAAGAGTGGGATACAATTTTGATACTTGTAGCATAGGTAAAGAAGAACTGTTGATGTTGTGTATTTGGATGTTCAGAAGGATTTTGATTAGGTCCCACACATGAGATTAGTAAACAAAATTAGAGCACGTGTAATTGGGGGGTCATATACTGCAATGGATTGAGAATTGGTTAACAGACAGAAAGCAGAGAGTAGGAATAACTGGGTCATTCTCAGGATGGCAGGCTGTTACGAGTGGGGTACCACAAGGATCAGTGCTTGGGCCACAGCTATTTACAATCCATATAAATGACTTGAATATGGGGACCAATTGTAATATTTACAAATTTGCGGATGACACAAAACTAGAAGAGAGTGTAAGTTGTGAGGAGGATGCAAGGAGGCTTCAAGGGGATTTGGACAGGCTAAGTGAATGGGCAAGAAAGAACGTGGCAGATGGAATATAGTGTGAATAAGTGTGAAGTGATCCACTTTGGTAGAAAAAACAGAAGGGCAGAGTAATTCTTCTATGGTGAGTGGTTGGGAAGTGTTGATGGAGTTTAATTCGGACAAATGTGAGGTAATGCATTTTGGAAGGTCTGATGCAGGTGGGAAGTATACAGTAAATGGCAGAACCCTTAGGAGTATTGACAGGCAGAGAGATCTGGGCGTACAGGTCCACAGGTCACAAAGTGGCAACGCAGGTGGATAAGGTAGTCAAGAAGGCATACGGCATGCTTGCCTTCATCGGTCAGGGCATAGAGTATAAAAATAGGCAAGTTATGCTGCAGCTGTACAGAACTTTAGTTAGGCCACACTTAGAATATTGCGTGCAATTCTGGTCGCCACACTACCAGAAGGATGTGGAGGCTTTGGAGAGGGTACAGAAGAGGTTTACCAGGATGTTGCCTGGTCTGGAGGGCATTAGCTATGAGTAGAGGTTGGAAAAACTCGGATTGTTTTCACTGGAACGACGGAGGTGGAGTAGCGACATGATAGAGGTTTACAAAGTTATAAGTGGCATGGACAGAGTGGATAGTCAGAAGCTTTTTCCCAGGGTGGAAGAGTCAGTTACTAGGGGACATAGGTTTAAGGTGAGAGGGGCAAAGTTTAGAGGGGATGTGCGAGGCAAGTTCTTTACACAGAGGGTGGTGAGTGCCTGGAACTTGTTGCCGGGGGAGGTGGTGGAAGCAGGTACCATAGAGACGTTTAAGAGGCATCTTGACAAATACATGAATAGGATGGGAATAGAGGGATACGGACCCCGGAAGTGCAGAAGGTTTTGGTTTAGGCAGGCATCAAGATCGGCGCAGGCTTGGAGGGCCGAATGGCCTGTTCCTGTGCTGTACTGTTCTTTGTTCTTTGTTCTTCTATGTCTAAAAATACCTGGGTGTCCCTGTTCATGAGTCACTAAAAGCTAGTATGCAGGTGCAGCAAGCGATTAAGAAGGCGGATGTTATGTTGGCCTTCATTGCAAGGGGATTTGAGTACTGGAGTAAAGATGTATAACTTCATTTGTCTAAAACATTGGTGAGATGACACCTGGTGTATTGTGTACAATTTTGGTCTCCTTATCTAAGGAAGGATATACTTGCCATAGAGGGAGTGCAACAGAGATTCACTGGACTAATCCCTGGGATGGCGGGATTGTCTTATGAGGAGAGATTGCAGAAACAGGGACTGTATTCTCTAGAGTTTCGAAGAATGAGAAGTGATCTCATTGGAACCTACAAAATTCTTACAGGGCGTGACGGGCGGATAGGATGTTTCCTCTGGCTGTTAGTCTAGAACAAGGGAACACAGTCTCAGAATAAGGGCCAGACCATTTAAGACTGAGATGAGGAGGAAGTTCTTTACTCAGAGGGTGGTGAATCTTTGGAATTCTCTACCCCCAGAGGACTGTGGAAGCTCAGTTGTTGAGCATGTTCAATACAGAAATCGATAGATATCTGGATGCTAATGACAACAAGAAATATGGGGATAGTGGGGAAAAATGGCACAGAGGTAGATGATCAGCCATGATCTGTTTGGTGGAGCAGACTCGATGGGCTGAATGGACTACTCCTCCTATTTCTATGATGAAACACATGCTGCACTCTGCCTACAGATGCACCTGTGGCTGTGTATATATTCAGAAATCCACGATGTGACTACTCAGGACTTAACAATACTTAGAGTGAGGTAAAGACAAAACTTGCATTTTTATAGCGTCTTTCACAACTACAGAATGTCCTAAAGCATTTCACAGCCAATGAAATACTTTTGAAATGTGGCCGCTGTTGCAATGCAGCAAGCACGGCAGCCAATTTATGCTCAGCAAGCTCCCACAACCAAGAATGAGATAAATACCATGCAATTTGATTTTATGTAATTTAAATAATCTACAGTACTTGACTTTCTCAATGATATTGTTGCACCAAAACCTGTTCTGCATTTAGATGCTTGGTTTTTAAAAAAAGGGTAAGAAAAGTGTCGAGGCTGTGGATTCAAACCCCCACAATGTCAAGTTGCAAAATTAAATTCAATAAAGCTGATAATTTGTGGGTTGGCAGCAGGGAGAAAGTTCACTGCTCTTCAGGGAAGGGAATCTGCCAGGTTGATGATGCCTGCTAAAGTGGCCTAGCTATCCACTGTATTGTAAAAACAGTCATGTTGGGCAACGAGGCAAACCCGAGGTGGTATTGTTCTTAATGATTACTTTGCATCTGTCTTCACAAAAGAGGGGGACAATGCAGATATTAAGGATGAGGGGTGTGAAGTATTGGTTGTGATCAGCATAGGGAGAAAGAGGACGTATTAATGGGATTACCATCCTTGAAAGTTGATAAATCACCAGGGCCGGATGAAATGTACCCCAGGCTGTTAAAAGATGCAAGAGAGGAAATAGCGGAAGGTCTGTCTATCATTTTCCAATCCTCACTGGATACAGGTGTGGTGCTGGAGGGCTGCTAACGTTGTACCTCTGTTTAAGAAGGGAGTGAGGGATCGACCGAATAATTACAGGCCAGCCAGTCAGTCTAACCTCAGTAGTGGGCAAATTATTGGAATCTATTCTGAGACTGGGTAAACTGTCACTGAGAAAGGCACAGATTAATCAAGAATAGTCTGCATGGATTTGTTAAGGGAAGATCTTGTCTGCCCAACTTGATAGAATTTTTTGAAGAAGTAACAAGGAAGATAGATGAGGGTAGTGCAGTTGATGTGGTCTACATGGATTTTAGCAAGGCTTTTGACAAGGTCACATGTGGCAGACTGGTTAAAAAAATAAAATCCCATGGGATCCAGGGAAATGCAGCAAGGTGGATACAAAATTGGTTCAGTGGCAGGGATCAAAGAGTAATTGTTAATGGGTGTTTGTGCGACCAGAAGGCTGTTTCCAGTGGCGCTCCGCAGGGCTTATTATTGGCCCCTTGCTTTTTGTGGTATATATTAACGATTTGGATGTAAATGTGGGGGGGGGATATGATCAAGAAGTTTGCAAACGACACAAAGATTGGCCATGTGGTAGATAGCAAGGAGGACGGCTGCAGGAAGCTATTGATGGTCTGGTCAGATGAGCAGAAAAGTGGCAAATGGAATTCAACCTGGAGAAGTGTGAGGTGATGCCTTTGGGGCGGTCAAACAAGGCAAAGGAATACACAATTAATGGGAAACTACTGAGAGGTGTAGAGGAAGTGAGGGACCTTTGAGTGAATGTCCACAGATCAATAAGGTGGTTAAGAAGGCGCATGGAATCCTTTCCTTTATTAGCTGAGGTATAGAATATAAGAGCATGGAGGTTATGCTGGAACTATATAAATCATTGGTTAGGCCACAGCTTGAGTACTGTGTGCAGTTCTGGTCACCTCATTACAGAAAGGATGTAATTGCACTAGAGAGGTTACAGAGGAGATTTACGTGGATGTCATTGGGACTGGAAAAGTGCAGCTATGAGGAAAGATTGGATAGAACATAGAACATAGAACATACAGCACAGAACAGGCCCTTCGGCCCACAATGTTGTGCCGATCCTTTGTCCTCTGTCAAGGACAATTTAATCTATACCCCATCATTCTCCTTTATCCATATACCTATCCAAAAGCCTTTTGAAAGTCCCTAAAGTTTCTGACTCAACAACTTCCCCGGGCAAGGCATTCCATGCCTCGACCACTCTCTGGGTAAAGAACCTTCCCCTGACATCCCCCTTATATCTCCCACCCTTCACCTTAAATTTATGACCCCTTGTAACGCTTTGCTCCACCCGGGGAAAAAGTTTCTGACTGTCTACCCTATCTATTCCCCTGATCATCTTATAAACCTCTATCATGTCACCCCTCATCCTTCTCCTTTCTAATGAGAAGAGGCCTAGAATGTTCAGCCTTTCCTCGTAAGACTTATTCTCCATTCCAGGCAACATCCTGGTAAATCTCCTCTGCACCCTCTCCAAGGCTTCCACATCCTTCCTAAAATGAGGCGACCAGAACTGCACACAGTACTCCAAATGAGGCCTTACCAAGGTCCTGTACAGCTGCATCATCACCTCACGGCTCTTAAATTCAATCCCTCTGCTAATGAACGCTAACACCCCATATGCCTTCTTCACAGCCCTATCCACTTGAGTTGCAACTTTCAATGATCTATGCACATAGACCCCAAGGTCTCTCTGCTCCTCCACATGCCCAAGAACCCTACCGTTAACCCAGTATTTTGCATTCATGTTTGTCCTTCCAAAATGGACGACCTCACACTTTTCAGGGTTAAACTCCATCTGCCACTTTTCAGCCCAGCACTGCAACCTATCCAAGTCCCTTTGCAGACGACAATAGCCCTCCTCGGTATCCACAACTCCACCAACCTTTGTATCATCTGCAAATTTACTGACCCACCCTTCGACTTCCTCATCCAAGTCGTTAATAAAAATCACAAACAGGAGAGGACCCAGAACTGATCCCTGCGGCACGCCACTGGTAACTGGGCTCCAGGCTGAGTATTTACCATCTAAGACCACTCTCTGCCTTCTATCAGTTAGCCAATTCTTAATCCAACTGGCCACATTCCCCACTATCCCATGCCTCCTGACTTTCTCCATAAGTCTACCATGGGGGACCTTATCAAATGCCTTACTAAAATCCATGTACACCACATCCACTGGTTTACCCTCATCCACTTGCTTGGTCACCTGCTCAAAGAATTCAATCAGGCTTGTGAGGCAAGACCTACCCCTCACAAAACCGTGCTGACTGTCCCGAATCAAGCAGTGTCTTTCCAGATGCTCAGAAATCCTATCCCTCAGCACCTTTTCCATCAACTTGCCTACCACCGAAGTAAGACTAACTGGCCTGTAATTCCCAGGGTTGTTCCTATTCCCTTTCTTGAACAGGGGCACAACATTTGCCACCCTCCAATCACCTGGTACCACCCCCGTCAGCAGAGAAGATGAAAAGATCATTGCCAGCGGCTCTGCAATTTCATCCCTTGCTTCCCATAACATCCTTGGATATACCCCGTCAGGCCCGGGAGACTTGTCTATCTTCAAGTTATTCAAAAACCCCAACCCATCTTCAGGATAGGCTGGGGTTGTTCTCCTTGGAACAGAGAAGGCTGAGGGAAGATCTGATTGAAATGTGCAAAGTTTTGAGGGGCCTGGATAGAGTGTAGGTGAAGGGCCTATTTATCTTAGAGAGGTCAGTGACGAGAGGACAATGATTTAAAGTGATTGGTAGAAAGATTAGTGGGGAGATGAGGAAAAGCTTTTTCACTCAGAGGGTGGTGGGGGTCTGGAACTCATTGCCTGAAAGGCTAGTTGAGGCAGAAACCCTCAACTCATTCAAAAGGAATCTGGATATGCACCTCAAGTGCTGTATTTTGTAGGGCTACGGACCAAATGCTGGAAGGTGGGATTAGAATAGATTAGATTAGAGATACAGCACTGAAACAGGCCCTTCGGCCCACCGAGTCTGTGCCGAACATCAACCACCCATTTATACTAATCCTACACTAATCCCATATTCCTAACAAACATCCCCACCTGTCCCTATATTTCCCTACCACCTACCTATACTAGTGACAATTTATAATGGCCAATTTACCTACCAACCTGCAAGTCTTTTGGCTTGTGGGAGGAAACCGGAGCAGCCGGAGAAAACCCACGCAGACACAGGGAGAACTTGCAAACTCCACACAGGCAGTACAAAGAACAAAGATAATTACAGCACAGGAACAGGCCCTTCGGCCCTCCAAGCCTGCGCCGATCCAGATCCTCTCTCTAAACATGTCGCCTATTTTCTAAGGTTCTGTATCTCTTTTCTTCCTGCCCATTCATGTATCTGTCTGGATACATCTTAAAAGACTCCATCGTGCCCGCGTCTACCACCTCCGCTGGCAACGCGTTCCAGGTGCCCACCACCCTCTGCGTAAAGAACTTTCCACGCATATCCCCCCTAAACATTTCCCCTTTCACTTTGAACTCGTGTCCTCTAGTAATTGAAACCCCCACTCTGGGAAAAAGCCTCTTGCTGTCCACCCTGTCTATACCTCTCATGATTTTGTACACCTCAATCAGGTCCCCCCTCAACCTCCGTCTTTCTAATGAAAATAATCCTAATCTACTCAACCTCTCTTCATAGCTAGCGCCCTCCATACCAGGCAACATCCTGGTGAACCTCCTCTGCACCCTCTCCAAAGCATCCACATCCTTTTGATAATGTGGCGACCAGAACTGTACGCAGTATTCCAAATGTGGCCGAACCAAAGTCCTATACAACTGTAACATGACCTTCCAACTCTTGTACTCAATGCCCCGTCCGATGAAGGAAAGCATGCCGTATGCCTTCTTGACCACTCTATTTACCTGCGTTGCCACCTTCAGGGAACAGTGGACCTGAACACCCAAATCTCTCTGGACATCAATTTTCCCCAGGACTTTTCCATTTACTGTATAGTTCACTCTTGAATTGGATCTTCCAAAATGCATCACCTCGCATTTGCCCTGATTGAACTCCATCTGCCATTTCTCTGCCCAACTCTCTAATCTATCTATATTCTGCTGTATTCTCTGACAGTCCCCTTCACTATCTGCTACTCCACCAATCTTAGTGTCGTCTGCCGGAATTGAACCCAGGTCCCTGGAACTGTGAGGCTGCGGTGCTAACCACTGCGCCACGGAATATTTTTCGACTGGCACAGACACGATGGGCTGAGTGGCCTCTTTTTGTGCCATAAACTTTCTATGATACAGGAGAAACGAGTACATCGATGAGGTAGCAGTGTGTGTTTTGCTGCTTTTGCATCTGTACCACAGCCCGGACAGCACCTAAAACTGTGGCAAGCATTTCATTTCTTGTGCACTGAGGGATAATTCATACATTTTCATGGTGTACCAAAGGCTGTGTCCATCAAATGGTGAGGCTCTTGCTGTCTTTGGCATTATACAAGTCTTTGCTAGTATTTTTTAAAAATTCATTCTCAGGGATATGGTCATTGTTGGTGAGGCCAGCATTTATTGCCTATCCCTTGTTGCCCTTGAGAAGGTGGCGAGCCGCCTTCATGAACTGAATTAGTCTGCGGTCCGTGCGGTGAAGGTACACCCACAATGCTGTTCGGGAGGGAGTTCCAGGATTTTGACCCAGCAACTAAGAAGGAATAGCCAATGTATATCCACGTCAGGATGGTATGTGACTTGGAGGTGATGGTGCTCCCACACACCTGCTGCCCATATTTCCCACATTCTGAAAACAAATTTTTAAAATGAAAAGAAAAAAATTGAGTTGAACCCAGCTTCAAAGTTATCTGATAACATTCGGGCCCTCTTTTTCCTCCAGTCAGATGTTTGGCCAAACTTACTGACATTCTAATGTTTTCACATTTAGCCTTATCTGCAGCATTGCAGATGCGATCCTTATTTCGACAGGAGCAGCAGCATTAGAATGCTATGAAGTGATTGCTGGAGCTGTACGATTGACGGGAACAAAATCCACAACCTCAGTCACTGTAAACGGAGTATTTTCATTATTACAATATGGATTCTGTATTTATCTGGTATGGTCATTCTGTTAACCACGATCCTAATGCAAAGTGCAGTTGGATTACAGCAGGAGCTCTTGCTGAGATTTTTTACATCCAAATTTGGGATAGAACATCCTCACTACTCTGTCAGAATATGAGAACTTCTTTATCAGCAGGGTAGTTCATTTTGGAATGGCATAAAGTGCTGCAACTTCTGCACTTACCAAACACAGTGCTAGCTGCTGCCTGAGTGTTGTCATTATTATTGCATTGTGGTTACCACTGACAAGTCTGTATTTATTGTCTATTCCCAGTTGTCCTGAGTAGGTGACGGCGAGACTTTTTTTTGAACCATTGCAGTCCTTGTGCTCTCAGTGGTGCCAGCTGTGGCTCAGTGAGAACCCACAACTTTCTGACTCCAGGGACATGAGCACAAAAAATCTAGGCAGACACTTCCAGTGCATCACTGAGGGATTGCTGCACTGTTAGAGATGCTGTTTTTCAGATGAAACATTAAATTGCAGCTCTGTTTGCCCCCTCTCAAGTGATCTGGAAGACCCCGTGCCACTATTCAAAGAAGCGCAGTAGAGTTCTCCTCAGTGTCCTAAACAAATATTTAAAGACCATTTATTTGGTCATTTCTCATTTTGTTTGTGGGACCTTGCTGCCAAGTTTTTTGCATTACAACAGTGACTATACTTTACAAGAGCTTGGCTGCTGAAGTTCTTTGGACTTCCTGAGGTTGTAAAAAGTGCTTCGGAAATGCAGGTCTTTTCTTTGCGAAATGTAGGGAATTTCAGGATATTAACATAGCGATGATTCATTCCAAAAAAATGCTGGAGGCAGTGAAAAGTGCTAGTGTCTGACCGGGAAGGATCACTTGACTCTAATATTGGTATTTGAGATGGAAGCAGAACTGCAGGGCCAAATAGCAGAAATCCATTAAAATTAATCCATTCAGTTGCCAGCTGAGGTTGTATATTAAGTGCATTCTAATTGATTGCACCAAATTGTAATGAAAATCTATTAATAGGAATATAGTACAGTCACTCCTGTTTTTCTTCAGGTTGGGAGTCTGATGCCAGATTTACCAGTGTGTGCATGCGACAGGGAAGGTGTTTCTCTTAAACCATTATAGCCATGAAAATTTGAGTTTAAATCTCTCTCTGACAGCTTATTGACTTTCTGTCCTGGTGGGCCCTCCCATTGGCCCAACCGGGTGCCTTTCCCGCCTCCCGACCTTAATTGGATGCCGCTTCCAGAAGTAGCCTCTTATTTGGCCACCTTTGGTATGATCTCAAAGGTGGGCAGCCAGGCTTCACCAGTGGGGTCAGGATTTCAAAAAATTTTCAAAGACGGGGATTCCACTCTTGGGTTTTCTTTCATGTGGATAGAAACCGAAAGTGCACATTGCAGTATTGAGGCTGAGTCTCAAACAGAATCCAATTCACCAACCACAGAAAGCAAGTCACTGTTCGTGAAAGCCATTGCAGATGTTACCCACTATCACTAATAAATTAGCATATCATTCACACAAACTACCCTACCAAAAATAGGTGACAGAGTTCACTTCTATGCATGGAGATAGGGAAGTATTCAAAAGGCTGGCTGTACTTAAAGTTGATATGTCACCAGGACCGTATGGGATGCATCCAAGGATACTGAGGGAAGTAAGGGAGGAAATTGCAGAGATACTTGCCATAATCTTTCAATCCACCTTGGATGCAGGGGTGTTGCCAGAGGACTGGAGAATAGCAAATGTTACACCCTTGTTCAAAAAAGGGTGTTAGGATAAACCCAACAACTACAAACCAGTCAGTTTGATCTCGGGGATGCAGAATCTTTTAGAACTGATAATCTGGGACAAAATTAACAGTCACTTGGATAAGTGTGGATTAATTAAGGAAAGCCAACATGGATTTGTTAAAGGTAAATTGTGTTTAATTTGAGTTTTTTGATGGGGTAACAGTGAGAGTTGATGAGGGCATTGCAGTTAATATGGAGTATATGGACTTTCAAAGGCATTTGATAAAGTGCCGCATAATAGGTTTGCCAGCAAAGTTGAAGTCCATGAGATAAAACGGGCAGTGGCAGCATGGATACGAGACTGGCTAAAGGACAGAAAACAGTGTAGTGGTGAATGCTTATTGTTGGACTGGAGAAAAGTATACAGCGGAGTACCCAGGGATCAGTACCAGGACACTACTTTTTTGACATAATGATGACCCAGATTTGGGTGTACAAAGTGCAATTTCAAAATCTTCAGAAAGCACACAACTTGGAAGTATGGTGAACTGTGAGGAGGATGGTGATAGCCTTCAAGAGGAGTTAGATAGGCTGGTGGAATGGGCTGACATGTGGCAATGAAATTTAACGCGGAGAAGTGTGTAGCTATCCATTTTGATAGGAAGAATGAGGAGAGGCAATATAAAATAAAGGCTACAACGGGTGCAGAAACAGGAAGACCTGTGGGGTATATGTGGGCAAATCGCTCAAAGTGGCAGGGCAGGTTGAGAAAGTGGTTGAAAAGGCATATGAGATCCTGGGTTTTATCAATAGAGGCAATGAGTACAAAAGCAAGGCAATTATGCTATACTTTTATAAGGTACTATTTTGACCTCAACTGGAGTATTGTGTTCCATCCTGGACACTGCACTTAAGGAAGGATGTGACAGCTTTTGAGAAGATGCAGAAAAGATTTATGAGAATGGTTCCAGAGATGAGCGACTTCAGCTATGCTGCTACATTGGAGAAGCTAGGGTTGTTTTCCTTAGAGAAGAAAGGCGAGGAGATTTTATAGAGGTGTTCAAGATCATGGGTCCAGACAGAGTAGATTGAGAGAAACTGTTCCCATTGGCAGAAGGGTTGAGAACCAGAGGCCCTGATTTAAGGTGAATGGCAAAAGAATCGATGGTGACATGCGAAAAAACTTTTTTTTACACAGTGATGGTTAGGATCTGGAATACACTGCCTGAGAGTGGTGGAGGCAGTTTCAATCTTATCTTTAATGCTCCAGAACAATATTGAAGAGGTGGGTACTGCATTCTCTGCACTGCACCAAATCTGGCCCCTTGCACATCTCTGATTTTCATCACTCCGCCTCAGATGCCGAGGTCCTAAGCTCTGTAATTTCCTCTCTGAACCTCTTAGTCTCTCCTCCTTTAAGCTGTTCCTTAAAACCTACCTCTTTGACCAAGCTTTTGTTCACCTGTCCTAATGTCTCATTATGTGGCTCAGTGTGAAATTTTTTGTAACACTGGTTTGAAGCATCTTAGGATGTTTTACGATTAAAGGTAGTGAATAAATGCAAGCTGTTCAGATCCCTCTTTAGGATACGATGCTAAACCAATAATCTGTTGGTTGCTTCACATGGATTTGAAAGACCACGTGACTCTATGCACAGAAGGGCAGGGAGTTCACCTGATGCTCATCAACGGCAAATTGAAAAGCAAATTAACTAGTCATTCTCATTTGCTATAACCAAGTGGGTGCTAAGTTTGCCTACGAGTGACTGCAATTCAATACATAATTCTTGGATGTGAAGTGTTCTGAGATTTGATAGTTGTAATACAAATATGACTTCGTTTCCCCTCCTTTTCCTGATGTATCACTATTTCTTGCATTAGTCTGAGTTTCTAGTACTGAATTCAGTGGCACAAAGTCTGATGAAAGTACAATTTGATTTGTTCAAGTTCGCTATTTACATCATAAACATGCCCTTATCCCAGTCATCTTCCAATATTTAACAGCCCAGTTAGCTGTTGTTCAGTTGAGATATTCGGATTCTGTTCAGAGTCCAGAAGTGTCCTGTTTGTCATATTGACTGGTTTATCAAACGGTGTGAAACTTTGGCCTCAAAATCAGGGACAGTACAGTTCTTGGCGGAGGCAGTGCCAGGATTCGAGTTTATGTCTCGCTAGTTTTGCTGGCCTGAAATGAGACTGATCTGGAGGAATAGTCTGCTCACATTTGGGCTGTGACTCGAGTACATTTCAAAATCTTATGCACTAATGTCAAACTGAGGCCCTGACTGCCTCCTAGGGTGAATATAAAAGATACTATGGCACTATTTTGAAGAGGAGGAGGGAAATTCTTCCCAGCGTCCTGGCTAATATACCTCAGCCAGCATGATTTAAAGTAGATTATCTGGTCAATATCATGTTGCCGTTTGTGGAACCTTACTGTGCATAAATTGGCTGCTGCATTTCCTATTCTACAACAGTGACTACATTTCAAAAAGTGTTTCATTGGCTTAAGGTGCTTTTGTGACTTCTCCGGGTTGTGAAAGGTACTATATGACTGCAAGTCCTTTTGTCTCGTCATTCCTCCCTCCAACAGTGCAACACTCCCTCCAAACTGCACTGGAGTGTTAAATAATCTGCACTGACACATCTGCAACATTGAGAGGGTACTGCACTGTCAAGGGTACGATCCTTTGGAAGAGACGTTAAACCGCTCTGTTCCAATGGTTCAGGTGAACATTACAGATCTGTGGGAGCAGCTGATCTTGTTTCATGGAATCTAATGGTGCTCATAGGGCTGCTGCATTCACCCACACAAGGCTCCGTGTAATTCACAATTCTGAAATATTTGAGATGTTTGAGAAATGCAAACAGACAGATGCACAAAGACATCTGGAAGTTTAGGGAAAAGACTACAATTATCTGCCTGTCTGTGTCCTTGGGTTCTGGGTGAGATTATAATTCACGCTCTCCATTACGTGTTTGCAGCACAATTTGCAATCTTTGCCACAGACAATTATTTAAGTCATTGCATTTGTATTTTTTTTATTCATTCATGGGATGTGGGCGTCGCTGGCCAGGCCAGCATTTATTGCCCATCCCTAATTGCCCTTGAGAAGGTGGTGGTGAGCTGCCTTCTTGAACCGCTGCAGTCCATGTGGGGTAGGTACACCCACAGTGCTGTTAGGAAGGGAGTTCCAGGATTTGGACCCAGCGACTGTGAAGGAGCGGCAATATAGTTCCAAGTCAGGATGGTGTGAGACTTGGAGGGGAACTTGCAGGTGGTGGTGTTCCCATTTATGTGCTGCCCTTGTCCTTCTAGTTGGTAGAGGTCGCGGGTTTGGAAGGTGCTGTCGAAGGAGCCTTGGTGCATTGCTGCAGTGCATCTTGTAGATGGTACACACTGCTGCCACTGTGCATCGGTGGTGGAGGGAGTGAATGTTTGTAGATGGGGTGCCAATCAAGCGGGCTGCTTTGTCCTGGATGGTGTCGAGCTTCTTGAGTGTTGTTGGAGCTGCACCCATCCAGGCAAGTGGAGAGTATTCCATCACACTCCTGACTTGTGCCTTGTAGATGGTGGACAGGCTTTGGGGAGTCAGGAGGTGAGTTACTGTCAAGGGGAGATGGTTAGATTCTCTCTTGTTGGAGATGGCCATTGCCTGGCACTTGCGTGGCGTGAATGTTACTTGCCACTTCTCAGCCCAAGCCTGGATATTGTCCAGGACTTGCTGCATTTCTACACGGACTGCTTCAGTATTTGAGGAGTCGCGAATGGTGCTGAACGTTGTGCAATCATCAGCGAACATCCCCACTTCTGACCTTCTGATTGAAGGAAGGTCATTGATGAAGCAGCTGAAGATGGTTGGGCCTAGGACACTACCCTGAGGAACTCCTGCAGTGATGTCCTGGAGCTCAGATAATTGAACTCCAACAACCACAACCATCTTCCTTTGTGCTATGACTCCAGCCAACGGAGGGTTTTCCCCCTGATTCCCATTGATATCAGTTTTGCTAGGGCTCCTTGATGCCATACTCAGTCAAATGCTGCCTTGATGTCAAGGGCAGTCACTCTCACCTCACCTCTTGAGTTCAGCTCTTTTGTCCATGTTTGAACCAAGGCTGTAATGAGGTCAGGAGCTGAGTGGCCCTGGCAGAACCCAAACTGAGCATTAGTGAGCAGGTTATTGCTAAGCAAGTGCTGCTTGATACCACCTACTGTGCTATAAGATGCTATGATTGGTGGATCTTCAATAATGGGGAATGTTTATAATTTTAAGAGGAATTTTGACCTCTCTTCCATCCCACCCCTCTGAATATTATACTTGGGAATCAACAAGTGAGTTATAAATCCTTGAGTACCTGGACCTTTAGCTGCTTGCATATTCTGCTTTCTTGGTTGTTCTGAAGTAAAGGCCAGCTACCCGACGACATGTGTCGGGTTCAAGTCGGGTCGCACTTCTGGGTCCGGCATTCGTGCTCGGATTGGACACGCTCCATCACCACCTCCAGTAAGTGGCTCCACTGTTAATGTACTTTTTGGACTTGAAAGATGGTTTTGTTAGTTATTTTAAGCTTGTGCAGATAGGCAACAAAGTGAAAAACGGAAGGCCGGGTCGGGCGTGGGAAAAAAATGAAAGGACTCGGGCCGGGCCGGCTCGGTGTCAGGTTCTGTCGGGTTTCATTTGCAGACCCGAGCCAGCCTTTACTCTGAAGGGCAACTGGGTTCTAATTATCTTTGTGAATCTGTTGCAAAGCCAGTTGAAGGAAGAGTTAAAGAAAGTTATTTCATTTTTAGTTCATATTTCAGGTGATGGTTTCAGCTGACTTGCATTTACATAGCACCCTTCATGACCTCAGGATGTCCCAAAGCACTTTAGAACCAAATGTCAGTGATGTAATGTGTGAAACATGGCCGCCATGGAGCTCAGCAAGCTCCTACAAAGAGCAATATGATAATGACCAGATGATCTGCTTTAGTTATGTTGATTGAGGAATAAATATTGACAAGGATACTGGGGTGGGAGCTCGCCTACTCCTCTTCGAAATAGTACATTGAGCAGGTTATTGCTAAGCAAGTGCCGCTCGATGGCACTGTTGATGACGCCTTCCATCACTTTACTGATGATTGAGAGTAGGCTGATGGGGTGGTAATTGGCCGGGTTGGACTTGTCCTGCTTTTTGTGTACAGGACATACCTGGGCAATTTTCCAAGTTGCAGGGTAGATGCCAGTGTTGTAGCTGTACTGGAACAGCTTGGCTAGGGGCGCGGCAAGTTCTGGAGCACAGGTCTTCAGTACTATTGCCGGAATATTGTCAGGGTGCATAGCTTTTGCAGTATCCAGTGCCTTCAGTCGTTTCTTGATATCACGCGGAGTGAATCAAATTGGCTGAAGTCTGGCATCTGTGATGCTGGTGACTTCAGGAGGAGGCCGAGATGGATCATCAACTCGGCACTTCTGGCTGAAGATTGTTGCAAATGCTTCAG
Source organism: Heterodontus francisci (assembly GCF_036365525.1). Lineage (NCBI taxonomy): Eukaryota > Metazoa > Chordata > Chondrichthyes > Heterodontiformes > Heterodontidae > Heterodontus > Heterodontus francisci. The sequence continues at coordinate 6,653,528 of NC_090406.1, forward strand.
CCTTATCTTTCGCACTGATGTGCTGGGCACCCCCATCATTGAGGATGGGGATATTTGTGGAGCCACCTCCTCCAGTTCGTTGTTTAATTGTCCACCACCATTCACGGCTGGATGTGGCAGGACTGCAGAGCTTAGATCTGATCCGTTGGTTATAGGATCGCTTAGCTCTGTCTATCGCATGCTGCTTCCGCAGTTTGGCATGCAAGTAGTCCTGGGTTGTAGCTTCACCAGGTTGACACCAGATGTTAGTAAGGAGGACTTTGCAGGGTCGACAGGGCTGGGTTTGCCGTTGTCGTTTTCGGTGCCTAAGTCGATGCCGGGTTGTCCGTCTGGTTTTATTCCTTTTTATTGACTTTGTAGCGGTTAGGTACAGCTGAGTGGCTTGCTAGGCCATTTCAGAGGGCATGTAAGAGTTAACCACATTGCTGTGGGTCTGGAGTCACATGTAGGCCAGACCAGGTAAGGACAGCAGATTTCCTTCCCTAAAGGACATTAGTGAACCAGATGGGTTTTTACAACAATCGACAATGGTTTCATGGCCATTATTAGACTAGCTTTTAATTCCAGATTTATTAATTCAATTCAAGTTCCATCTTCTGCTGTGGTGAGATTCGAACCCATGTCCCCAGAGGGATACCCTGGGTCTCTGGGTTACTAGTCCAGTGATAATACCACTACGCCACCGCCTAATCACAAAATCCTAATATCGTAATTAATTTTTTTCCAATGGTTTTTCCATCCGAATTCTTGTAATAGGAAATATGAGCTTCCACCTCACCACTTGTTTTTCATTTGAGCTGGTTCTTTCCCTTTTGCCCTTTGCTGTCTTCCACTTTTGATATATCTTGTTTAATTTTGGCTGTATCGTCTAGAAATTTCCCTCCCTGCTTTTTTCCATCTCCTGCACTACCCCACCTTCCCCCGTTGTCTTAAATTCACTGACATATTGGGTTAAGATCTCTGCGCTCCTCCAGTTCTGGCCTCTTGTGTATTCCTGATTTTAATCACTCCACCATTTTCAGCCATGCCTAGGCCTGTGGAATTCCTTCCTTAAACCTCTCCGTGCCTCTACCTCTCTCGCCTCCTTTAAGACGCTTCTTAAAACCTACCTCTTTGATCAAGATTTTGGTCATCTGATCTAATATCTTCTCATCCGGCTCTGTTAAAGTTTGTTTGATAATCCTCCCATTAAGTATCTTTGGACATCTTTCTATGTTAAAGGAACTATAGACAAGGCAACAACTTGCATTTCTAGTGTTATTCAGGGGTAAGTTTTGGGGTGCATTTCCATTGTAGCATTGGGTGAAGCAGTTTTGCTGCAGCTCTAGTGTAAATGCAACCCGAATCCAGAGTTTAGGCCAATCCACTGCTTGAGCAAAGCAGTATAAGACTTCTTTGTGTGCCAGTTTGGGCCTTGGTGCCTGTTTTACACTACGCAGGTTTAACATTGGTGGAAAGTTGAAAGTGATTCACCGCGCTACTAACCTTTTAGTGTGAATGCACCCCATGAGACTGTTCACAGAGGGAGTTTGTCTACATAACAATGATACCCCAAGGGCTTTTGACTTTCTTTCAATCTGGTGTAAAATGAAGATGGTCAATTTATAGTTGATTGAACTAGAATAAGTAGTTTAGGGATTGAAATCTTTGCAAATGCTAAAACACATCAATTGGCAAGTGCATTGGCCAGTATGGAACAGAACCACATGTACTTGTAAACTCCTAAGGGCAATCTCTGATCTGTGCTGAGCTGTTCTTTGACAGATTCTACAGTACCCTGAGCTCAAGAGAGTTTAAAAATCAGCCAGGGCTCTCAAGCAGTGATCAATCTGAAATTTTAACTCTGTTCCTTTCTCCACAGTTGCTGCTTGGCTTGCTGAGTATTTCCAGCATATTTTTTTTCTTAGCCAGTGATCTTTGTTGGAAAATGTTTAGAATTTTATTCCTTGTGCCCACCAAGTGATCCATAATCTCCTAGCCTTGCCCCTATTTGATTACATCTCCCACTTCTTGCCCTCAAATCTGAGGATGAGACTCTTGAGTGTACTTGGTGTGTTACCAACTTGACCACTGCTGAGTATTGTCACATTTTCCTCTCCACAGTCGAATCCTCTTACTGTTGCAGAATAATCTAGAGAGCCATGTCAGCTCGTGACTCCTTAGTTCGGAGTCTCAAGCAGCAAGAGACCAAAAGGCAGGAGAGATTGGTGAAGCTGGGATTGTTCGCAGAGCAGAGGAGGCTATGGGGACACCTAGTAGAGGTAATCAAACTATGGGGAGTTTGATAGTGCAGATAGGGAGAAACTTGTTTCCTCTGACAAGTGGATTGGTGACCAGAGGTAATAGATTTAAAGTAATTGTCAAAAGAACTAAAAGGAAATTTTTTTTTTTGCATACAGAGGGGTTTTACTGACTGGGATACACTACCTGAAAGGGTGATACGATCAGCTTCCATAGGAACTTTCAAAAGGCATTTGGACATGTACTTGAGAAGTAATTTGCAGGATTCTGGGGGAAAAGGCTGAGTTGTGGGACTAAATTGGCCGGCTTTTTCAAAAAGCCCACATAGGCATGACATGTCTTCTGTGCATTAAGATGCTATGATTAGCCTTAGTGGGAATGATTAGGACCAGTTTTGTAAATGAGATGAGATTTTGGGCTCATTAAATAATGTATGTTGTTGGGCAACGGAATACTGTCTATTTTGGGCACTTCATATCAATACTAAGCATCACAATATTGATTATATGTTTTATTCTAAACAAGGTAACCATTTTTTTCTGTGTATGGTTTGATTACTCCCTATTTTCACTTTCATGGTCCCGTTTTAACAGTATGGACTGTTTCTGCGATCCATTTCCATCAGCAACGGCAGCCTTCAAATGTCTTACTGGAATAGCTGTTCATTATATGGGAGCCTCGACAATATGTGACTGTGGGAGGCATCGTGATGTTGCATGGTTTCGGTCCTAATCCATGGCCCAATGTGCATTTTTCATTACATTTCATCAATGTGCCTCAGTATCAACTTCAGACGTCTATTCGCAATTAAATTTTTCCATTTCCTATGTCAGCTGTTGTCTGGCCTCCGAGTGGGATTCCCAGTTTCGTATCAACGATTAAGTACCTGTTTTGTGCTCTTAAGTCTAATATCACTAGGAGCTGGGTTAAAATTGCCTAAACTGTTTCATATTGGACTCGTACAGCCAGCAGAGAGGAGGCTTTTATCCTGCAAGCCTGGGCTGGAGTGTGCCCATTCCCAATGTATAAAGACCAGTGTTTAACGCACTTCCACCAATGCTCCTTTTGAAGGTTTTGCCTGTTTCACAATTGAGTACAATTCAGAAGCGTAATTGGCTGTAAAACACAGTGCAGCGTCCTGAGGTCATGAAAGGTGCTACATAAATAGGCCCGTACCAAATTCATGGTCAAATTTTATAAATTTCATTGTCACAGCATTTTACATGATTTCACATATTTAAATTGTAGATTTCATGGTGTTGCAATAAACCATGAAAATGATCTATTCAAAACAAAAAAAAAGACAAGGCAGGTTTCTGGTTTCATCGACATAGAGATACAGCACTGAAACAGGCCCTTCGGCCCACTGAGTCTGTGCTGACCAAAAACCATCCATTTATACTAATTCTACATTAATCCCATGTTCCCTTACATCCCCACCTTCCCTCAATTCTCCTACCACCTACCTACACTAAGGGCAATTTACAATGGCCAATTTACCTATCACCTGCAAGTCTTTGGCAGTGGGAGGAAACCGGAGTACCCGGTGAAAACCCACGCGGTCACAGGGAGAACTTGCAAACTCCGCACAAGCAGTACCCAGAATTGAACCTGGGTCCCTGGAGCTGTGAGGCTGCGGTGCTAACCACTGCGCCACTGTGCCGCCCAAATTCTGACTTGTCTGCTAATATCATGGAATCGTTACAGTGCGGGATGCCATTCGGCCCGTCGTGTCTGCTCTGGCTCTTCGAAAGAGAAATTCCTTAATACTTGAGATTGCTTCTCTCAAAATTGCACTGGAATGCCTCCCTCATCTACCAATCAGCAAATTGAGCCTGGTGTCAATCACTAAACGTGCAATATTTGCAACATGCCAAGCATTCAGTGAGGTGCGCCTTGTGTCAATGAAAAAAAATGCGCGATGTTCACAAAATGGAGATTTCAGTTTGTGACACATTTTTCAAAGCCATGAATTTGGTGGAGCCCTATACATAAATGTATCTTGCTATCCCTCTGCCTCTGCTCCACACCACCCCCTACCCCAACTATCTGTCTCCCTGCCCCCACTCCATATCTCTGGCTCTCTGTTTCCCTGCCCCTTCTCTCTGGCCCACTGTATCTCCACATTTCACCACCTCCCCCCCCCCCCCCCCCATCTCTTTTCCTCCCTCTCAATCCCCCAACGCATCCATTCCCGCTTCCCTCTTCCCTTTGTACACCCCTCCCTCCCCCATGAGCGTGCCCCTACCTACCCCCTACGTGCGTCCCTCCCTCCCTCTCTAACCTCTGTGGGGCTGTCATCCCCACCATGTGGACCTCTCTCCCTACCCTCTGTGGCCCTCCCTGCCCACACTCTGGGCGTTCCTCGGCCCCTCCCTCCACTTTCCGCGCATCCCTCCCTCCCTCCGCTTCTATGTGTCTCTCTCTCTTTCTGTGTCTCTCTCTCTCTTTTTCTCTCTTTGTGCATCTAATCATCTTTTCTGGTTATATTCATAATGTACAGAGAGTAACAGTGGGTGGTTGATGGTTGGCACAGACTCGGTGGGCCGAAGGGCCTGTTTCAGTGCTGTATCTCTAAATAAAAAATAAATAAAATAAAAATAAACTGCTGTGTTTGGCTTTAATCATTATTGATAAGACAAGATTGTGCTGGAGCAGTGTTGTCTTTTGTTGCAAATGTGTTGGTGGGGGGTGGGGTACAGGCCAAACTGCAGATGGAGGGTGGTTTAACATCAGTCATTTCAAAATACTCAGTAACTGAGAATATGGGACTAGCAACATTTGTCAGGTGCTGAGAAACATTGACAGTACTGACCCTTGATAGAGGTTTGATTGGGTCCAAAAATAAATGTTTGCTTTGAAAGAGGTGGAGTAATCCAGCATTAGTCTAGCAAAGATGAAAGAAAGACAGTGAATACTTGAAATCTGAAATAAAATGAAGAAACTGCAGCTCTATCTTTAATCAATGCTGAGATTTTGCCCATTTCTTTCCGTTTAATGCTGACTGGTCTGTATTTCAAACATTTTTTTTCTAATTTAAATTCATGTTTAGCCTTTCTTGTCTATATACTTCGACATTTCCTTCCCTTTTCTATTTTGTTCCTCCAGCAAATTTTTCTCTCCTCTTCTGAAGGTGTTCACTTTTGCTGTGTTGAATTTTCAGCAGTGCTGACAGCCCCTTTGGTCCCTCATTTAAGTGATCCACTTGTCATATGTGAGACTGCGCAATGCTGTCTATTTGACTGGGGGCGTCGCAGCTACTTCTGATCTGACATCACCTAACATCATACTGGCATAAGCAGGGACTCATCCTGATTTTCACAACCCCTCCTGTCCTCTGACCTACATTGGTTCCAGGTTTTCCAAAACTTCAGATTTGAAAAAAAAATTCACCTTTTTCTATTAGAATCCCTCCATGTTTGCACCGCTCCCTATCTCTGTAACTTCCTCCAGGACTTTACACATAAGTACTCTGTTCCCCTGGCTAGGTCCTCTTGCGCATTCTCCTCCTTTAACCCCACCTTTGGCAATCATCCCTTCAGCTGCCAAGGCCCCAAGGTTTGGAATTCCCTCCCTAAACCTCTCCAGTTCCTTTCTATCCCTTGCTTTGAAACCTGCGTTTGGCAAAGCTTTTGGTCAACCGTCTCCTAACAGCTCCTGCTTTACTTGTTGTGCACTAGTGCCTCAGCTCTGTGAAGTGCTGTGGGCACTATATAAATGCGAGTCGTTGTCCTTGTCCCTGTGAAAGAAACATTTGGATGCTGCCTTGAACCACTCCATGAGGGTGTGTTTGAAATCAGTAACTTTCACTTTGGAAAAACCGCACAAATAATACTGTTGACACCACAATAGGCTGAAGGGACAAAGCAACCAAAATATACAAAAAGATCATGAGTTTTACTGTTGTAAACTTAATTGAGTTGTTTGAGCCTCAAACCAAATTCTGCATGATGAACTGAAGCTTACACGAAAGACCTGGAAACCTGGCTTATGAATAGAAAAACTTGTCATCAAGCTTTGACAAATGCCGGGGACTAAATTAGAACCTTATGTTTGCTGCCTGCCATCCTTGATTTTTGGATCACTTGTGTCTCGGCTTACTAGGATGAAAAGCAGACTGGTGGTGACAGTGCGAGTGATTTGTAGTAATGGAGGCTGTCACGAGCAGCAATGCACCTTCAACTCATTCACCCTAGCATTCTGTATAAATAAAGTGGTAGGGTTTGTAAAATTGCTCAATGATCATATGTACATCAATATAAGGCTGTGAATGATTCAATGGAAAATGCAAAACATGTACGCCATAAAGGGATGATTCGTTAGCAGAGGCGGAAAGGGTTGTGATTATGATTGTAGAGCATTTGCTGAAAGTGAAGCCATTATGAGCAAGACTGGGCTTGCGCATCTCCGGGGTATTTGACTAAAAGTCTAAATGCTACTCTACCCTTGAATCGATTTATTGGTGAAGCTGTAAACAAAATATCAGCTGCCAACTCTGGGCATGCAATATTAAAAAATGAGATTGATGTTTGTGGAGAGTTCACAGAAAGACTTAGAATTTTGGGTTCTAAGATGCTGGCCAAACTCTCATTCCAAGGATATTGGGAAGGGGATGTGATGCAGGTTTCGGACTAGTGCTAAGAGGGACGGATGTTGTAATTGCATGCAGTTATTTCTTAGATATTCTGTGCCAAACTGGAGGACATGAGCACAAAATTAAAATGCCTCCAGCAAGATTTTGATGTTTCTTTTCCCCCCCACACCCCCTTTATTTTGGTCAGGATTTAGTGGATAGGGAAGCACACCTGTGGTGCAGTTTGACTTTAATGCGTAGCTGAAAGTGCAGAAGAAGTAGCATCCATCATTAAACTGTTCAATACAAAAATGGTGTGTTTGCATGAACTTAACGGAAGGCCATGCATTTACTTCCTCTCTCATCCCTTTTATGTAATTTATCTCTTCCAACGAGTCATTAATGTTGATCCTTTATTCTTTTGCAGGAGTCCTGTGATCCGCACACTGCCCTGTATGTGCGAGAGGGATTGTTATGGACAATGTGGCAGAGAAAACTCTTGAAACTACTCCCACTCAAGTAATGGTAAGAATGGAGAATGTATTAGGGTGATTTGAGACCTCACATCAGAGATCCCAATGAATACATTGTTGAGCCAACACCTGGTGTGTTGATGCCCAGAATGGAAATGTGGAATGTCATGATTGATATCAGTGTGGAAAATGACGACCTTGCATGGATTGGTTGTGTGCATGCGTCCGTGCGCGTGTGCGTTCACAGTAGGCTACTACCCAAGGTCCATCTCAATGTGGAGTAGGGATGATACAGTTGAACAAAGTCCCCTGGACTCGGGGGTGGAGAGTGGGTAGTGGTAGTCTGGATTCCTTGTATGGTTGGAATGGGGAAACAAGCACTCCAGCAATAAACAGTGTCTTCAGGGAAGGAGAAACATTGGAATTGGTGGGGGTGGAGGAGGAGGGAAAGAGTGTGGAACTAGTAATTTAAACATAGATGCATTTAAGGGGAAACTAGATGACGTAGAAAGGAGAAGGATATGTTGACAGATACAGTAGGGTGGGAGGAGGCTCATGTGGAACATAAATACCAGCGCAGACCAGTTGGACCAAATATTCTACCCTGTGCTGTTAATTCTATGTAAAGAGTGTTTATTTTCCAGTAGTCCTGAAGGGCCTCATTAATATAATGCTTCCGTGGTTTCCATATCATTTAACTTGCTTATTGCTGAAAATAGAGACATGTTGTCGAAGCTTTTCGTCTTGCACTCATCAGGATAATCTGCAAGAATAACCAATGTAAGGGAAAACAACAACTTTATACTGTATGAGAAGAGAGCTCTGATTGGTTGGCAAGTGAACTCTGGTAGAGGCGTTGCCATGGAGAATGCACCAGTTTACGGTGACTGACAGTTAACTGCCAAACATTTTTTGAAATTTAAACCAGGCAGCTTGATTCTGGTTGGTCCAGGCATTTCCCTGAGGAATGAACCAGTGAATGGCTGTCACTTATTTTGTTTAACTGGAACAGGTGCAATATTTATGCATGTTCTTTCTGTCTGCAAAGAACAGGGCCCTGTGTATTAATATAGCTAGCAAATGCGCCACACTGTGAGCCCTACCGACAGTCTTAAATTGGTTGTCAGCGTAATTCTTAGCACACTGAGGGTTATTTAGCAAATGTTGTCTAATCGCTGAATCACATGTAATGTTAGACACGTGTTTTGAGTTTTGCAAGCACAAGCTGGTTGGGTAAGGCCTATACCTTGCCCGTTGCGAACAGCAGAAAGGACATGTTGTTTGATATGATCCATCAAGTCTTTGGGATGTACAGCCTATATACTTAGCATACAAATGATTCTTTAACTTGCTGTGATATGTGAGTAGCATTTCTCTGCAGTTAAACTTTGAGCCTTTCTGTGTATTAATTGCCTTATTAGCAGCCCGGATCAATAGAATAAAGGTGAACCATTTGCTTGCCCAGCATGCAGACTTGCTGTACCAGAAAGAATGGGAGTTGTTCTAGTTGGCTCTGCAGTCAAGGCGTGTTTTCCCAGTGCTATGTTACAAGAATTTCAGAGAAGCATGGCGGTGGGCATGTGACATTTTCATGCAATGATACTGCATTAATATTCCAGAGGTCATGAGTTCAATTCCCTCCATGGCAAAATATAACATTAGATTCAATAATTCTGGTATTAAAGTAGACAAAACGCTGGAAATACTCAGCAGTCGGGCAGCATCTGTGGAGAGAGGAACTGAGTGTGTCACTTGTCTACATGGCTCATCATTACACCAGCAGCTGTCTTTACCCGTTAGGCCATCAAGATGGTCCTTTGGTTAGTAGACTACTGAGTATATACACACGTTGTCTGAACTGGAGTGGGGAAGAACGACCAGTATCAACCAAGGTGGAGGGGAATTTTCAGATAAGGAAAAGGAAGGCATATCGGAAGCACTCGTATGGAAGGTGGCATCGTTCAAACAAACAAGACCATCCGAATTAGGAGCAGGAGTGGCTGATCTCACTGTAACCGCAACTCCACATTCCCGCCTACCTCCGATAACCTTTCACCCCCTTATCAAGAATCTATCTACCTCTGCCTTAAAAATATTCAAAGACTCTGCTTCCACCGCCTTTTGAGGAAGAGTTCCAAAGACTCACGACCCTCAGAGAGGAAAATATTACTCCTTATTGTGGTCTTAAATGGGCGACTCCTTATTTTTAAACAGTGGCCCCTAGTTCTAGAATCTTCCACCTCCTTTCCATATCCACCCTGTCAATACCCCTCAGGATCTTATATGTTTCAATAAAGTCACCTCTTACTCTTCTAGACTCCAGTGGATACAAGCCTAGCCTGTCCAACCTTTCCTCATAAGATAACCTGCCCGTTCTTTACAGGAAGTGGGGTGGGAGGAAGTATAGTCAAGGTATTTTTGGAAGTCAGTGGACTTGCAGTGGTAACCTGGTAACTTGTGTGTTAATATTCTCAGGGAAGGGAACTGGCTGCCCTGATGATAAAATCAAAATACCGTGGATGCTGGAAATCTGAAATACGAACAGAAAGTGCTGGAAATACTCAGCAGGTCTGGCAGCATCTGTGGAGAGAGAAACAGAGTTAATGTTTCAGGTGTGTGACCTTGCATCTGAACTGGCTGCCCTTACTGGCTTTGACTTACATGTGACTCTGTTACTACGCCATGTGGTTGACTTTTAATATGAGCCACCCAGTTGTTCAGAGCAACTAGAGATGGGCAGTAACTGTGACCTTGCCTCATTGCAGGACTAAAGAATAACACTTCAGATGTTTGTGGGGGTGGAGTGAGTTGGGGAAAATCCATTAGTACAATAGGATTATAGATTTTTTACATAAGTCTGGGTTGTGCCTAGAGAAAGCATTATGATCTGTGTAACATCAGGGTGCAGTACTAGTGGGTACAGGCCTGTCACTGTAGAGCACTGGGGTACAATACTGATGGTACAGGCCTGTCACTGTATAGCACTGGGGTACAGTACTGGTGGGGGGAAAATGTACTAATAAATTGAGCACATCACACTGTCAAGAAAATGTTATACCAGATGAGGATTTTTAATTCATCGGTTGGAAACCTACATTAAACTTTTCCAAAGGATCTGGGATCCGACAGTTAACTTTTAAAAAGCTAGCGGCCAAGATGGCAACCACAATTTGCATTGAAATGCCTCACATTCTAGGACATCGAATTGGAGACGCATGTCTAACGATGCTGCATCCAGGACAATGCCTCATGAATTTGGAATTAGCTAACAACTTCAGTTCTAATGGCAAAACATTCAAAGCCATCTTGGAACATTAACAGTGGAGTCATACCTTCAGGGGGTGAACATTGAAGCAATGACACTCGAGAGAGATTGAAAATACCGAGACTCAAATCTAATTAAATTGCAAACGAGGACACTGGATCGCTCTCTCTCTCTCTCTCTCTCTCGCTCTCTCGCTCTCTCGCTCTCTCGCTCTCGCTCTCTCGCTCTCTCTCGCGCTCTCGCGCTCACGCTCTCTCTCTCGCTCCAGGTAACACTGAAGTTTGAAACCTGTCTGCGACTGTGGACCATCCAAGCCAATCATTGCTACAGACAGAGACCCCCAGGGAGGAATGCCACCTACAACTCTATCTCCAAGAAAAACTCTGAACCATGTGGGCCAGCCACAAAGTGCACTTCCAAAGCCAGAGACTTCAGGATCACAACTTCAACCAGAAGACAACGGAATTACCAGTCCCCACAGACTGTGTATTATTTTTATTTGTCCTGGCCTCTAATCCAACCCACCATTCCCTTATCACTCTGTAACCTGTTTGTGTGTGCGTGCGTGCATGTGAGAGAAAGTGTAGCTTGGTTTTTGTTGTTTTATCTAGATTGGGTTTACATTTTTTTTTAGTACAATAAACTCACCTCTTGTTTAAACTCAAGAAAACCTGTCTGGTTCTTTTATGATCACAACTAAGGTAAAAGGTAAAATATTCACTGAAGTGGTAAGCACATGCACTGTTTTAAAAGCAATAAACCCTGTTGTGGTCAAACAAGGAGAAAGACAAGAGGGGAGCCTTGTGACGCCTCCTCACCTGATCGTAACACTATAATTAACATATTGGTGCATGGTCTGATTCCCTGATCTGTGCAGAGACAGCTGATAGTTAGGGATGCTGCAGTTGGCTTCACTGGGCCAGGGAACATTGGGTGAGGACAAAATTGGGTTTGGCAGTAATTCTCTCCATGGTCAAATAGTCTTCTGACACCCATCATCAATGCTGTTAAGTGAAGAATAAGCAATTACATGAACAAGTGGGAGAGGCCTTAGAAGGGAGAACTAACAAAAATATCCCTGAATCCCAGCTTAATTTTTTTTTTCAGAAAAGGGGTTTATTAAATTTGGGTGAGAAAGAAAGTGACATTTTTTTCTGTGCCAGTTTGGTATCTGTGTTAAACAAGCCTATTGATAACACTGCATTAATTTATTGTTATGTCCCATCTGTTGTTCGAATTCATTCCATTTCTGTGTTTGATATGATTCCAGCTGCTCCAAAGCCATTTTATATCCTTCTCAGAATATTTTCAATTTGGAATTTTTATGACATGAAAACCAATTAACAAACTTTGCTTGCTGTGCTTTTCCGAGCAGTAAATACCTTCAGCAGGAAATACATTTGTCTCTTCCTGTTAACATCTCAAAATTTGAAACTGCTTATGGCACAAAAGAGACCACCTGTGCATTTGAAGAACTCTTTGCAGATAATCCTATCACCAAGGCGCACTCATTTACAGCGGCTGCACCTGCCTCCTTGTTGCATAGCGGCTGTGAAGAGTAGGGACTCTCCCTCAATGTTTATCCCTAAGAGCGCAGATTGACTGGTCGTTGCTGTTTGTGGGATGTTGCTGTGCTATGCTGGCAGCTGCATTTTCTCCACTATAGAAGTGACTACACTTCAAAAGTACTTAATTGGTTGAGCACTTTGGGACGTCCTGAAGTCATGAACGGTGCTATAGAAATGCAAGTCTTTTGCTTACTTTCATGCTTTCACTCACACTCGTTCTCTTGTTTACCTGCAGCCATGTCCTTTGTTATTACCGTAGAGTGTGCCAGCTTTTCTTCACTCCTTGCCTTTAGGCTCCGCGTCTACCACAGTCTACCGTAAACCTACCTTCACTGGTCAATACGCTCATTGGGATTCCTACAGTTCTACGCGCTTTAAGATTGGCCTTCTCGGCAACCTCGTAAATAGGGCCCAAGCCATTTGCTCACCATGCAAGCTTGATGCTGAAATAGGGCGAAACAAAGACAGTGTCAACCCTGATCAGATAATTTCTCACTGTATATCGCGCAAACTTATGAACGGGCCTAAGGCTGTCATTTTCGGCCCTGAAAAGTGCCCAGTCGACCTCAAGTTACTTTGGAAGGGTAATGTATCCCAAAAATTTGAGCAACAGGTGAAACTAGCTGTTTCACGTTGCTTCTATGCAGTAGGTCGTACATCCCAAAGACTGACTGATCGTATCAAACAACATGTCCCTTCTGCTGTTCGCAACGGGCAAGGTACAGGCTGTACCCAACCAGCCCATGCTTGCAAAACTCAAAACAGTGTCCAACATTAGATGTGATTCCGTGATTGAACAGCATTTGCTAAATAATCCTCAGTGTGCTAAGAATTACGCTGACAACCAGTTTAAGATTGTCAGTAGGGCTCGCAGTGTGGCGCATTTGCATGTACTGGAAGCTACATATATTAATACACCGGGCCCTGTTTGCAGACAGAAAGAATATGTGCAAACATTGCGTCTGTTTCAGCTGAACAAAATAAGTGACAGCCATTCACTGGTTCATTCCTTGGGGAAATGCCTTGACCAATCAGAGTCAAGCTGCCTGGTTTAAATTTCAAACAAAGCTTGGCAGTTGATTGTCAGTCACTTAACTGGTGCATTCTCCATGGCAACGCATCTACCAATCAGAGTTCACTTGCCAACAAATCAGTACTCTCCTCATATAGTAAAAGTTGTTGTTTTCCCTTATATTGGTGTTCTTGCGGATTGTCCTGATGAAAAGCTTTGACAACATGTCTCTATTTTCAGCAGTAAGCAAGTTCTGTCCTACAGAGTGTAATATATCCAAATTTGCTGACAATACAAAAATACACCCTGGAAGAGGGTGTAGAAGGGTGGGTTAGTAAATTTGCGGATGACACTAAGGTCGGTGGAGTTGTGGATAGTGCCGAAGGATGTTGTAGGGTACAGAGGGACATAGATAGGCTGCAGAGCTGGGCTGAGAGATGGCAAATGGAGTTTAATGCGGAAAAGTGTGAGGTGATTCACTTTGGAAGGAGTAACAGGAATGCAGAGTACTGGGCTAATGGGAAGATTCTTGGTAGTATAGATGAACAGAGAGATCTTTGTGTCCAGGTACATAAATCCCTGAAAGTTGCTACCCGGGTTAATAGGGCTGTTAAGAAGGCATATGGTGTGTTAGCTTTTATTAGTAGGGGGATCGAGTTTCGGAGCCACGATGTCATGCTGCAGCTGTACAAAACTCTGGTGAGACCGCACCTGGAGTATTGCGTGCAGTTCTGGTCACCGCATTATAGGAAGGATGTGGAAGCTTTGGAAAGGGTGCAGAGGAGATTTACTAGGATGTTGCCTGGTATGGAGGGAAGGTCTTACGAGGAAAGGCTGAGGGACTTGAGGTTGTTTTCGTTGGAGAGAAGGAGGAGGAGAGGTGACTTAATAGAGACATATAAGATAATCAGAGGGTAAAAAGAGCACGAGGGATAGGCCACATAATTATAGGCCGGTCAGTCTGACATCTGTGGTGGGCAAATTATTATAATCAGTTCTGAGAGATAGGGTGGATAGTGAGAGTCTTTTTCCTCGGATGGTGATGGCAAACACGAGGGGACATAGCTTTAAGTTGAGGGGTGATAGATATAGGACAGATGTCAGAGGTAGTTTCTTTACTCAGAGTAGTAGGGGCGTGGAACGCCCTGCCTGCAACAGCAGTAGACTCGCCAACTTTAAGGGCATTTAAGTGGTCATTGGATAGACATATGGATGAAAATGGAATAGTGTAGGTCAGATGGTTTCACAGGTCGGCGCAACATCGAGGGCCAAAGGGCCTGTACTGCGCTGTAATGTTCTAATTCTAATTCAAACGACTATTAGCAAGAGGATAACTAAGGAAAGGGAGGGGCCTATCAGATGTACAGGGTAACACACATGGATGCAGAAGATGTGGGCATGGTTCTTAATGAGTACTTTGTCTCTGTCTTCACAAAGGAAGAGAGATGATGCAGACATTGTAGTTAAAGAGGAGAAGGGTGAAATATTAGGTATGATGAGCATAATGAGAGAAGGAAGTACTAGAGGGTCTGACATCCTTAAAAGTGAATAAATCACAAGGGCCGGATGGATTATATCCCAGGCTGTTAAAGGAAGCCAGGGAGGAAATAGCGGGTGCTCTGAGGATCATCTTCAAATCCTCACTAGATACAGGCGAGGATCCAGAGGATTGGCGGTCTGCGAATCTTGCACCATTGTGTAAAAAGAGCACGAGGGATAGGCCACATAATTATAGGCCGGTCAGTCTGACATCTGTGGTGGGCAAATTATTATAATCAGTTCTGAGAGATAGGATAAACTGTCACTTCAGCACGGATTAATTTGCGGTAGTCAGTGTGGATTTGTTAAGGGAAGGTCATGTCTTACTAACTTAATTGAATTTTTTGAGGAAGTAACGCGGTGGATTGATGAGGGTAGTGTAGTGGATGTTGTCTACATGGATTTTAATAAGGCATTTGACAAGTTCCCACATGGCAGACTGGTCAGAAAAGTTAAAGCCCATGGGATACAGGGAAATTTAGTTTAGTTTAGAGATACAGCACTGAAACAGGCCCTTCGGCCCACCGAGTCTGTGCCGACCATCAACCACCCATTTATACTAATCCTACACTAATCCCATATTCCTATCACATCCCCACCTGTCCCTATATATTTCCCTACCACCTACCTATACTAGGGGCAATTTATAATGGCCAATTAACCTATCAACCTGCAAGTCTTTGGCATGTGGGAGGAAACCGGAGCACCCGGAGGAAACCCACGCAGACACAGGGAGAACTTGCAAACTCCGCACAGGCAGTACCCAGAATCGAACCCGGGTCCCTGGAGCTGTGAGGCTGCGGTGCTAACCACTGCGCCGCAATGTGACAAGTTGGTTCCAAATTTGGCCTAGTGACAGGAAACAAAGGGTAGTAGTCGACAGATGTTTTTGTGCATGGAAGGCGATTTCCAGTGCCGTTCCACAGGGCTCAGTGTTGGGTCCCTTGCTGTTTCTGGTATATATTAATGATTTGGACTTAAATGCTGAAGGCATAATTGGGAAATTTGCAGATGACACAAAAATTGGCCGTGTAGTTGATAATGAACAGGATGGCTGTAGACTCCAGAATGATATCAGTGGTTTGGTTGAGCGGGCGGAAAAGTGGCAAATGGAATTCAATTCGGAGAAGTGTAAGGTAATGCATTTGGGGAGGGCAAACAAAGCAAGGGAATACACATTGAACGTGAGGATATTGAGAGGGGTAGAGGAAGTGAGAGACCTTGGAGTACATGTCCACAGGTCCCTGAAGATGGCAGGACAGGTAGATAATGTGGTGAAGAAGGCATATAGAATGCTTTCCTTCATTAGCCGAGGTATAGAATACAATAGCAGGGATGTAATACTGGAACTGTATAAAACACTGGTTAGACCACAGCTGGAGTACTGAGTACAGTTCTGGTCACCACATTACAGGAAGGACATGATAAAAGCAAAATACTGCAGATGCTGGAAATCTGAAATAAAAACAAGAAATGCTGGAACCGCTCAGCAGGTCTTCGGACCCTTCCGAAATGTTAACTCTGCTTCTCTTTCCACAGATGCTGCCAGACCTGCTGAGTGGTTCCAGCATTTCTTGTTTTTATTACAGGAAGGACATAATTGCTCTGGCGAGAGAAATGTGATGGAGTACTGTCCAGTTTCCTGGATGAGTGCAGCTTCCACAACACTCAAGAAACTCTATACCATCCACAATAAGGAGGACACTTAATGGCACTCCATCTGCTACAGGTGCATTGTCGCTGCAATGTATGCCATCTACAAGATGCACTGCAACAATTTGCCAAGGCTGCTTAGCATCTTCCAAATGCACGACCTCTACCAGATAGAAAGAGAAGGGCAACAGGCGTGTGGGAACATCACCACCACCTCCAGGTTCCCCTCCATGCCATCCATATTCGCTGGGTCAAAATCCTGGAACTCCTTACCTAACAGCACTTTTACCAGTACCTTCACCACTCAGATTGCAGTGGTTCAAAAAGGAGAGGAGATTTACAGGAAAGTTGCCAGGGCTTGAAAATTGCAGCTATGAGAAAAGATTAGATTGGCTAGGGTTGTTTTTCTTGGAACAAAGGAGGTTGAGGAGTGACTTAATTGAGATGTACAGAATAATGAGGGGCCTAGATAGAGTAGACAAGAAAGACCTGTCTCCCTAGTGGAGAGGTCAGTTACTGGGGGCACAGATTTAAGGTGATTGGTAGGGGATTAGAGGGGATCTGAGGAAAAACATTTTCACTCAGAGGGTGGTGGGTATCTGGAATTCACTGCCCGGATGAGTGGTGGAGGCAGAAACCCTCAACTCATTTAAAAGGTACCTGGACCTGCAGCTGAAGTACTGTAACCTGCAAGGCTGCGGACCAGCTGCTGGAAGGTATGATTGCACAAGAAATAGGATCGGGAGTGGATCATATGGCCCATTGAGCCTGCTCCGCTATTCAAAATGATCATGGCTGATCTTGGGATTCAACTTCACTTTTCCACCCACTCACCATACCCCTTGATCCCCTGAGAGACCAAAAATCTGTCTTTCCCAGCCTTAAATGTATTCGACGATGGAGCATCAACAACCTTCTGGGGATAGAGAATTCCAAAGATTCACAACTCTCTGAGTGACCACGACCTCAACCACCTAGAAAGAGAAGGGCAACGGATGCAATGGGCCAAGTGGCTTCTTTCTGTGCTGTAAACTTTCTATGATTTTATTAGATTGGGTGGCTAGATTTTTCACCCAGTGCAGACATGATGGGCTGAATGGCCTCTTTCTGTGCTGTAACTTTTCTATCGTTCTAAATCAGGAATGTGATGGAGTACTGTCCAGTTTCCTGGATGAGTGCAGCTTCCACAACACTCAAGAAACTCGACACCATCCACGATAAGCAACCCACTTAATAGCACTCCCTCTGCCACAGGCGCATTGTTGCTGCAATGTATACCATCTACAAGGTGCACTGCAGCAATTTGCCAAGGCTGCTTAATATCTTCCAAGCCCATGACCTCTACCACCTAGAAAGAGAAGGGCAACAGGCGCGTGGGAACATCCTCACCTCCAGGTTACCCTCCATGTCATCCACTAGCGCTGGGTTAAAATCCTGGGACTCCTTACCTAACAGCACTGTTACGAGTACCTTCACCACTCAGACTGTAGTGGTTCAAGAAGTTGGCTCACGACCAGCTTCTCATGGGCAATTCGGGATGGGCACTAAATACTGGCTTTGCCAGTGATGCCTACATCCCGTGAATCCCTGGGAGTTTTTGGCAGTATAGAGGAAACTTTGCTCTGTATTTAACTGGTGCTGTACCTGCCCTCTGAGTGTTTGATAGAACAGTATTAGAGGGTGCTTTACTCTGTATCTAAGCCATGCTGTACCTGCCTTGGGGGTGTTTCATGGGCTAGTGTAGAGGGAGTTTTACTCTGACTCTCATATGTGCTGTACCAATTCTGAGTGGGTTTGATAGCATAGAGGGGGCTTTCCACTATATCTAACATGTGCTGTATACTTGGTTCCTCAATTGGAAACTTTTGTTTGCCAGCCAGAACATCCCTGAGCTTGTTGAACACGAAGATTAACAAAATTATTTAATGGAAATAAAGATGTTGCTGCCCCAGATTGATATGTGTTTTGTTCTGACTTCCCAGGATGTGAAAGGGAGGCGAAACATCATTAATTCCCTCATCTCTGGGGCGATTGCTGGTGCTGTTGCAAAGACAACGGTGGCACCACTGGATAGAACCAAAATAATATTTCAAGGTAGGAGGAGACAGCCACAGTGGAATTTATCGTTTATTCTGGATGCACTGTGCATGTTTAAATGATATGAAGGAAAATGTCAACATTGGAGGCTGAACTCACTATGGCGTCCCCTGGTCAATGGAGCTTACAGATGTTGGCAGTGATGCACGGATTAGCATCTGGTTTGGAGATTTTTCCCAGAAGCTTCGTTAACTTGAGTCTTGAAGCTGTGGGTAAATTTGCTGCCTGGTGTGGTGCTGAGTCATTAAGCCCCAAAGGTGGCAGGTTGCATCCTTGCATTGTGTGGAGTGAGCTATCCTTGGCCAAGGGTCACTGTATCTGGTCTAGGAAAAATATAAGTTCCTACTTCACTGGCTGAGGACCTGGATTCAAATCCAGTCTGAATGTGTTCTATTTGTCTGTCTCTCGTTTATCTTTAGAAGTACTTGTGTCTCAAACTCTTGTTGGAAGCCAATGAAATTAAAGGTCCTTAATTTAAGGCTGGGCTGGGCTGTGCTGAGTTAATAAAGCTGGACAGAGGCACTTTGGGGCAATTTGGGAGGGAGGTTTACTTTATGTAGTACCTGACCTGTGAGTAATGGCAGCATTCAACCTGATGCGAGCCTCTGCATATGTGTTGGCTATTGTAACTTTATCAAGTCTTAACTGTTTTTTTTTCCCCCATTCACAGTATCTTCAAGAGGGTTCTCAGCCAAGGTGAGGGCATTTTCTCTTTTTTCACGCCTCACGCTCCCCTCCCCCATCCCGACTCTCCCACTCACCCACCCATGTGCTTATCTCACACATTATTTATGTCTTGCTGCTTTAAAAAAAACAAGGAAGACAGTCATTTCCTGTTGGTTTCTTCTGATACCACCACACCTCCCCCCCAACGCCACTGACCTCAGGATCTGTCTCAGAGTAATTGGTCTCCAATTGAATTCAGGATGGGGCAGCCATTAGCCATGTGGCCTTAAAGGTGTAAACCTCCTTTATCAGCAGAGAAATGCATTATACGCGGTATAACTTGTTTATAAAGTAATGCAGACTTAGTGTGAGCCGTGTTTAGTTTAGTTTAGTGATACAGCACTGAAACAGGCCCTTCAGCCCACCGAGTCTGTGCCGACCATCAACCACCCATTTATACTAATCCTACACTAATCCCATATTCCTACCACATCCCCACCTGTCCCTATGTTTCCCTACCACCTACCTATACTAGGGGCAATTTATAATGTTCAATTTACCTACCAACCTGCAAGTCTTTTGGCATGTGGGAGGAAACCGGAGCACCCGGAGAAAACCCACGCAGACACAGGGAGAACGTGCAAACTCCGCACAGGCAGTACCCAGAATTGAACCCGGGTCGCTGGAGCTGCGAGGCTGCGGTGCTAACCACTGCGCTACTGTGCCGCCACTGTGTCATGTGTGTATGCATGAAGTCGATTGGTTTTATAAAAAAGCTAATACAGCTATAAATCTTTCTAAATCACTAGTTAGTCCTCGGCTGGAGCATTACAGCCATTTCTGGGCCCCACAATTTAGGAAGGATGTCGAGGCGTTGGAGAGGCTCCAAAGGAAAATTTACCAGAATGGTACCAGGGGTGAGGGAGTTAAGTTATAACATGAGACTAGAATTTGGCCTAACCATCAGCCTCAAGAAAACGAACATCATGGGGCAGGATGTCAGAAATGCTCCATCCATCAATATTGGCGACCACGCTCTGGAAGTGGTTCAAGAGTTCACCTACCTAGGCTCAACTATCACCAGTAACCTGTCTCTCGATGCAGAAATCAACAAGCGCATGGGTAAGGCTTCCACTGCTATGTCCAGACTGGCCAAGAGAGTGTGGGAAAATGGCGCACTGACACGGAACACAAAAGTCCGAGTGTATCAGGCCTGTGTCCTCAGTACCTTGCTCTACGGCAGCGAGGCCTGGACAACGTATGCCAGCCAAGAGCGACGTCTCAATTCATTCCATCTTCGCTGCCTTCGGAGAATAATTGGCATCAGGTGGCAGGACTATATCTCCAACACAGAAGTCCTTGAAGCGGCCAACACCCCCAGCTTATACACACTACTGAGTCAGCGGCGCTTGAGATGGCTTGGCCATGTGAGCCGCATGGAAGATGGCAGGATCCCCAAAGACACATTGTACAGCGAGCTCGCCACTGGTATCAGACCCACCGGCCGTCCATGTCTCCGTTATAAAGACGTCTGCAAACGCGACATGAAATCGTGTGACATTGATCACAAGTCGTGGGAGTCAGTTGCCAGCATTCGCCAGAGCTGGCGGGCAGCCATAAAGACAGGGCTAAATTGTGGCGAGTCGAAGAGACTTAGTAGTTGGCAGGAAAAAAGACAGAGGCGCAAGGGGAGAGCCAACTGTGCAACAGCCCCAACAAACAAATTTCTCTGCAGCACCTGTGGAAGAGCCTGTCACTCCAGAATTGGCCTTTATAGCCACTCCAGGCGCTGCTTCACAAACCACTGACCACCTCCAGGCGCGTATCCATTGTCTCTCGAGATAAGGAGGCCCAAAAGAAAGAGAAGCTGGGATTGTTCTCCTGAGAGCAGAGAGTTAAGGGGAGATTCAGTAGAAGTGTTTAAAATTATGATGGGTTTTGATGAACCTGTTTCCACTGGCAGTGGACGCACATTTAAAATAATTGACAAAAGATCCAGAGGGTTAGATGAGGAGAAATATTTTTAAGCAACAAGTTGTTATTACAATAGGATGTACTTCTTGAAAGGCTGGTGGATGCAGATTCGGTGGTAATTTTTATTTTAAAGTTGCCTATATGCAAGAAAAGAGCAGGGGAGTGGGACTAATCTGATAACTTTATCATTACAGTGGCTACATTTTAAGAACTTTCTTCTGTAAAGAGCTCAGATTGTGAAAGGTGCCGCATGTAAATTCAAGTTCTTTTTTTGTGCAACCCATAAGAATGTATTATCTGTTTCTGTATCTTTTTACTGCCACTGGAGGGAGCTCCTTAGCTCAGTTCGAGTGTGGAATTGATCTTAATGAAAAACAGGAGTTTACCTCGTGGGCTGAATGGCCTGTTGCTGTGTTGTGCTGTAGACTCGATGTACCCATTCATAGTCACTTACTGCACAGAAGGAGTCCATGCCGGTTCTCCACGGAGCAGTCCAGTCAGTCCCACTCCCCGCTCAATTCCTGTAGCCCTGCCCAGTTTCCTTTTGAAATCATTGATTGTCTCTGCTTCCACCACCCTTGTGGGCAGCAAGTTCCAAGTCATTACCACTTGCTGTGTGTAAATAAAAAAAGTTCTTCCTCACATTCTCCCTGCATCTCTTGCCCCCCCAGTCCTTGTACCATTAGTTAATGGGAACAGTTTTTCCCTGTCTAACTTATCTAAGCCTGTTATAATTTTGTATACCTCTATTAAATCACCCCTCAATATCTTTTGCTCTAAGGAGAACAACCCCAGCTTTTATCCCCATCCTGAAACTATTCTGGTAAATCTCCTCTAAAACATAGAAAATAGGAGCAGGAGTAGGCCATTCGGCCCTTCGAGCCTGCTCCACCATTCAAAAAAAGATCATGGCTGATTGTCTAATCTATCAACCTCTCTGCACTCTCTCAAGGACCCTCACATCCTCCCTAAAGTGTGGTGACCAGAACTGAACGCAGTGCTGCAGTTGGGGCCTAACCAGAGCTTTATAAAGGTTCAGCATAACTTCCCTGCTTTTGTATTCAATACCTCTATTTATGAAGCCCAAGATCCCATATGCTTTGCTAACTACTCTTAATATGTCCCATGCACACTCTTTAGAACTGTGCCATTAAGTATATATTGCCTTTCCCAATTCCTTCTGCCAAAATGCATCACCTCACATTTGTCAGTATTAAATTCCATCTGCCACGTGTCTACTCATTCTTCTAACCTATCTCTGCCCTATTGCAGACAGTTCATATCATCCTTATTGTTTGCCACATCTCCACGTATGGTATCATCGGCAAATTTTGAAATTCTTTTCTGTATTCCAAGATCCAAGTCATTTATATATAACAAAAAAAGCAGTGGTCCCAGCACTGACCCTTGGGGAACACCACTGTCTACAGTCCTCCAGTCTGAAAAACAATCCTTTACTACGACTCGCTGTTTTCTGTCCTTAAGCCAATTTTTTATCCAATTGGACACTGACCTCTATTCCATGAGCTTCAGTTTAGTTAACCAGCCTTTTACATGGTATCTTTATCAAACACTTTCTTTATATCCATATAAACAACATCCACTGCATTCCCTTCATCAAACTTCTCTGTTGCTTCATCAGAAAAATCCATTAGATTAGTCAAGCATGATCTCCCTTTTACAAATCCTTGCTGGCTATCCTTAATTTACTCAAACCTCTCCTAGTGTCTGTTGATTTTTTTTTACCCTGATTATTGTTTCTAAAACCTTACCCAGCACTGGTAAACTAACTGGCCTGTAGTTCCTTGGATTGTCATTACACCTTTTCGCGAGTAACGGTGTCATATTTGCCACTTTCCAATCCTTTGACACCTCCCCTGTAACCAGGGAAGATTGGAAGATTTTGGCAAGACCTTCCGATATCTGCACCCCTACTTTCTTTAGCAAATTGGGATGCAACCCATCTGGACCATATCTACCTTAAGTATAGCCAGCCTTTTTAGTACCTCGCCACTCTCAATTTTTATCCTATCCATTGCCTCTACTCTCTCCACTTCTACCGATGTTTGTTTGTCAGATTCCTCTTCCTTAGTGAAAACTGATAAAGTACTCATTAAGTATATTAGCCTTGCCCTGTACCTCTAAGCCTATATTGCCCTTTTTGTCCCTAATAGGCCCACTCAGCCTCTTATTACCCACTTGATATTTACATGTCAGTAGAAGATTTTTGGATTTTCTTTCATGTTGACTGCCATTCTATTCTCATGTTCTCTCTTTGCCAGTCTTATTTTTCTCTTCACCTCCCCTCTCAATTTATTGTATATGGCCTGGTTCTCACTTGAAGAATTCTCCTGGCATGCATCATGCAACCTTTTTTTTAATGTTTCATCATAATCTGTATCTCCCTAGTCATCCAAGGAGCCGTTTTTCTTCCCTTACCTTTTGCTCTTGTTGGAATGTACCTAGCCTGTACTTGGAGCATCTCTTCCTTAGCCGGCATGGACTCAAGGGGCCAAATGGCCTCCCTCTGTGCCGTAAATGACTCTATGACCCATTGTTCTGACAGTTTTTCTTGTCAATCTTTAGTTTCATTTTACCCTGGCTGGATCCCTGCTTATCCCAATCCCGCGAACAAAACTGTGGGAAAACGTAGTTTCAAAATGAACAGTTTCTGGGAATACAATTTTATTGGATATGTTTTTTGAAGAGAACTAATTTGCAGTATTATGAGGAGAAAGGTGGGATGTGGGACTAAATTGGACAGCTCTTGCAAACATCCGGCATAGGCGCGACAGGTCAAATAGCCTCCTTTTTCTTTTATTCATTCATGGGATGTGGGCATCGCTGGCTAGGACAGCATTTATTGCCCATCCCTAATTGCCCTTGAGAAGGTGGTGGTGAGCCGCTGTCTTCAACCGCTGCAGACCGTGTGAGGTAGGTACACCCACATTGCTGTTAGGAAGGGAGTTCCAGGATTTTGACCCAGTGAAAGAACAGCGATTATTGTTCCAAGTCAGGATAGTTTGTGGCTTGGAGGGGAATAGGTGGTGTTCCCATGCATCTGCTCCCCTTGTCCTTCTAGGTGGTAGAGATCATGGTTTTGGAAGGTGCTATCTAAGGAGCCTTGGTGCGTTGTTGCTGCAGTGCATCTTGTAGCCACTGTGCATTGGTGGTGGAGGGAGTGAATGTTTGTAGATGGGGTGCCAATCAAGTGGGTTGCTTTGTCCTGGATGGTGTCGAGCTTCTTGAGTGTTGTTGGAGCTGCACCCATCCAGGCAAGTGGAGAGTATTCCATCGCACTCCTGACTTGTGTCTTGTAGATGGTAGACAGGCTTTGGGGAGTCAGGAGGTGAGTTACTTGCTGCAGAATTCCTAGCCTCTGACCTGCTCTTGCAGCCATGGTTTTATATGGATACTCCAGTTCAGTTTCTGGTCATTGGTAATCCCTAGGATGTTAATAGTGGGGGATTCAGCGGTCGTTATGCCATTGAATGTCATGGGGAGATGGTTAGATTCTCTGAAGTAAAAGCTCAATACTGCAGATGAGATAGTCATTGCCTGCCACATGTGTGGCGTGAATGTTACTTGCCAGTTCTCAGCCCAAGCCTGGATATTGTCCAAGTCTTGCTGCATTTCTACAAGGACTGCTTGAGTATCTGAGGAGTCGCGAATGGTGCTGAACATTGTGCCATCATCAGCGAACATCCCCACTTCTGACCTTATGATTGAAGGAAGGTCATTGATAAAGCAGCTGAAGATGGTTGGGCCTAGGGCACTGCGGTGAGGAACTCCTGCAGTGATGTCCTGGAGCTCAGATGATTGACCTCCAACAACCACAACCATCCTCCTTTGCAGTAGGTATGACTCTAACCAGTGGAGAATTTTCCCCGGATTACTATTGACTCCAGTTTTGCTAGGGCTCCTTGATGCCATACACAGTCAAATGCTGCCTTGATGTCAAGGGCAGTCACTCTCACCTCACCTCTTGAGTTCAGCT
Source organism: Heterodontus francisci (assembly GCF_036365525.1). NCBI lineage: Eukaryota > Metazoa > Chordata > Chondrichthyes > Heterodontiformes > Heterodontidae > Heterodontus > Heterodontus francisci. Next base: position 6,678,586 of record NC_090406.1, read on the forward strand.
GTTTTGTCCATGTTTGAACCAAGGCTGTAATGAGGTCAGGAGCTGAGTGGCCCTGGCAGAACCCAAACTGAGCATCAGTGAGCAGGTTATTGCTAAGCAAGTGCTGCTTGATACCACCTACTGTGCTATAAGATGCTATGATTGGTGGATCTTCAATAATGGGGAATGTTTATAATTTTAAGAGGAATTTTGACCTCTCTTCCATCCCACCCCTCTGAATATTATACTTGGGAATCAACAAGTGAGTTATAAATCCTTGAGTACCTGGACCTTTAGCTGCTTGCATATTCTGCTTTCTTGGTTGTTCTGAAGTAAAGGCCAGCTACTCGACGACATGTGTCGGGTTCAAGTCGGGTCGCACTTCTGGGTCCGGCATTCGTGCTCGGATTGGACACGCTCCATCACCACCTCCAGTAAGTGGCTCCACTGTTAATGTACTTTTTGGACTTGAAAGGTGGTTTTGTTAGTTATTTTAAGCTTGTGCAGATAGGCAACAAAGTGAAAAACGGAAGGCCGGGTCAGGCGTGGGAAAAAAATGAAAGGACTCGGGCCGGGCCGGCTCGGGGTCAGGTTCTGTCGGGTTTCATTTGCAGACCCGAGCCAGCCTTTACTCTGAAGGGTAACTGGGTTCTAATTATCTTTGTGAATCTGTTGCAAAGCCAGTTGAAGGAAGAGTTAAAGAAAGTTATTTCATTTTTAGTTCATATTTCAGGTGATGGTTTCAGCTGACTTGCATTTACATAGCACCCTTCATGACCTCAGGATGTCCCAAAGCACTTTAGAACCAAATGTCAGTGATGTAATGTGTGAAACATGGCCGCCATGGAGCTCAGCAAGCTCCTACAAAGAGCAATATGATAATGACCAGATGATCTGCTTTAGTTATGTTGATTGAGGAATAAATATTGACAAGGATACTGGGGTGGGAGCTCGCCTACTCCTCTTCGAAATAGTACATTGGGATCTTTTACATCCACTTGAGAGAGCACATGGGGCCTTGGTTTAATCCAAATCTTGGCATCTCCCAACAGTGCAGCACTCGCTAATTACTGAAGTGTCCGGTAAAGTTTGGTGCTCACATCTCTGGATTGGGACTTGAACCCACAACCTTCTGACTCAGGCGAGCATGCTACCCACTGACCCATGCCTGACACTGAGTTTGTGTCCTTTCCTGAGGCATTGATTTATGTTGACGCGTGGATCCACGGGGCCTTTGAAGCTGGCCATTGTTCAAATGTGAGCCTTTACAGCAGGTGTCAGAAACAACAGCTTGCATTTACATAGTGCCTTTAACACAATTGAATGTCCGAAGATGCTTCACAGGAGTGTAATCCAGACATAAATTAACTCCAAGCCACATATGAAGATATTTGGACAGGTGACCAAAAGCTTGGTCAAAGTTATGGGCTTTAAAGAGCCTCTTAAAGAAGGAGGGTGAGAGATGAAGAGCTTTAGGGAGGGAATTTCAGAGTTAAGAACATAGAACAGTATAGCACAGTACAGGCCCTTCAGCCCACGATGTTGTGCCGAACCTTTAACCTACTCTGATCAAACTACCTACATACCCTTCATACTGCTATCATCCATGTACCTATCCAAGAGTCGCTTAAATGTCCCTAATGTATCTGCTTCTACTACCATCGCTGGCAGTGCATTCCACGCACCCACCACTCTCTGTGTAAAGAACCTACCTCTGACATCTTCCCGAAACCTTCCTCCAATCACCTTAAAATTATGCCCCCTGGTGATGGCCCTGATAGTCTCTGGCTATCCACTCTATCTATGCCTCTCATCATCTTGTACCCCTCTATCCAGTCACCTCTCATCCTTCTTCGCTCCAAAAGCCCTAGCTCCCTCAATCTTTCTTCATAAGACATGCCCTCCAGTCCAGGCAGCATCCTGGTAAATCTCCTCTGCACCCTCTCTAAAGCTTCCACATCCTTCCTATAATGAGGCAACCAGAACTGAACACAATATTCCAAGTGTGGTCTAACCACGGCTTTATAGAGCTGCAGCATAACCTTCCGGCTCTTAAACTCAATCCCCCTGTTAATGAAAGCCAACACACCATACGCTTTCTTAACAACCCTATCAACTTGGGTGGCAACTTTGAGCGATCTATAGACATGGACCCTAAGATCCCTCTGTTCCTCCACGCTACCAAGAATCCTGTCTTTAAGCCTGTATTCTGCATTCAAATCCGACCTTCCAAAATGAATCACTTCACACTTTTCCAGGTTGAACTCCATCTGCCACTTCTCAGCCCAGCTCTGCATCCTGTCAATGTCCCATTGCAACCTACAACAACCTTCCACACTATCCACAACTCCAGCAACCTTCGTGTCATCGGCAAACTTACTAACCCAGCCTTCCACTTCCTCATCCAAGTCATTTATAAAAATCACAAAGAGCAGAGGTCCCAGAACAGATCCCTGCGGCACACCACTGGTCACCGAGCTCCATGCTGAATACTTTCCATCTACTACCACCCTCTGTCTTCTATAGGCCAGCCAATTTTGTATCCAGACAGCCAACCTTCCCTGAATCCCATGCCTCCTTACTTTCTGAATGAGCCTCCCATGGGGAACCTTATCAAACGCCTTGCTAAAATCCATATACACCACATCCACTGCTCTTCCTTCATCAATGTGTTTTGTCACATCTTCAAAGAATTCAATAAGGCTTGTGAGGCATGACCTGCCCCTCACAAAGCCATGCTGACTGTCTCTAATCAAACTGTGCTTTTCCAAATAATCATAAATCCTGTCTCTCAGAATCCTCTCCAATAATTTGCCCACTACCGACGTAAGACTGACTGGTCTATAATTCCCAGGGTTATCCCTATTCCCTTTCTTGAACAATGGAATAACATTTGCCACCCTCCAATCATCTGGTACTATTCCAGTGGACAGTGAGGACGCAAAGATCATTGCCAAAGGAGTGGCAATCTCTTCCCTCGCTTCCCGTAATATCCTTGGGTATATCCCGTCTGGCCCTGGGGACTTATCTGTCCTCATATCATTCAAAATTTCCAGCACATCCTCCCTCTTAACCTCAACCTGCTCGACAATATCAGCCTGTTCCACGCTGTCCTCACTAACGACCAGGTCCCTCTCACTAGTGAATACTGAAGCAAAGTATTCATTTAGGACCTCCCCTACCTCCTCCGACTCCAGGCACAAGTTCCCTCTACTATCCCTGATAGTTGAGGCATTAGGCATCTGATTAACCATAATTAGCAGGGTATTTAAGTGTCAGGGTTGCAGACTTGTGTTGATTCAAAGTCCTCTCTTCTTCTTTGGCCTCCTTGTCTCGGGAGACAATGGGTAAGCGCCTGGAGGTGGTCAGTGGTTTGTGGAGCAGCGCCTGGAGTGGCTATAAATACTAGAGGGACAGATTCTTCCACAGGTGCTGCAGAAAAAATTGGTTGTTGGGGCTGTTACACAGTTGGCTCTCCCCTTGCGCTTCTGTCTTTTTTCCTGCCAACTGCGAAGTCTCTTCGACTCGCCACACTTTAGCCTCGCCTTTATGGCTGCCCGCCAGCTCTGGCGATCGCTGGCAACTGACTCCCACGACTTGTGATCAATGTGTTTGCAGACGTCTTTAAAGCGGAGACGTGGACAGCCGGTCGGTCTGATACTCGCTGTACAATGTGTCCTTGGGGATCCTGCTATCTTCCATGCGGCTCACATGGCCAAGCCATCTCAAGCGCTGCTGACTCAGTCGTGTGTATAAGCTGGGGATGTTGGCCGCCTCGAAGACTTCTGTGTTGGAGATGCGGTCCTGCCACCTGATGCCAAGGATTCTCCGGAGGCAGCGAAGATGGAATGAATTGAGACATCGCTCTTGGCTGACATACGTTGTCCAGGCCTCGCTGCCGTAGAGCAAGGTACTGAGGACACAGGCTTGATACACTCGGACATTTGTGTTCCGTGTCAATGCGCCATTTTCCCACACTCTCTTGGCCAGCCTGGACATAGCAGTGGAAGCCTTTCCCATGCGCTTGTTGATTTCTGCATCGAGAGACAGGTTACTGGTGATAGTTGAGCCTAGTTAGGTGAACTCTTGAACCACTTCCAGAGCGTGGTCGCCGAATGAGTCCAATGAGGTGTTTAAAAGGGAGATAGATACTTGGGAAGTGTAAAGGATGTGCAGAAAAAATTGGAAATTTGTGGTTTAAAAAGAGGCTGAGCTACCGCTAACTAAAATGATGGAGTAGGCTAGATGTCCTGTTCCGGTTCCTATCATAGCCAAGGCCGATGCTATCATCACACAATGCCCACCTGGAACAATTTACAGCAGAGGGATCACGGAATACTGATTGAAAACGGGAACCCTGGCTGATTTTTTTTTTAACTGCTCTTTAAACCAGTTATTGCACCCATGCTGATGTCTTGGCTGAAATAAGTTAGCAGGAATCAAGTTTGGGTTAGTCTTGGTGTGTTATGTTCCACCAGGTGGGGGCATTTACCTGTTGAGCCAATGTGGCCTCTCCTGGAGTTAATTACATTAGAATTTTACAGCATAGAAATAGGCCATTTAACCAAATTGACCTGTGCTGGTGATTTTGCACCACATGAACCTCCTCCCAGCCCTCTTCATCTCACACTATCAACATATCCTCCTATCCTTGCTATGTACTCATCTAGCTTCCCCTTAAAAACATCTATGCTATTCACCCCAACTACTCCTTGTGGTAGCGAGTTCCACATTGTCACCACTCACGGGGCAAAGAAGTGTCTCCCAAATTCCCAATTGGACTTATTAGTGACTACCTTATATTTATGGCCCCTAGATCTGTTCTCCCTCACAAATGGAAACATCATCTCCTTGTTTGCCATATCAAACCCCATCTTAATTTTAACATCCTCTAGCATGTCACCCCCCCTGCCTGTTCTCTCTTTCCAGAGAAAAGAGCCCCAGCCTATTCAGTCTTAATTTGAAGAAAAAATTCTGTTGCCTTTGCTGATTTCAAAATCTGTTCAACGCCTAGAAATTACTGCATGTGATATGAGACACTCTTCTGTTACTTTAATGGCGTTTCCGCTGATTTAAAATAGACTTGTTAATAAATGCCTGTGTTAAGCAGTGAAGCAAGAAATATGCAAGGGTGAGTTAAAAGTTTGGCTGTTAAAGTGCCAATAGTATATCTTGGCTGATACCTTCATGGAATATTGTAACAGACTCTACACTTTCTGCACTACAGCCTGAGATTATTTTTCTTTGTGTAACTTTCACCTATTTCAGTCAGAGATCTTCTCTACCTTTGTCCCACTTTCACCCAGTGTCATCAGTTAGTACTTTGGATTTTCAGACTCAGCAACCCTCTGAGGCATGTCCTGTCCCACTGTCTATTTACAATCACAGAATCATACAACGTAGGAGGCCAGTTGGCCATTGTCCCTGTGCCAGGTCTGAGAGCTCTATGTTCCCCTGCTCTCTCCCTGTACCCTTTTTTAAATGTTTTCTAGTCTCCCTTTTAAAAGCTATTAAGGATTTTGCTTCAGCCTGCTTCTGGTATGGCATTCCATATCCCAACAACTCTCTGCATAAAATAAATCTCTTAATCTCCCCTTGTTCTCTTGGTAGTAAATTAATACCCTCTAGGCACCCACTCAGCCAACCAGTAAAGATCATTTCCCTCGGTTTTTCACTTTCAATTTGAACACCTTTATTAGATCTCCGATTAAACCTTTCTTTCTAATGAAAAGAATACCAGTTTATCTAACTTATTCAATTAACTAAAGCCTCTGATCCCTGGTGTCAAAGTAGTGAATCCCTTCTGCACCCTCTTCAAGGCATTGACAGCCTTCCTAAAATTTGGTGTCGGAAACTGGACGCGCGATCCTAATTGTAGCCACCCAGTGATTTGTTCACTTTATATATATTTTTTTCTGACTGTTGGGTACAAATTCCATTTACTCCTTAGTGTCTAACTGGCCTCCAACACAACCACGGGATGTCACGGGCAGTGATGAATCTGCACTTTAGTTTTGCTTGTGTGCTTACTCAGCGTTAATGTTCCTCTTGCTTGTGTGCTTACTCAGCGTTAATGTTCCTGGTTGGGGAGGATTGATTTACTGAAGGAGAGGAGGGGTGAAAATCTCCCAGAGAAACAAGACCACATCAAAATAACGAGATATAAAGGAAAAAGCAAAATACTGCAGTTGTTGCAAATCTGAACTGTAAATAGAAAATGCTAGAAATAGTCAGGTTAGGCAGCATCTGGGATATAATATGCAGCTGTCAGCAAGTGAGCAGGAAAAGACAGGTTCAAGCTTTGAGTGGGACCCTTCAACAGTTTATTAACAGCACAAATTCATATCGGATCTAGAGTGTAGCAGGGCATACCACGGTGCTTGTCAAAGGGGTTTGAACACTTGAGTTGGGATTGGAGCAAAGGAAGTGGTTGTGAGGGGGGCTATTGTTGACAAGATAATTCTGAGATTGCAGCCTTGCTTATTTCGCTTCTCACTTCTAGACTGGGACTGATGTAGCATTGCCTTTCTGCGTTCACATATGGATAGACTGACTCCTGCTCACATGTCACCGGCCCTACTTAACACAACAGAAATTGGGTCACAAATGCAGACTCCATGCTCTAGGGAATAGACAGCAGCTCAGAGAACCGTGTCAACCTTTCCTAACGGAATACTGCTTTATTACTTTCACTAACCCGTTCTCTGTCATGAAGGCACAGTCTTTTGCCTCAGCTTATCAGCTGCTGAAAGCCTCATCCATGCATTTGTCACCTCTAGAGTTGACTATTGCAACACACTCCAGGCTTACCTCCCATCTTCCACCGTCTACAAAATTAAGCTGATCCACATTGCCTCCCAGTTAAGCAACACCTCGATTTTTAAAGCATTCATCCTTGTTTTCAAATCTCTCCATTGTCTCGCCCCTCTGTATCTCTCTAACCTCCTCCAACTTTACAAACATCTGAGATCTCTGTGCCCATTCAATTCTGGCCTCTTGCTAGTCCCGATTTTCATTGCTACACCATTGGTGGCCGTGCCTTTAGCTGCTGAGCCCTAAGTTCTGGAATTAGGCTATGGACAGCAGAGTTTTGGATGAGATCAAGTTTCCAGAGGGTGCAAGGTGGGAGGCTGGCCAGGAGAGTATTGAAATAGTTTAGTCTAGAAGCAACAAAGGCATGGATGAGGGTTTCAGCAGCATATGAGTGGATACTTAGCTACTTAGTATGGCTCAATACTACATCAGGCTAGAGCCATTGGTTTTCTCCTTGGTTCATTAGTTGTCTCCTAAAAATGCCTTGTATCATTCAGTAGGAAGTACATAAGAGCAGTCTGCCTAACTCCTACGATGCAAGGCTGGGACTTGCTGCTGTGTCATGTGCCTATTGCATAATTCTATTGACGGGGATAACTACTCATCCTATGGGCTGTGTCTCTGATCCTTTATTTTCCTTTGCGCTCCAATACTTTGCTTCCGCTCGCTCTCCAGGATCACTCGCTCATGAAGGATGGCTATTTGACCGCAATACCAGATGGTGACCATTGTTCGTGGAGCAGAATTCCAGCAGGGATGGGTACCTTCAGGGGAGAGAGAGAATTAAAGCGGGAGATAATCAGATGGTGTCTCTTGTGAAAAAACTGAGCAATCTGAATCAATGTTGAATCTCAACTGGAGTATTGAGTCCCATTCTGTGCGCAACATTTTAGGAAGGATGTCAAGGCCTTGGAGAGGGTGCAGAGGAGATTTCCCAGGGAAGGGGGACTTCAGGTATGGACGGACTAAAGAAGCTGGGATTAATCTCCTTTTAGCAGAGAAGGCTAAAGGAAAGGCTCAAAATTACGAGGAGTTTTGATGAGAATAAATAAGGAGAAATTGTTTCCACTGGCAGGTAGGTTGATAACCAGACAACACAGATTTAAGATAATTGGTAAATCAGATGAGAATTTTTTTTGATGCAGCTAATTGTGATCTGGAATGTGCTAACTGAAATGACTCTGGAAGCAGATTCAATAGTAATACTCAAAAGGGAATTGGATAAATACTTGAAAAGGACAGATTTTTAGGGTTATGGGGGAAAAAACAGGGAGAGTAGGATGAATTGGATACTCTATCATAGAGCCAGCACAGGTATGATGGACTGAATGGCCTCCTTCTGTGCTGTATGATTCTATGATTTAGTTGAGCTGGTGCGTACAGTTTCTTTTGAACCACCCAGAAGCTGCTGTTTGAGGTTCGTTGTACATCACAAATTGTGCCTGTGATTTTAGTGACCTTGTATCTTCAGGGATCTGAATGTGGGACTAATGGGCAAGGCAAACCACTGCTGTGGCAAGAGTGCAAGGTTTCAAATGCCCAGATTCTGTAGAGTGACCCTCATTGTAACACAGTGCACCCCACTCAACATCTCCTCTGGGGTGTTTGTTTGTAAGGTTGTGCCATCTTGTGACTGACGAGAAGTATTGCAACTGCCCAATACTCATGATGCAATACAGTGATATTTATATAGTGCCTTTAACATAAAAGGGCCAAGGCACTTCACCAGGAGTGTTGTCGAATAAAATTTGACACTGAGCCACTTGAGATGTTAGGACAGGTGACCAAAAACTTGGTCAAAGAGAGAGATTATAAGGAGCGTCTTATAGGAGAAAGAGGCAGAGATGTTTAGGGAGGGAATTCCAGAGCTTAGGTTTAACATTGTGAGGTGGTTTGGATTGCGCCGGATATTGAAACTGGAAAAAGTATTTGAAAGGGTCCATCCAGTGCATTGGTTAACCTTCCTTCCCTCCAGCAGCAGCACCAGAACAGAATAACTGCTCATGTGTCGCTTTGCTGTCTGTAGGAGCCTGCTGTGTTCAGATTCTGTGTTTGTCTACTAAACAGTGACTGCCCTTCATAACTAATTTGTTGGCTGTGCAGTGCCTCAGGGTGTTCTAAGGGGGTGCAAAGGAGATTAATAAATACACGTTGGTTCATTCATCACATAGCACCTTTGGTTTACACGCCCAAAGAGGCTTCTCAAATGAAAAACGGTTGCCGAATTGTGATGGAAGGAAGTGACTAGGAGAGATGCCTGAAAGCTTGGCCCGAAAGATTGGGTTAGAGGTGGATAAATATGGGAGACAGTTGCAAAGAATAGAACTGAGGCTCTTTGAAAGCTTTGCCAGGGATGAAGTGATGGAGGGGGTGGGTGGGGAGGATGTGGGATTTGCTGAGATGGCCAAAGTTGGAACCATCTTTCCCTTGTGTTGGATACGTGGGTTTACACACTTTGTTTTTTTTTATGATATTCAAACAGATTAGGCAACTCCACAGCTGTTGACAGTTGCCACTGTTTCTGCAGGGAGAAGTTAGTGTTTCATAGCCAGAACAGTGAACCAGATTTGTGCTCTGGTATCAGGGTTTAAAAGGTTAAATTTAAGGGCAAAACTTGGTTTAATTTCCCTTGAAGAAACTCTTGCATTTATATGGAGTCTTTCATGATCTCAGAATATCCCAAAGTGCTTTACAGAATATAAAATACTTTGAAGTGTAGTTGCTGCTGTAATGTAGGAAACACGAAGGCCAATTTGCACACAGCAAGATCCCACAAAAAGCAATCTGATAATGACAAGATGGTTTTGTATTTTCTGATAGTTGAGGGATAAATATGAGCCAGCTCTGGAAAGAATTCCCCTGCTCTCCTTCGAAGTAATGGCTGTGGGATTTTTTTTCCATCCACCCAAGAGGAAAGACAGGACCTTGATTTATGACTTATCCGAAAGACAGCATCTTTGGCAGTGCAGCACTCCCTCAGTATTGCCCTGAAGTGTCAGCCTGGATTATGTGCTCAAGTGCAGGGGTGATTTAATAGAGGTGTTTAAAATGATGAAAGAATTTGATGGGGTAGATAAAGAGGATCTATTTCTTGTGGAGTAATCCAAAACAAAGGGGGCACAATCATAAAATTACAGCTTGGCCATTCAGGAGTATAATAAGGAAGGACTTTATTGCATAACGGCTGGTGGAAATCTGGAAAATACTGCCCCAAATTGCTGTGCACATTGGGTCAATTGGAAATTTCAAGCTCAATGTTGATGGATTTTTGTTGTGTAGGAGTATTGAGGGCTGTGGAGCAAAAGTGGGTAAATGGGGTTGAGGTGCAGATTAGGCATGATCTAATTGAATGGCGGAACAAGCTCAATCGGCTAAATGATCTGCTCCAGTTCCTATGGTCTTTGTTTCCCTTTCACCCTGCCTCTCCCACTCCCTGACTCCCACTATTTGGCATAATGCCTTTGCTCCTGCTCCGAACAGTGTGAAACGTGCCCTAGAGACTATAATCCTGATTCTATTTCCAATTTTTGATGAACCGCCATGTACAAAATAACACTTAAAAAAAAAAGTCTTGCCATGATTCAATTCTTTAAGTTTGTTTTAAGTTTTAACATCAGGCCTTAAATATGCTGCCAAAGTTGTGCACAGATGTGGGGAGAAGAAACCTTCTTGCACACCTCGTCAGAGGTCGTGAGCTCAAGTCTCAATGCAGTGCCTTGAGCTTATAATTCAGAGTGCTGCACTCTCATAGGTGCTGTCTTTCAGGTGAGACATTTAAACCAAGGCCTGTTTGTCTATTCAATTGGACTCGAAACATCCCATGGCACAATTCGAAAGGCAGGTTAGTTCTCCTGGTGTCATGGCCAAACTTTATTCATCGACCACATCATTAAAATAGTTGTGTAGTCACCTGCCTTGTTTCTGTTTGTGGGAATTACGGTGTACAAATTGGCTGCTGTGTTTGCTTGTACAGAGTGACTGCAAACTTCAAAAAGCACTTAATTGGTTGTAAAGTGCTTTGGGACATCTGAGGTTATGAAAGAAGCTATCTAAACCTAAGTCTTTCTCTTACTCTCTTTTTATTGTTTTCTCTCGTTTGCTGTCTGCCCCACCCCCATGCCCATGTGCACCCCCTCTACCATGCCCGACCACTTTTTCTACTCCTCACATGCCTATCTGTGCTAGTATACTCTTTCCACCCCCCATCCCCCATGCACCTGCGTTCTCTCTCTCTCTCTTGCTCCCCCCTCGAGTGCGCCTGCATGTGCTCGCTCTCCCCTCTCAAGCCCCATCTCCCTCTCGCGCATGCACGCTCTCTGTTTCCCAAATCAGCTTGAGATGTTCTGAGGGTGTGAATGGTTCTGTATAGATGCAAGTTCCTCTTTCTTTCATACCAGAGAGTAATTGTTCTTCTTGCTGTTTGCCATAGGAAGTTGTGAAGCTGATTTACCAAACCTATCAGAAGGAAGGCTTCTTCAGCCTCTGGCGGGGTAACTCTGCCACCATGGTCAGAGTTATTCCTTATGCTGCACTTCAGTTCTGCTCTCACGAACAGTACAAACAGATTCTGGGATCCTACTGCGGGACCCATGGAAGGTCAGTACACGGGAGCTGGACCATTACTGAAGTGTCCTTATTCGGGACTCTCATGCGATCTTGCAGCACAGGAGATCATTTAGCCCATCCTCACCACACCAGCTCACAATTTGCACCATTCTCTTAGTCCCATTTCCTTGCCCTTTCCCCAAACTCTTTCTGAATTCAAATAGCTGCAGAGTGTATAAACTGTACTCTGGATAAAAGGCCATAGATTTGTGGCCCTGTCTGGGATTAATCGTGGGAGTTAGAGATCACTTATACAGAGGTCATATCTTTGCTCAGAGGTGTCTCCTGGCTCGCTTTCTGGTGAATCAATTGTGCCAAAGGTATTGGACCAACAGTGCCACCATATCCCTGCTGTGCTAGATTCATCCAGCAATGATATTTAAATGGCAGCTTTCCCTCCTGACTTCAGTTAGGATTCCACTACTAATTTTAAATTGGATCTGTCCCAGCAAGGTAGATAGAGAGAGCAGAGATTAAGAAGCTGCAGTGGTTTGAAGTCGGTCGGGAAAGTGGTTGCTTAAATGTAGCACTGGAGGAGAAGAGCATTGTTGGATGGAAATACACTTGTTGAAATGCCAGAGCTCACAGAAAAGGCTTTACTAGTTACCAGCCAGCATGAAAGTTTTGAAATGCATAGGGTGAAGGTTGACTTTTTTTTTGACCCTACATTTGGACAGGGACTTATTGTTCTCTAACCTCGATCTAAACATTTAAAAGTCTTGTATAAGGTTCAACTGGATGTGAGCTTAGCTGGAGAACTTTGCAGGGAAGATTAACTCAGTCTGTTGGGAATCCGTGACAGAGTGCTTGGTCTGTGGAAGGAATGTGATTGTTAGGTTAAATATCATTCTCCCATATCCTGGTTTGAGTTGGGCACCCATCAACTGTTGAGACAGATCTTTCTGTGGAATTTTCATTTATGGTTGTGTCTCTTTCTCTATGCTAGGCCTCTGCCACCCTTCCCACGGCTTCTGGCGGGTGCACTGGCCGGTATTACAGCCACCACAGTGACCTACCCTCTGGACCTGGTGCGGGCGCGAATGGCTGTAACTCCAAAGGAAATGTGAGTACTGAAAGCAGCAATGAATTAATGACGGAACCCTCTGTAAACTGTAGCTCGTCCAAAACTGTTCCCCTGGCTAACCCACTTTTCATCCTCTGTGAGCTCGAGCTTGTCCAAAACTCTGCTGCCCCTCAGCCTAACTCTCATCAAGTCTTGCTCACCCATCACCTCTGTGCCCACTGCCTTACAGTGGATCCACTGTTCCCTCAAACGTGTATGCTTGCAAGGCCATGTAGCAACCTGGAATATACTGTACATTGAAATAAACAGACGGCTCAAAACCTCACTGGTTTGATGGGATAAATTTTCAGCATAATATAAAGTTACTGCTTGTGTGCAGCCGTGAAAAAAAAGTTTAAAGGGAATACGCACTTAAATTGTCCGCTCACTCCAAAAAGAAACATAGAAAATAGGAGCAGGAGTAGGCCATTCGGCCCTTCGAGCCTGCTCCGCCATTCATTATAATCATGGCTGATCATCCAACTCAGTAACTTGTTCCCGCTTTCGCCCCATACCCTTTGATCCCTAACTCCTTCTTGAAAACATACCCTTTAATTGAGGCCAAAACATTGTATGTTGGTGCAAGTACTGAGGGGGTACTGCACTGTTGGAGGTGCCATCATTCAGATGAGACGTTAAACTGAGGCCTGTCTGCCTCCTTGGGTAGATGTAAAAGATCCCATGGCACTATTTCGAAGAAGAGCAGAGAGTTCTGGTGTCCTTCCTCAATCATTATCTCACAAACCATATGAAAGGGTCACCTTGTTGCTATTTGGGGCATATTGTTGACATTTGTCTCAAGATTTTTTAGTTATTAAGTCTTGGTTTTGCCAATGATGCCCAGAGCCCAACATTTGTTGCCCTGAGCTGGCTGGCTTGTTGGGCCACTTCATAGGACAGTGCAAAGCCAACCATGTAGCTGTGGATCTGGTGATTTTTTTTTTTAATTCATTCATTCGGGATGTGGAAATCACTGGCAAAGCCAGTGTTTATTGCCCATCCTGAGTTACACTTGAGAAGATGATGAGTGGTGAGTCACCTTGAACCAGTGCAGTCCATATGAAGGTGCTTTAGCTGTTGCGCAGGGAGTTCCAGGATTTAGTCCCAGCGATGATGAAGGAATGGCCTAGTAATGATGGTGTGTGACTTGAAGGGGAACTTGCAGATGATGATCCCATGTGTCTGCTGCCCTTGTTTTTCTAGGTGGTGGGGGTCACAGGTTTGGGAGGTGCTGCAGTGCATCTTGTAGATGGCATACAATGCAGCCACTGTGCGCTGGTGGAGGAGGAAGGGAGTATTTAAGGTGATGTGTGGAGTGCTAATCGAGCTTTATCTTGGATAGTGTCGAGTTTCTTGAGTGCTGAAGACCCCAGTTTGTTTTCTTATTCCAAAGTCATTTCTAAACTGCATTTAAATTCTTAAACTGCCATGGTTAGATTTGAACTTGAGTTCTCTGGGATACTTATCCATTACGACCACTGCACCCACTAAAGGTAATTATGTGCAAGATACTCTTTAATGTGATGGTATGGTACATAAATGGAAATATTATTCAGTAAATTCAATGGGTCACAGAATCCTAAGATGATACAGCATTGAAGGAGGCTATTCAGCCATTGCTCCTGTGCTGGCTCTTGGGTAGAGCTATCCAATTAATCTCACTCTGCTTTTTTTTCCCCAGTGTCCTGTAATTTTTTTCCTTCAAGTATTTCCATGTACTTGCTGCCTTTGCCCTTCCAGGTGGCGGAGGTTGTAGGTTTAGGAGTTGCTGTCGAATGCTATTGAATCTGCTTTCATCATCTTTTCCTCATGTCCTCTATGGTGCTTTTTCCAGTCACCTTAAATCTGTGTCCTCTGGTTGCCGGTCCTTCTGTCACTGGAAACAGTTTCTCCTTATTTGCTCTTATTGAGATACTTTGTGCAGTGGGTTTCCCGACAGTGATGGTGTGTTTTGTATTTCTTGTGCTGACAGGTATGGTAATATTTTACACGTCTTCGTCCGGATATCACGAGATGAAGGACTCAAGACCTTGTACAGCGGATTCACTCCCACCATCATTGGGGTAATTCCGTATGCTGGACTCAGCTTCTTCACTTACGAAACATGCAAGAAAGTACACGCAGGTACGGCAGCAGCTCACAGTAAGGTGGGCCTTGGAGGGGCTGCACTGAGTACAGTACCCACGTTGATTGAGCGGGCTTTGGAGCCAGGCTTGTGAGACTCCCTGCCCCACCAACTAACAGGATTTTACGCAATTTACAGAATCATTATGGCTAGGGGAGGCCATTCGCTCTATCTTAGTTCATCCATCCAGAGAGATCGTAATTCCACTGCCCCCTCATCCTCCCCCACCCCCATGCAGTATATAAGTTAGATTTTTGTCTCCATTACTCCATCTGCAAATTCATTCCATATGTTAGAGTCATAGAGAGATACAGCACTAAAACAGGCCCTTCGGCCCACCGAGTCTGTGTCAACCAACAGCCACCCATTTATAATAATCCTACATTAACCCCATATTCCCTACCACATCCCCACCTTCCCTCAATTATCCTACCACCTACCTACACTAGGGACAATTTACAATGGCCAATTTACCTATCAACCTGCAAGTCTTTGGCTGTGGGAGGAAACCGGAGCACCCCGCAGAAACCCACGTGGTCACAGGGAGAACTTGCAAACTCCGCACAGGCAGTACCCAGAACTGAACCCGGGTCGCTGGAGCTGTGAGGCTGCGGTGCTAACCACTGTGCCGCCCACTTCACTGTTCTTCACTTGTGAAGATTTCCCTGTTATTGGTCCTAGCGTTGCCTTTGATTATAATGAAAATAGAAGGCACTCCACACGATAGGCAGCATCTGTAGAGATAGAAACCAAGTTAACGTTTCAGTTTGCTGACCTCCCATCAGAACTGGAAAATGTTGGAGAAGTATTGGGTTTTAAGCAAGTGGAGAGGAGGAAAGATAAAGTGGAAGGTGGAACTGCTAATTTGAATCGATCTCTCCTTGTTCTACTCGCATTTGAATTAGAACTAAAATCCAAGCTTATCTTTTTCATACTCTGAGCTTTTCTATACATCCACCTCTCTCTCTCCCCAGTTAGAGAGCCCAAGCTTCTCTAGTCTTTTTCTGGCTTCCAGTTTTTTGAATCCTCATTCTAGGGGACAGAAAGGAAGTTTTATTTTTCACTGAAAACTGCGAGAAGTGCCAGTTGCAACAAGGCTGAACAGAACTGGAGCCTTTCAGACCATTGTGTCTGCCCCAGCTCTTTCCAAGAACTATCTAGTTAATCCTACTCCACTGGTCTTTCCCCATAATACTGCAATTTTTCAAATATTTATCCACTTTCCTTTGAAAGCTACTATTGAATCTGTTTCCACCACCCCATCAGCAGCACATTCTAAATCATAACCATTCATTGAATGGACAAATGATTAGACTGGTTATAGAATGATACAATACAGATGGAGGCCATTCAGCCCATCATGCCTGTGCCAGTTCTTTGGTAAAGCCATCCAATCATCTCGTTCCCTGTAAAATTTTCCCCTTCAAGTATTTGTCCAATTCCCTTTTGAAAGTTGTTATTGAGTTTGCTTCCACTGCCCTTTGAGGCAGTGCATTCCAGATCACAACAACTCAGTGTGGGGGGAGAAAAATTCTCAAGTCACCTCTGGTTCTTTTGTTAATTCTGGTTACCAACCCTCCTGCCAGTGGAAACAGTTTCTCCCTATCTGTTATTAAAATTCTACATAATTTTGAACATATTAAATCTCCCCTTACCCTTCTGTATTCTAAGGAAACCAATCCCAGTTTCTCCAGTCTATCCACATAACTGAAGTCTTGCACGGATAAATTAAGATGGGCTGGATGGACTTCCTTATCGAGAAGTATTTTGTGGGACTAATCATTAGGAAAGGAAGTTTTTTGTTAGGATTATAGGTTATAATGTGCTTGCATGACTTGATTTCAGAGTACACTGAGAGAAACCAACCATACCCCCATGAGCGGCTACTTTTTGGGGCGTGTGCCGGTCTGATTGGCCAGTCAGCCTCCTACCCGCTGGATGTGGTGCGGCGGCGGATGCAGACGGCGGGGGTGCAGTGCCGCAAGTATGAGGGCATTGTGGAGACGATGCGCAAAATCGTGACAGAAGAGGGTCTGGTCGGGGGACTGTACAAGGGCCTCAGCATGAACTGGTTAAAGGGCCCCATCGCTGTGGGGACCAGCTTCACCACCTTCGACCTCATGCAGATTCTGCTCCACAAAATTCAGGACGGTACCCTAGGAAGGTAGTAACTGCAAGAATGGTTGTTCTGGAGCCTGAGGACCGGATGAAAGAAAACAAGTCACACTAATAAGTGTCCAGAATGGGATTTGACAATTGCTGGACGAGTATTTACAAACTGGAGTAACAGTGCGTGATACAATGGAGGTTAATCGTGCCATAATAACAATTGAAACTCTGGCATTGTGTCCCCCACACTGTTGAAATAACCTAATTTTAATATTGATTGTTGTTAAGGCCTCTAAGTTGCCTGCTTTTCAAGATAAATTGTAATTGGTTAACATTGCACTGGAATACGGTCTGTATTCTGCACGGCTTCCTTGCAGCAGTGTACGAGAATGTCGCAGTTTGTGTCAAGGGATCTTTCACAACTGCTTGAGAGGGCAGAGGGGACCTCGGTTTAATGTCTCATCCAAAAGATGACACTTTTGACAGTGCATCACTCCCTCACTGAAATGTCTGTCTAGCTTTTGTGCTCAAGTCTCTGGAGTGGCATTTGAACCCACAACCTTCTGTCCCAGAGACATGAGTGCCACCCACTGAGCCATAGTTGACGTTATTTGACCTTTTTCATTGTCCATCCTTTTGAACTTGTTCCACCAGTCCCAATACTCTTTGGATTGAAGAAGGCTCCCCTTGATTAGTTCTCACTTCTAACTTTCTCATTTTTAATGTCCAATCTGATTTGATCACTGTTACATAGAAAACAGTTTACCAATTTCCTAATTGACAGTGAAGGTGTCGGCGATGTCTCTGGTGGGTAGAGGCAAAAGGTTGTGCCTTTAAGTCCCACTCCAGAGACTGCAGCACACAATCCAGGCTGACACTTCCAGTGCAGTACTGAGGCAGTACCGCACTGGCGGAGATGCAGTTTTTCAGATGAGATGTTAATCCGGGGACCTGTCTGCTGGTAAAAGGTCCTGTGGCACTGTTGGAAGAAGAGAGGAGGGACCTAGTGTCCTGGTCAATACTCATCCCTCAACCAACATGGCTTTAAAGCAAAACTGCTAATTGGTCATTTATCACATTGTTCTTTCTGGGATCTGGTGGTGCACACATTGGCTGCCTCATTTCCCCTACAACGATAAGTGCAGAAGTACTTCATTGACTGTGAAATGTGTTGGTAGCCATGATTGGTGCTAGATGTAAATGCAAACTATTTTTAACCTTAAAGTTCAAGCAGACTCTCCTCAAAGTCTACTTTTTTTTCATTTTAAAAAGAAACCATTACAATTTCATTAACTTCTCTTTTCATAACTTAAATTCCTGTTCCCCAAATCACAGGTGCTGCCTCCTTAGGACAGTAGATTAATCTCCTGCCCATGATCGGCTGACCAGAACTGCATACTACTTAACCTACTCAAGTGGTTTGATGAGCACCAAGGCGGTATTGCTGGATCGGCCTTGCCTACGGTTGCCAACTCTGGTTAGAAGTATTCCTGGAGGCACCATTACATAACCTCCTGCCTCCAACTGCCTCATGGGCATCCCCTGCGCCCCCCCACCCCCATCTGACCATTGCTTGCCTGACACGACCATCTTCTCAATTGTCCTGCCTTCCCAGCACCAATGGAAAAGCAGACAGAATTTTTATTACCCAATTGGATGACTCTTGATTGCCAACAGATGCCTTTTCTGCCCTGTCCAATATACTTATAACTAGTAAATATTCAAATTTTTAAAAAACTTCTGAATATCACTCTGATTTTTCTCCTGGTTTTGCTCGCAGCAGTGTCCTGGATATTAATCTATAATTCCTGGAGACTCCAGAACAAGCCTAGGGGGTTGGCAACACTAGCTCTGCGCAGTAGTGTGTCGGTCTCTGCAGAGGAACTGAGCTCTCTTTTATGGGATGCCAGAGACATTGAACGTGTGGCATTTATAAGATCAGTCGCCACAACTAAACACATCAGCCCAATGGGAAATTTCCATCATTTTTATTTGACGTCAGTATTTTGGTATTGTTTTGAATCCTGCCACTTTAACAGGGTGCTGAAGTTGGTTAGGGAGCTGGCCTTTTCACCTCTAACCATTGAGCCCCAATTAATGAGGCAAATGGCTCCTCAATCTGCTGGCTCTAGGGAGCATGTGTGGCATGGGTTTGAGCAGTCTCAATCCAGCCCCCAGTGGGCTGTCCCTTCGATAGCACCAATCGCTTCTGTCACTCCCAGGCCTAAGGGTGATGGATGTGGAAATTTGGCTAGTGGATGAGAGGGAATGTTACATTAATGTAGTAAGGATGCTATTAAGGTTGAAGCTAAAGCACATTATTGGGTCAGTGTAGAGGGAGCTTTGCTCTGTATCTAACCCTGTGCATCTTATGTGGGAGTGTTTGAGCTGACGGATGCCTGAAATGGGGTTGGTTCCATTTCCCAGCTGTAATGACATCATCCACTCACCTTGATGAGCACAAAAAATTAAAGATAATTGAACGCGTGCTCCTGGTTTGAGAGAACTTGGATGAGGTGCAATGGAGAAATGGTGCTTATAAGAGATAATTGATCCTTTTTCTTATTACCCATTCTCTCACTCCTGCCTCTTTAAGGTTCCATCATTAAAGGAAAAGCTTTAGAACAGGGGTAGCAACAAATTCTGTGGAGAAAGGGAAATCTCCAGAGGCTCTCATGGGAGAGGAGGAAATGTTGCAGCAAATTATCTCTTGCCCAGCCCACCCAAAAAAAGTCTCCCATACCTCGGCCCACCCAAAGTACCCCTCTACCCCAGCGTACTCAATCTTGTTTTCACAAAACATGATGATTTTCTTGTATGATATTTGCAATTTAACATATTGTTTATCATAGCATTGTCCTGCTATTGCAGGTCACCAGACACAGCAAGAAATGGGTTTCAGCCACGGGGGCCTCCTGTGAGGACTCTGTAGGGTCTGGTCAGTGTTGACCAAACCTATGAGTTGCAAGAGTGATCGCTTTGTCCAACAGCAGTAGCAGCCAGGAAACCTGGTCTGGCTGTGCGCAGTATGCATGGGAGAGGAGGGGTAGTGAGGGAAGAGGGCCAGCCCAGGACCAGTCCTGTTCAACTTCCTTCATGGACTGGAGTCCAATCTGCATGAAGACCCGATGTGTCCCAGGGAGTTGCCTTTTCCCGCAAGTGACTTTGATTCAGAGGTGTTGAACTGTAGTCAGTTATTTGAGTGATTCAGTTGATGAAAAATAAAAATATTTGAATTTAAAAAACTGCTGCTTTTGTTCTATTTGTGGAGACCCTAGAAATAGAGAGAATGTCGAGCCATTTTTTCCCCATCTGATTCCACTTCCCTTCCTGAAGGCGTGACTTTGGGTAAGGTGCCGTTCCATGAGTGCCAGTCAGCCGTCCTCTGCCTCCACCACCAAACTCAGAAGTGCCAGCCTAGACGGTGAGCATCTGTCAGCTGTTTGACCATGGGGCGCGCCAAGCTTATTCCAATCTTCACCTGTAGTCCGTTCATAACCTTCCTGAGGCAAGAGACAATACTGGAAACTGATCATGAATCCTGTCTCATTCTGTTTCAAATTTCCATTCCAGCGCAGGCGTGCTGAGTCCAATTCTTAGTTCCTTGTGTTGCTGCCATTTCTTAAGGTCAGCTATCTCAGCACTGTTTGGAACCTGGGACTGTGAAACTCCTTAGATGGGAAAGCCACTGTAGTAGTATCCAGCAGTATCCTACCTGAAGGGCAGGCAGTGCCTTACAAAACCTGTAAGGAAAGTTGCTGATGCATATTTTATCATTCTCTACTGATGTATGTACCAGTGGAAATGAGAGGGTTTGTCTCGCAGCTGAGGTAGTTTTAACACCAATTGCTCAAAGTCTTCTTTGAACTTCTACTGACTTCTAGTTAAAGGCCGGCGACCCGACCCGAACCCGACGCCATGGGTCGGGTCGCGCTTCTGGATCCGGCATTCGGGCTCGGCTTGGGCCAGGGCGGACACGTTCTATCACTACCTCCTGTCAGTGGCTCCTATGTTAATGTACTTTTTGGACTTGAAAGGTGTTTTTTTATACAGTTATTTTAAGCTTGTGCAGATAAGCAACAAAGTGAAAAACGGAAGGTAAGTAAACTGATGAGCAGGTCGGGCGCAGGAGAAAATGGAAGGACTCGGGCCAGGTTGGGCTTCAGGTCATTTGCAGACCCAAACTGGCCCTTACTTCTAGTCACCTCAATACTGAACCTAATCCTCAGTCAAGCTGTTCAGATTCTGATAGAGAAGGTGTATGTCTGTAGGATGCTACCACTGACATCCCTGTGCAGGGAAGAAAGGATGGGTGGGAAGGGGGAAGCCTATTAGGGGTCCCAGTCCCGCTAACAGTAAATCCTGCTTGAAGGTGTGTGTTTGGTGAGAACGGCAACACCTTTACGTTTGCTCGAATAGGTGACCTAAAGCTTGGTCAAAGAGATAGTTTTAAGAAGTGTCTTTAAGGAGGACATACGAACATACGAATTAGAAGCAGGAGTAGGCCACTTGACCCTTCGAGCCTGCTCCGCCATTCAATAAGTTCATGGCTGAACTGATTACTCCGTATTTCCACCTACCCCCGATAACCTTCAACCCCCTTGCTTACCAAGAATCTATCTACCTCTGCCTTAAAAATATTCAAAGACTCTGCCTCCACCACCTTTTGAGGACGAGAATTCCAAAGACTCTGAGCCCTCTGAGAGAAAATTTTCTCCTCTGTCTTAAATGGGCGACCCATTATTTTTAAACAGTGGCCCCTAGTTCTAGATTCTCCCACAAGGGGAAACATCCTTTCCACATCCATCCTGTCAAGACCCCTCAGCCCCTCAGGATCTTATATGTTTCAATCAAGTCACCTCTTACTCTTCTCTTTCCTGGAATCCACTGGAATTTAGAAGAAGATAGACGGAGAGGTTTAAGGAGGGAATTCCAGACTTTGGGACAGAGGCAGCGGAAGGCGCAACCCCACCAATGGTGGAGGAGTTAAAATCGGGAATATGTAAGAGGCCAGAATTGGAGGATGCTTGTAGGGCTGCAGGAGGTTACAGAGATAGGCAGGGGTGAGACCAGGGAGATGACAAAATTTGAAAACAAGGATGAGAATTCCAAGATCGAGGCACTGCCAGACTGGGAGTCAATGTAGGTCAGTGAGCACAGAGAAGGATGGGTGAACGGGACTTAGCGTGGATTAGGATGCAGAGCAGCGAAGCTTTGGATGAGCTGAAATTTAATGAGATTGGAAGGTGGGAGCCCAGCCAGGAGAGCATTGGAATATTCGAGTTTGGATAAGATGGGGTTGTGCTGTAATAAAAACAAGAAATGCTGGAAATACTCAGCAGGTCTGGCAGCATCTGTGGAGAGAGAAGCAGAGTTAACGGTTCAGGTCAGTGACCCTTATTCAGGGCTCTGCTGTGAAGCCTTTCTATTGTCAAAACTTCCTAATAACTCTGTCCAGGCTTGCGCAAAATAACCGGCCTGCCAAGTCGCACCCTCGAGAGGGGAGGGTTGAGAGTGCTATTAAAACCTCCAAACCTGGAGACTTTTTTAAAAAAAAAAGATTTCTGTAGAAAGTTAGTCCGGCAGCAGAGGGTGCTGTTTCACAGTAGATGGTTTGAAGAGTTGACTGCAGTGGTTTTCTTGAAGATGCTACTGCCATCTTTTGTGAGATGAGAGAAATAACTGCTACTGTGGGTCATCACACTATAAGTCCTATTACCCCCTCGGCATTAAGTTTTGTGGGTGAAATGACTTGTTTGCAAAATTCAAAACATTTTGGTAAGGATAGCACTGATCTCTGCACTCTTCCAATTCTGGCCTCTTGTGCTTTCCTGACTTTCATTACGCCCGTGTCTTCAGCTGCCTAAGGAACTGCCTCCCTAAACCGCTCCGCCTTTCTCCTCCATTAAGAC
Source organism: Heterodontus francisci (assembly GCF_036365525.1). Taxonomy (NCBI): domain Eukaryota; kingdom Metazoa; phylum Chordata; class Chondrichthyes; order Heterodontiformes; family Heterodontidae; genus Heterodontus; species Heterodontus francisci. Next base: position 6,701,192 of record NC_090406.1, read on the forward strand.
ACTTCTTCAAACCTGCCCTTTGGCCAAGCTTTGGTCACCCTTTCCTAACATCTCCTTATGACTGGCTCAGTTGATAGCATTCTCACCACTGAGTCACAAGGTGGTGGGTTCAAGTCTCACTCCAGGACTTGAACACAAAAAGCATGGCTGACCTTCCAATGGAGGAGTGCTGCACTGTCAGAGGTGCTGCCTTTTGGATGAGATGTTAAACTGAGGCCCCATCTGCCCCCTCAAGTGGATGTAAAAGATCCCATGCCACTATTTTGAAGAAGAGGGGAGTTATCCCTGGTGTCTTGGACAATATTTATCCCTCAATCAGCATCATTTAAAAAAAATTATCTGGTCATTTTCACATTGCTCTTTGTGGGATCTTACTGTGTGAAAGTTGGCTGCTGCATTTCATACATTACAACAGTGACGACACTTCAAACACTTGGGGAGGCGGTGACGTAGTGGTATTGTCACTGGACTAGTAACCCAGAGACCCAGGGTATTGCTCTGGGGACATGGGTTCAAATCCCACCACAGCAGAAGGTGGAATTTGAATTGAATTAATAAATCTGGAATTAAAAAAGCTAGTCTAATGATGGCCATGAAACCATTGTTGATTGTTGTAAAAACCCATCTGGGTTCACTAATGTCCTTTAGGGAAGGAAATCTGCTGTCCTTACCTGGTCTGGCCTACATGTGACTCCAGACCCACAGCAATGTGGTTAACTCTTACATGCCCTCTGAAATGGCCTAGCACTCAGTTGTATCTAACCGCTAGCACTGTGGGTGTACCTACCCCACATGGACTGCAGCAGTTAAAGAAGGCAGCTTCACCACCACCTTCTCGAGGGCAATTAGGGATGGGTAATAAATGCTGGCCTGGCCAGCGACGCCCACATCCCATGAATGAATAAAAAAAAGTACTTCATTGGCTGTAAAACGCTTTAGGATGTCTTGTGGTCCTGTAAGGCAGAACAAAAATGCAAGTCTTTTTTGCTTATGTGGCTCGTTGTCAAAATTGATTTTTGATCCCTCCTATAAAGCATCTTTGTGTTATAAAAAGGCAAGTTGCTGCTGCTGACCACCTAACTTCCCCTCCTGGTCCCCAAGTTAGCTGATATTATTAACAGTTCTCTGTCACGACCCCTCTCAAAAAACACTTTACCCCCACCATCCTTCCAAACAACCCCCCACCCCCCCCCTTCTCGAACCTCCCTTTCCTCCAAAATCATTGAACGTGTTGTCGCCTCCCAAATCTGTACTCATCTTTCCTGGAACTCTGTTTGAATCCCTCCAGGCTAGTTTCCACCCTGTCGCCGTACTGAAACAGCTCTTAACAAAGTCCTAAGTGACATCCTATGTGCCTGTGACAAATTGAAACTATTCCTCCTGGTCCTTTTTGATCTGTGTGCAGTCTTTGACGCACATGACTACACCATCCTCCTCCAACGCTCCCCTCTGTCATCCGCCTGGGTGGGACTGCTCTCACCTGGTTCCGTCCTTATTTACCTAATCATAGCCAAAGTATCAGTTGCAATGATTTCTCTTACCACTCCCACACCGTTACCTCTGTCCCCCAAGGATCTATCCTTGGCCCCCTCCTATTTCTCATCTACACGGTGCCCCTCAGGGACATCATCCGAAAGCGCTGTGTAAGTATCCTGACAACACCCAGCTCTACCTCACTACCATCTCTCTTGACTGCTCCACTGTTGCTAAATTATCAGACGACTTATCTGACATCAAGTACTGGGAAGCAGAAATTTCCTTATTGGGAAGACTGAAGCCATTGTTTACAGTCCTGACTCCAAATTCCATTCCCTAACTACCGATTCCATCCCTGACCCTGGCAACCATCTGAGACTAATCTTGGTGACATATTTGACCCCGAGGTGAGCTTCTGGCCACATGTTTGCGCCATCACGAAGACTGCCTATTTAACCTCCATAACATTTCCTGACTTCACCCCTGTCTCAGCTTATCTGCTGATGATACTCTCATTCATGCCTTTGTTACTTCTAGACTTGACTATTCCAATGCACTCCTGACTGGTCTTCCACATTCTATCCTTTGTAAACTTGAGGTCATTCAAAACTTTGCTGCCTGTGTCTTAACCCGCACCCAGTCCCATTCCCCTAGAACCCATGTGCTCCCTGACTTACGTTGGCTCCCGATCAAGCAACGTCTTGATTTTAAAATTCTCGTCCTTGTTTTCAAATCCCTCCATGGGCTCGCAACCTACTTATCTCTGTAAACACCTCCAGTCCGACAACCCTCTGAGAACTCTGCGCTCCTCTAATTCTGGCCTCTTGAGCACTCGATTTTAATCGCTGTGCCATTAGTGGCTGTGCCTTCAACTGCCTGGGCCCTAAGCTCTGGTATTCTCTCTGTACACCTGTCTACCTTTCCTCCTTTAAGAGCCTCCTTAAAACCTACCTCTTTGACCAAACATTTGGTCATCAGACGTAATATGTAGCATGGTGTCATATTTTGTTTTATAATGCACCTGTGAAGCGCCTTGGGATGTTTTATTCTGTTAAAGGCACTATATAAATTTAAATTGTTGAGTGATGCCATGTAACCAGGTGATAAAACTGCTGCTTACTGGTTTTGAATGGTGTGATTTGACCATGTGATTGAAAAAAATCTCATTCGCCATTGGTCCTTTCGTAGCTGCTGCTCATGGTTCCTGGGAGCCACATGCCTACAATAAGGAATCACAAGTGACATCTTCTCAGCTATTAAAACAAAATCGACCAGAAAAAAATGCTCCCACTGTTCTAAACAGAGAGGGGAGTCAGTATTTTCTTCTAATCTGTTATAAATTAATAGAGACACATAGGAGAGACACGTGATAGATTAGCAGGAAATGTTTATATGTATATATGATCACTGCATATCTATTAATTATTAAGTATTTTACATCTCCATGCACTTACTGTTCTCAAATTTTTATATCAGCCTTCATTTCCATTATTAATTCCTACATCTGCATTAGAATGGACACCTCCCATGTAAACATGTCACGCTATGGTCATGCCCTTCCACCAATGATGGCGCTGTACTGCTTCAGTTTTGCATCTCCCTTATCCTGTATTGCTTGAGGGACTTCTGTTGCCTCACCAACCTGCTATATGTTTTACCATTTCAACAATACGAAATCAAAATATTTGTATGGCCCGTGAGGGCTGAATTACGTCCCTATGTATTGACCCACATTATCTCCCACTCGCTATGCAGTTGATCTTGATTTGTGGTCTTGCCACACCGCGAAGATAGATTAGTTATACAGTAAATATGCTTTGGGGAAAAGTATTGTTTTTGATTAATGCTACAAATGGTTAATGAGTTCTACATAAGACCCAATGACCTACCAGCACCCTGTTGCAAAGAATGTTGGTTAGTTCTCATAAGAGCCACTGAGTGGCACCATTCTCATTCAACTAGAATGTACAGCACAGAACAGGTTGTTTGGTCCAGTTGGTCTATCCCAGCGTTTATGCTCCACACAAGCCTCCATAAAACCCACTTCATCTCACCCTATCAGCATATTCCTTTCTCCCTCATGTGTTTATCCAGCTTCCCCTTAAATGCATCTAGACTATTCACCTCAACCACTCCCTGTGGTAGCGAGTTCCACATTCTCACCACTCTCTGGGTGAAGAAGTTTCTTTTGAATTCCTCATTGGATTTATTAGTGACTATCTTATATTCGTGGCCCCCTAGTTCTAGTCTCCCTCGCACAAGTGGAAAATCTCTCTACCTATCCTATCAAACCCTTTTCATAATCTTGCAGACCCCTATCAGATCACCCCTCAGACTTCTCGTTTCTAGAGTAACGAACCTCAGCCTGTTCAGTTTTTCCTGATAGGTATAATATCTCAGTTCTGCCCCATCCTAGTAAATCTCAATATGCTCTAAGTCTTGAGAAGCAGAATTGAAGGGGGTTGGTCATGCCAACATCACGTGTGCGGGCACATGCATTGCAGCACTCCAGAATTCCATTGCCAGCTAACGAGGTGGAGCCATCAGATCGATACCAGAATGAGTGGCTCAGATTTAATATGGCCAAAAATGTACCCCACATAGATTTCTGAGTCTTCAAGAGTGACAAAAAAAAAAATGGCTGTAAACAAAACTTGTCTGATATCAAAATGCAAATGCACAACTTGGGGTTCCTGCTTTACAAATACAACCTAGTTGGTGACTTAATGTGATTTAGCTAGTTAGTGGGGAGGTAACTACTAGGGCCATCCTTCTTTACAATTGGTGTTTAAACATCGTCTCATTTAATCAGCGTATGATTAGATTTGCTGGGTAATGTCAGTCTCTGGTGCGATAAAACATTAGAGTGATAATGTCCCACGCGCTATTTATGAAAAGCATGAATTTCCGTGGAAAACGTCACACTTCGATCAGGAATTTTTCTACAATGGGTTGAAATGTTTCGAGTTCATGCACTGAGTTATAATTAGGCTTCAATGAGAATATCTGGAATCAAAATGTAACTCCTTTCTTTCGTTTTTTCCAGACAGTGTATAATTCATTGTGTTATACCCCAAGGGATACTGTCTGGGATGTCTGTTAGACATGTCTGCTGTCACTACCCTCGGCCTACACCCTAGCAACCGTCGCTACGATGAAGGCCTAACTAGGCCCAAAAACAGATGCACCATTTAACCTTGGTGGAACAGGAGAGACCTGGTATTCTAGCATTTCATTAGCTTTAACACTGATGTTTTTAATGTGGAGGCCAGACAGAGGAATGATTTTTTTTTTAACTCTTTGAGTGCTGAATAGAGCTGGTCTAAGGTTGCCAATCCTCCAGGGTTGACCTGGAGTCTGCAGAAGTTAAAGGTTAATCTCCTGGTCACTGCTGCGAGGAAACCCAGAAGAAATATCATAGGGACATTTAAACAAATGTTTTTTAAAAGCTATTCTTTGAATACTTTTGTTTACTAGTTATAAAATTATTGGCGATGAAAAAAATTGTGATTGGGCCAGTAGGTTTGAGGCAGATGATGAAACCTGCAGAAATCCAGATTGCCACTGACACTGAATGAAGGAGCAAGATCCAATTAATCCAAAAATACAGCACCAAAATACAGAGCTGTTGAAAAGTATTATGAGTGACCTTTATGACTGGCAGGAGCAACAGCAATCTCTCAACTTTTTTAACACAGGGATGCTGTTTTATTTTGAGGAATGTACATCAAAATAGATTGTTCTTAAACCTAAACCTGTCAGTGTCAATCTTCTTTGTTGTTTGAATTTCAACAACACCAATAACTTGTATTTATATAGCGCCTTTAGTCAAATGTCCCAAGGTGCTACATTGGAGCATTATCAAACAAAATTTCACACTGAGCCACATAGAGATATTCGTACATGTGACCAAAAGCTTGGTCAAAGAGGTAGTTCTTAAGGAGTGTATTTAAGGAGAGAAAGGGAGAGGTGGAGAAGTTTAGGAAAGGAATTCCCCAAAGCTTGGGGCCCAGGCAGCTGAAGATACAGCCACCAATGGTGGAGTGATGGAATTTGGGGGATGCACAAGAGGCCAGAGTTGAAGGAGCGTAGAGATCTCAGATGGTTGTAGGGCTGGAGGTGTTTACAGAGCTAAGGAGGGGGTGAGGCCATGGAGGGAGTTGAAAACAGCAATGAGAATTTTAGAATTGAGATGTTATGCAGCAGGAGTTGCATAAGGTAGCCAGGAAGGAACTGAAGAATGGACTTAGGAGAGCTAGAAGGGGACATGAAAAAGTCTTGGCGGGTACGATTAAGGAAAATCCCAAGGCGTTCTACACTTATGTGAGGGACAAGAGGATGGCCAGAGTGAGGGTAGGGCAGATCAGGGATAGTGGAGGGAACTTGTGCCTGGAGTCGGAGGAGGTAGGGGAGGTCCTAAATGAATACTTTGCTTCAGTATTCACTAGTGAGAGGGACCTGGTCGTTTGTGAGGACAGCGTGGAACAGGCTGATATGCTCGAACAGGTTGAGGTTAAGAGGGAGGATGTGCTGGAAATTTTGAATGATATGAGGACAGATAAGTCCCCGGGGCCAGACGGGATATACCCAAGGATATTACGGGAAGCGAAGGAAGAGATTGCTGCACCTTTGGCGATGATCTTTGCGTCCTCACTGTCCACTGGAGTAGTACCGGATGATTGGAGGGTGGCAAATGTTGTTCCCTTGTTCAAGAAAGGGAATAGGGATAACCCTGGGAATTATAGACCAGTCAGTCTTACGTCGGTAGTGGGCAAATTATTGGAGAGGATTCTGAGAGACAGGATTTATGATTATTTGGAAGAGCATGGTTTGATTAGAGACAGTCAGCATAGCTTTGTGAGGGGCAGGTCATGCCTCACAAGCCTTATTGAATTCTTTGAAGATGTGACAAAACACATTGATGAAGGAAGAGCAGTGGATGTGGTGTATATGGATTTTAGCAAGGCGTTTGATAAGGTTCCCCATGGTAGGCACATTCAGAAAGTGAGGAGGCATGGGATTCAGGGAAAGTTGGCTGTCTGGATACAAAATTGGCTGGCCCATAGAAGACAGAGGGTGGTAGTAGATGGAAAGTATTCAGCATGGAGCTCGGTGACCAGTGGTGTTCCGCAGGGATCTGTTCTGGGACCTCTGCTCTTTGTGATTTTTATAAATGACTTGGATGAGGAAGTGGAAGGCTGGGTTAGCAAGTTTGCCGATGACACGAAGGTTGCTGGAGTTGTGGATAGTGTGGAAGGCTGTTGTAGGTTGCAATGGGACATTGACAGGATGCAGAGCTGGGCTGAGAAGTGGCAGATGGAGTTCAACCTGGAAAAGTGTGAAGTGATTCATTTTGGAAGGTCGAATTTGAATGCAGAATACAGGCTTAAAGACAGGATTCTTGGTAGTGTGGAGGAACAGAGGGATCTTGGGGTCCATGTCCATAGATCGCTCAAAGTTGCCACCCAAGTTGATAGGGTTGTTAAGAAGGCGTATGGGGTGTTGGCTTTCATTAACGGGGATTGAGTTTAAGAGCCGCGAGGTTATGCTGCAGCTCTATAAGGCCCTGGTTCAACCACACTTGGAATATTGTGTTCAGTTCTGGTCGCCTCATTATAGGAAGGATGTGGAAGCTTTAGAGAGGGTGCAGAGGAGATTTACCAGGATGCTGCCTGGACTGGAGGGCATATCTTATGAAGAAAGATTGAGGGAGCTAGGGCTTTTCTCATTGGAGCGAAGAAGGATGAGAGGTGACTTGATAGAGGGGTACAAGATGATGAGAGGCATAGACAGAGTGGATAGTCAGAGACTTTTTCCCAGGGTGGAAAGGGCTATCACCAGGGGGCATAATTTTAAGGTGATTGGAGGAAGGTTTCGGGGAGATGTCAGAGGTAGGTTCTTTACACAGAGAGTGGTGGGTGCGTGGAATGCGCTGCCAGCGGTGGTAGTAGAAGCAGATACATTAGGGACATTTAAGCGACTCTTGGACGTGGATGATAGTAGAATGAAGGGTAGGTAGTTAGTTTGATCTTAGAGTAGGTTAAAGGTTCGGCACAACATTGTGGGCCGAAGGGGCTGTGCTGTTCTATGTTCTATGAGCCACTGTATGTCAGTGAGCACAGAGGTGAACGGGACTCGGTATGAGCTAGGATAATGCTCCTGTGAAGCACCTTAGGACATTTTGCTACATTAGAGATGCTATATAAATGCAAGTGTTTGTTTTCTTACAGGCTGCCGGGAAAAAATGTGGAGATAAGTGGCTGCATGTGGGAACAAAAATGCTTTCAGTTTTCCTAAACACAGAAAATAATTGTTGGAATATTTGTCAGCCTTGCTAACAGCTATTTGTGGGAATGAAGTGGCAGCAAAAAATAAGTCAGTGCTGAGATGTGAAGTAGAGTCTGAGAGTGGCAGACTGGCACAGAAACTGGCTGTTTGAAGTCTGTCAAAGTGGATGTGCTACTGCATTTGGAGGGGTGTGAGCAGCGTTCTCCCTCCTGTTAGGTACTCCCACCACCACTCCCAAGACATTTATTATTCATCCCTAATTGCCCCTTGAGAAGGCAGTGGTGAGCTGCCTCCTTGAACTGCTGCAGTCTGTGTGGTGAATGTGCTACCACAGTACTGGTAAGGAAGGAGTGAGTTCCAGTGACGATGAAACAACAGCTGATGTGTATCCAAGTTGGGGTGACATGTGACTTGGAGGGGAGCTTGGAGGTGGTAGTGTTCCCATTCACCCTCTGCCCTTGTCATTGCTGGTGGAGGTTGTGGGTTTGGGAGGTGCTGCTGCAGGGGAAGGTGGCATTCTGTAAGGAACCTGACAAGGCAAGACTAGCCAATAGTGTCATCTGCCATATAAACAGAAAATGCTGGAAATACTCAGTAAGTCTGGCAGCATCTGTGGAGAGAGAAGCAGAGTTAACATTTCAAGTCTGTGACCTTTCGTCAGAACAGGTCATTGACCTGAAACGTTAACTCTATTTTTCTCTCCGCAGATGCTGCCAGAACTGTTGAGTATTTACACCATTTTCTGTTTCTATTTCAGATTTCCAACAGTCGCAGTATTTTGCTTTTGTAGTACCATCTCCCAGTGAGATGGCCCACATATCGTCACACACCAACCTTCCCACCCATGCTGAACCTACACACAATTTCTCATACTTACCCAAACTTCAGCAGGGTATAAATACAAGCTCCAACTTCCAGTTGAAAGTTTTGGTTCACTAACTTCTGCTTAAAGCTTCACACATCGAATCAGTCTTTAACAATTTAGCTGCAAAATGCATGGGGGTACGGGAATGAAATTCAACTCTGGAAAACTGGATGCCACAGATTGGCCTCCAGTTATACACCTCAGAAAATCAGGCGATATTTCTAACAGGTGCCTGATCTGTTACCACCTATTTTGCACTTATACCGAAGTTAAATTTTGTTCCCCTCTGCAACACACATGGTCTCTTATTGACCATGTCCTCCATCTCACACATCAGACACACAATGGATGGAGTTTGTGAACTTGAGCTGAATCAAGGTGTTACTGGCTGCAGGTAACCGGAATGATCTCAGGGCTAAAAGGGTTAAATTATGAAGCCAGGTTGCATGGATTAGACTTGTTTTTCCTTGACTGTTGAAGATTAAGGTGTGATCTAATTGAGGTGTTTTAGATGATTAAAGCATTTGAGAGTCGATAGAGAGAAACTATTTCATCTAGTTTGGGGGGGGAAGTCCAGAACAAGGGAGCATAACCTTAAAATTCGAGCCAGGTCATTCAGGGGTGATGTCAGGAAGCACTTCTTCACACGAAGGGTAGTGGAAATCTGGAACTCACTCCCCCAAAAAGCTGCTGAGGTTGGGAGTCAGTTGAAAATTTCAAAACTGAGATGGATAGATTTTTGTTGGGGTAAGGATATTAATGGATATTGAACCAAGGCAGGTAGATGGAGTTAAGATGCAGATCTGCCATGATCTAAATGAGTGGCATGGAACTGTCTCAAGGGGGTTGGGTGGCCTCCTGCTGTTCCTACATTTTTTAAAAAGGCACCTGAAAACACTGCAAAAAGATTGTAAGTCTTCCCCCAATGAAATGTACAATCACAGCATTGATTAATCATTTAAATATATTTGCCTGAATTTTGATGCTGGTCTTAATGCTGTTAATGATGCTGAGGTGAGAAGATGGGCCAGATCAAAAAGTGTATCTTTGCACTGGGTCCAACCTCTGCTATGCTGGAGAGGCACCCCTAAATTCATGGAAAAAGAAATGTATTTCTATAGTGCCTTTCACAACCTCAGGACAAGCCAAAGCACTCTACAGCCAGGGAAGTATTTTTAAAGTGTAGTCTCTTGTAATGTAGGAAACACAGCAGCAATTTGCGCACAGCAAGCTCCCGCAAACAGCAATGTGATAATGACCAAATCATCTGCATTTTAGTGATGCTGGTTGAGGGATACATATTGGCCAGGACACTGGGGAGAACCACCAGGTGGTCTTCAAATAGTGGCTGTGGGATCTCTTACGTCCACCTGAGAGGGACCAATGCAGCCTCGGTTAAACGCCTCATCCGCAGGACAGACACATTCAGGGAAAGCAGAACCTGCAGATTACTGGAGTTACCATCAGCCCCAGTGCCCTCCTCATTCCCTCTGTCAATCCCATTCAATGTGTACTAATGATACACATATTTATAAAAAGGAAATCGAGTATGAACTTGAGGAAGAGCACAGTACTGAGTGAGCAGTAGAGGGTTTATGTTTGATAGATGACACACAGCTTTCTGTAAAATTACTTCACATTTGCCATCTGCCAACTTGTGCAAAAGTGGGAATTGTGCAAACAAAATCCACTCAAAATCTATACAAATCACAAGCTTTTGAAACCCATGCCCGGTCTCGCCTACCCCTTGATTTGACTTATTGTTGCACCTATCACTTTTCACCCTTGTTGCTGCCCCGAAACGATGAGCCTGAAGTATTCAATTCTAGGTTTCTCAGTTCAAAAATAAATAAGGGATATGAAAACCCTGCTGAGAGCCATTTGTTTGTGCCTCAGGAGAGTTTTCCCTTTGCTGAAAGAGTTAAACTTGTCTGAAAATGTTGGCAGTAATCTAATTAATTTGCAAGGATAGTCGCCCCTCCGTGTGTGTGGCTAGACTATTGTGTTGCTCTAAATCAACGTCTTGCATTGAACAACACCCCCTTATAAATCATCACTGCACCCCAGACACTCTCACGGTCTTCAGTCTCTAGACTGCCCATCGCTGCTCAATATTCTACACCACTTCCTTACGTCACAACCTGTTCATCATCCTGTCAGCCTAGCACCCAGCTGCTCAGAGAAGGCACTGGGTGAGTTGGCAGTCAAATTATAATGGGGGAGATTTTTTTTGTTGCTTTTTCTTTATCCTAATTACAGGAACTTAACTACTTCATGACTGCGACCACCACCCCACAACGCCCGCTGCCCCTCAACAGTTGTTTTATTTCTGAACTAATGCCAGTAAACAACACTTTTTGTGTTCTTCACCGTCCCGCTACCTCTCCAATTTTCTATCGTTATCTCCTGAAGATCTTGAGCAAAAGGGGCACCGAGAATCTTCTCCTTTGACCAATTGGCCATTTTTCATGTGTGACACAAATGGCATCATATTCAGGCCTCATATTGTCCTCACCCACTTCCCCCAATCTGGAGAGGTGTGCTTTATACAAAGGTGGGAGAGGGGCAGGGACAGGGTCATTGTACTGTGATCAGGCATCGCTACTAGTTTATACCTTAGTTCAAGGAGGTCAGCTGAGGAAGTGTAAGAATGTGGAACATATTTTAGCCAAAGACCATTTACGCCGAATCAATTTTCTATTTTTTGGTCTTGAGATAAGGCTGTATTTATTGCCCATTCCTTGTTGCACTGAAGGACTTAAGTGTGGGATTGGGGTCACATTGACAAGATAAAGGAGGCTGATCTCTTTCCCTGAAGGATATTTGTGAAGTATGTTGGGTTTTTGAACACAATCATTGTGGTCAGCTCACATGTTCAATTCCTGAACTTGCCTGATTGGATTTGAGCTCATGAACTTTGTTAGTCCAGTACAATGCTCACTATGCTACCAACTGAAGGCAAGGAATTGGGATTAATAGAGACAGGTTCCATCTCACACCCCCTCAATTGCCCATCCAAGCTCAGATCTTCAAACACTGACCAGAAAACGTAACCCAAAAGTCTTTGACCTGTTTTGGTTATTCCACAGGCAGCGTTATGGGATCGATTGTGTTATATAGCTCAATCGCCGACCACTCTCTCCTCTACAACAACTTGCATTAATATAGCACTTTTAGCACAGTAAAACGTTCTGAGGTGCTTCACAGAAGCATTATCAAATAAAATTGCAAACAAAGCTACCTAAGGAGATACTAGGACAGGTGCCCAAAAGCTTGATCAACCAAGTAGGTTTTAACGAACGCCTTAAAGGAGCAGAGAGGTGGCGAGGTTTATTTATTTTTTTATTTAGAGATACAGCACTGAAACAGGCCCTTCAGCCCACCGAGTCTGTGCCGACCAAGAACCACCCATTTATACTAACCCTACAGCAATCCCATATTCCCTACCTATACTAGGGGCAATTTACAACGGCCAATTTACCTATCACCTGCAAGTCTTTGGCGGTGGGAGGAAACCAGAGCACCCGGCGAAAACCCACGCGGTCACAGGGAGAACTTGCAAACTCCGCACAGGCAGTACCAAGAATTGAACCCGAGTCCCTGGAGCTGTGAGGCTGCAGTGCAAACCACTGCGCAATTCCAGAGCTTAGGACACAGACAGTTAAGGCACGACCATCAATGGTGAGGTGATGAAAACCTGGGCTGCACAAGAGCCGAGAATCGGAAAAGCGCAGAGATCGTGGAGGGTTGCAGGGCTGATCGCACAAAATTATTAAAGCATCCCAGTGCTAAGAATACACTAAGAGTCAGTGAAAAACCTAATTTATGAAATATTTATAGTTTTATGTAAATTACATGAAAAAGCAGTTGAATTAAAAAGCAGGAAACAGGCATCTGGTGAAAATGATCTCCACAGTTCCCTCTCTCACACACTTGGTTCTTTATTTTTATATTTATATTTAGAGATACAGCACTGAAACAGGCCCTTTGGCCCGAGTCTGTGCCGACCATCAACCACCCATTTATACTAATTCTACACTACCACATCCCCACCTGTCCCTATATTCCCCTACCACCTACCTATACTAGGGGCAATTTACAATGGCCAATTTACCTATCAACCTGCAAGTCTTTGGCTGTGGGAGGAAACCGGAGCACCCGGCGAAAACCCACACAGACACGGGGAGAACTTGCAAACTCCACACAGGCAGTACCCAGGTGTGAGATCACAAAACTAGTATTGCCAGAATAGGGATAAGATTGTGCAAGGTAAAGGAGTCGCCTCTATCCAAATGCTGAGCTGTCCCTTTCAGATAGACGTGGTATGTGACACTCCCAGTACCAATACTGAGGGAGTACTGCACTGTTAGCAATGCCATCTTTTGGAATGAGATGTTAAGCCGAGGCCCTCTTGGCTGGATGCAAAAATACCATGGCCCCTGTTTGAAGAATAACAGGGGAGTTCTCCCCAGTGTCCGGCCAGTATTTATTCCCCCAACCAACATCACTAAAAACAGATTATATGGTTATTATTACATTGATGTTTGTGGGAGCTTGCTGTGCACAAATTGGCTGCTGCGTTTCCTACAACAGTGACTACACCTCAAAAAAGTTCTTCATTGGCCGTAAAGCACTGAGGTCCTGAAAAGCGCTATGGAAATGCAAGTTCTTTCGTTACCTGCGAAATGTTTGCATGGAAGGATATGACAGAAGTCCATTCAGGATTTTAAAATATACTTTTTAATTCATCTCTGAAAAGCCACACATACCATTCCATATAGTGCATGATTTCACTCCTGCTTTAGCGCAGTCACAAAAATAATCATACTATTCCATATAATTTTTAAAAAATAATTAAAATGCGATCCTCCCACTCACCCCACACCACTTGAAGGCACTGACTTATTTTGAGGGTTCCACACACACCATTTTGATTTTTAATTCCTTGTGCATGTGGTTATTCTTCACATGCGGGGCCCAGCCAGTGAGTTTCAGCAGGCTATTTGACAGTAAAGGCATCATAGCACAAGCCTGATCCAGTCCTGACCTGGTGTGGGGACACACACACACACACGTGAACTTTCCAACAGCCAACAGCAGATGGCCATCAGAAGCAGGAACTCTGTTTTGTCACCCTCTCCCAATCTCAGTGTCAGATGCAATGCTCTAGACAATCATCCTACCTCAAATCAGCACACAGCAGCACTATGTTTAATGTCGTAAAGGTTTAAAGATGAAATTCAGCTTCAAGAAATGGATGACAGGAGGTTTTCCGATGTTTAATTCACATCTGGTCAGGATGGACTGGCCCTTTAATGTGCAGCTTTATAATTGAGTCATTTGAGTGAAATCAGACAGATCAGTGAATTGGGAGTCTCCTGGGAGTCTGCAGGGGCCTGTATCCCTAAAGCAGCATGTGCCCCAGACACAAATTAAAGACTGGAGTCAGAGTCTTTTGCACACAGGCTGGGAGAAACAAAAAAAAGTGTCGCTGAGGGAGTTAGATCAGATGGTTTACTGGGTCCTAACTGAAAGCAATTTACAGTTAGCTGCAATAAAAAGGGGCGTGAGAGGTGTGTGCTTTTACAATTAGGGCAATTGCTTCTACTGTGCATTTTAATGAGGGAGACAGGGTCATAGAGGAAGAAGGGGTGATAGGAGAGTATGGCAGAGAAGCAGAAGTTGTGGGAAAGGGATGAGAGAGAGAGATGGGTAGTGGGGGAATGAGAGACAGGGAGAGCGGGCCTCATTTATAAAGACACTATTTCATTTTAACCTTTAACAAAAACAGCTTAGGTGGCACAATGGGTGTAACTCAGGCACTGCCTTTCCACACTTGCTTTCAGCTGGGATAGAACTCCCTTCTGTCTGTAAGAGCCGATGTGAAATGAGTTTGGGTTGTCTCAATCCAGGCTAACGTTGGGACAGTGTAGAGGGAGCTTTACTCTGCATCTAACCCATGCTGTATCCAAGGCAGTATCTGCCCTGGGAGTGTTTGATGCTGCCACTGGGTCTCTGCAATGGATCACCAAAATCCTTTACCACAGACAGTATAAAAAACGTTTAGTGCCGCAGCTTACAAATTATACATTCATTTTTCAGCAAGGGGCCATTGCTTTGTAATAGCTTATGTTAACACATTTATAAAATGATTTATCTTGTCCTGTAAGACAGATAGAAATTCATTTCTACATACACAGGGTCATATATACATGCATCGGTTTTTAAAACACATTTTAAAATCAGTCACATGATCAATATCTTACACTTGCTTGCTTTTCCATGTCTGTTATTTGCACTTGGTGATGTCAATAGGACGATGGCAGCTTCTGAAGGTGCTCCTTGTTTATACGGGAGGTTAAACCCTCCTTCCTTACCCACTCCGAACACCACTCGCCCACTCCTGTGCCATATGTAGTGAAAGCTGTTCTCCATCCCAGTGACACTCTGTATTAGAAACCCTGAGTCAGAAGCTTGTGGGTTCAAGTCACACTCCAGGAACTTGAGCACAAAATCTGTTACCACACCTAGTGCAGTACTGAGGGAGTGCTGCACTATTGGAGGTGCCATCTTTTGGATGGGACACCAAACGTGAGGCCCCAGTATCCTTGCAGGTGAACGTAAAAGATCCCATGGCATCATTTGAAGAACAGCACTGTCCCGGATAATATTTATCCCTCAACCAAAATCACTAAAACAGATTATCTGTCATTATCACATGGGAACTTGCTGTGTGCAAATTGGCTGCCACATTTCCTACAATACAACATTTCAAAAGTACTTCATTGGTTGTGACATCCTGAGGTTATGAAAGGTGCTACAGAAATTCTTTAAAATGGAGCAGATACCCAGACCCACCACTGACACTTCAGTTCCATTTTCATCCGCTCCTGACACATGCAACTGACTCCGGTTAAGCGTAATTTGAACAAATGGGCTGGAGTCTCTCCCCTCCCCACTTCCCATCCAGTGCACTATCGGTGACTCCAGTGTTTGCCCAAAATTTCTCACCGCAGAATAATTTTCATGCAATCTCTTTGGGCGCTCGTTACGAAGCAGCACATGGCGGAATTTCAACCAACCTCACCCACGCCAAAAGTCTGATGCAAGGCTCAATTTGCCAGGACCCCACTTCACCGTGGAACTGAGGAGTGGGGAAAGGGAAGGACATTGAGCCACTGGCCCCTTAGGGTACTGACCACCCCCACCATCCCAGACCCCAGGATTATTTTAATATTCGGGGGTGGGGCATGCTGGTTTTTGTCGAGGATCAGAAGTAGAGCTGAGACATTGGAGCGGAGTCCCAGTGAGGTGGGATTTCAGAGGCTCAAACTGAAGATTTAAAAGGTTGTTTAAAAAACATCATATTTCCTTGTTGGCAAATCAAGGCCAGTTATTGACAGGCAAAGCGATGGATTACCTGTTGCTGTTCGAGATGGGGGGGTGTGGGGTGGGGGGGGGGGGGCCGGGGTGGAATTCCTTAGGTCTCCAAAAGATGTGGGATGTGAGAAGTGTTGCAATACTGCAGACGCTCCCTCAATTTGGATTATAGACACATCTTAATTGGTTCGGAAACCCAGAAAATTTAGGTCACACTCCAAACTCAGGTCTGAGCTTCCCCTTCACCTATCCCAGGGAGTTTAGCCCCCATGTTAGTTTCTTTAAAAGGAGGTGGATATTTAAATATTGTTTTTAACCCCTTACTTCCTCTGTGATAAAATTTGGGCACTGCTCCTCTTGTGTGGGTGAAGGGCGCAGGGGAGGAGGGGGGTAAAGGGGCATGGGGGAAGGCTTCTGAACAGTGACTGTCATTAGTTAACGCCAAATTAAAAAAACTGCTCAATTGCCATTCAGACGCAGGATATCAAAGCCAGAATGATTCAGTAATAAACTGTGCCAACAGTTCACCTGCTCCAGCTTTCCCTGTGAACAGCTCTACAGATGGGCAGCAACACGCCTTGTGGTACCTTGTCCCAAGCACCAAGAAAGTAAGCGTTTGGCAGGCTGTTCAACTGCGGAGTCATCACGGCCGAGCTCAATCCTATCCTTACGATGTGTCACTGGATAGAGATCAGGAGGAGCAAACCCTCGCTGGTTTGTACTTGCTCCCTGGGCAAACAAAAGAGCAGCCAAGTTGGTGTGAGGTGTTGAAGGGCCAGCCAGCACCCGAGAGCTATTCCTCTGTGGGAGTCAGCACCTGTGGACATAAATGGTGCAGAAATTTGGAGGCGGAGGGGGAAGGGGGGTGTGGGGGAAACGGTAAAAAAAAAATTTTTAATGTTAAAAAAAACTCCCAGACTCAATTATTCATTTACTCTCCAACATGGTGGGAGAGAAAGCACTTGCCAACGTGCTTTGTTCTCATGTCCCAGCCCCTCTTTCTTACGAGGCCATCATGTACTGATGGAAGTAAAGGCCAAAGAGGTTCGTCACCACTTGACAGGCCGCCAGCCACCAGGTCAGGAAGGAGAAGAGGCCGCGGTAAAAGAGGGGTGTGAAAACGTGACGGAGTGTGCTCAGGGCTGCAGTGATCTGAGAGGCGGTCACTCGATAATCCTCCTCTCCGCCGGCAGCTGGGCCAGAGGAACCCGGACTGACGTCCACAGCTGGCGAAACTAGAGGGGGTTCTGGGTAAAAGCCCCAGGAGTAGTCACCTGAAAATAAATTAACACATGATGAGTAACATTGAGTCTACAGAAGCAGGCCATTTGGCCCACCTGGTCCATGCTGGTGTTTATGCATTTAAGGGGAAGCTCAATGAACACATGAGGGTGAAAGGAATACAAGGATATGCTGATGGGGTGAGATGAAGTAGGATGGGAGGAGACTCGTGCGGAGCATAAACGAAAGCATGAAACCGTTGGGCTGAATGGCCTGTTTCTGTGCTGTACATTCTATGTAAATTCCAGGCACCTGCACAGTAATTATGATTGAATATAATGCAGCTATTATTAGCACAGACATATCCATGATGGGATCTTTCAATCTGTATAGTTCAGTCTCACAGCAGACATCTATCCCCTGAGTGAGTGTGCCCTTGGAGAACAGTAAAACACACAAAATAGTGGGGGAATCCAGGACAAAAAGGACATCATAAAATTAGAGCAAGGCTGTCCAGGGATGATGTCAGGAAGTATGTTTCACACGGGCCACTACACACAAAGAGCAGTGAGGATCTAGAACTCTGTCCCCTAAAAATGCTGTTGGGGATGGGGGTCAAATGAAACTTTTCAAGAATGAAATTCATGGATTTTTTTTTTTTGAGGGTATTGAGGGATGTGGAGCAACAGGGGGTCAACGGAGTTCAGGTGCTGATCAGCCGAGGTCTAATTAAAGCAGTGGAACTGGTTCGAGGGGTTAAACTCCTGTTCCGAATGTAAAATAAATGACTTGTTCATTGTTAATTCAGTTACTTACCCAACACTTTAAGCAGCAGAGTGGAGTGCAGGATAAGGATTATGGGGCCCAGATATTGCACGGTGACCACACAAAGATAGCAGAACACTCGAGAAATCTGCAGTCAGTGGTAAAAAGAAACCCTGTCAGTCACAAACAAGAGCTTCAACCTGTTCGTCAATAGATGCCACTGTTTCTAAACTACATGCTCAACTGAATCCCAGGAGACGTCACCTGGGATTAGGGTTCCACGGTCTGGTCATGATCCCAAAAGTCACAGAAGCCCGAGAATAATATTATGACCCTACACAATTCTAACTCTGGGTACCTGTTACTCTCATATAAACCACCCGAACCCCTCGATTAGATTCCAGCCTCCAACTCACTCCCCAGGTATCTGTTATTCTGTATTTAAACCACCTAAACCTCTCCATTAGATTCCAGCCTATGATTCACTCTTGGATATATGAGATATGAAACTGCTAATATTTAATATACAGAACCCACCTTCTAATCAACTCATGGAATCAGAATTTCTTTTAATAAGTGTATAAGGAAGAATATCATTCTGACCTCTTGGTGACCCAAGGATCTGCTTAAAGACAAGTATCCTCGCTCTTGGGAATCTGTTATTACATGTAACATTAGTCGATCTTCCATGGCATCGCAGAATGGGATTCAAGATCAGAGAGGTAGTCTTCAAGTGAAGCAGGATTAGCAGGCAGATTATTGTACCTGGATGCATTTATAGTGAAACAGCAAAATTTACTGCAATATGAGGCGGCACAGCGGTTAGCACCACAGCCTCACAGCTCCAGTGACCTGGGTTCGGTTCTGGGTACTGCCTGTTCAAAGTTTGCAAGTTCTCCCTGTGACCGTGTCCTCCAGTTTCCTCCCACATGTCAAAGACTTGCGGGTTGATAGGTAAATTGGCCATTGTAAAAATTGCCCCTAGTGTAGGTAGGTGGTAGGAGACTTGAGGGAAGGTGGGAATTTGAGAGGGAAAATGGGATTAATGTAGGATTGGTATAAATGGGTGGTTGATGGTGGGCTGAAGGGCCTGTTTCGGCACCGTATCTCTCTATGACTATGAGAAGCAGAGTGGTTTGAAGCATAGGAGCGTCGTGAAGCACAGGGTGAGGAGCTGGGAGATGGAGAACTGAGGTACAAGAGCACCACCACCTCTGGTAGGAAGGTGTAATTATAGTGTGACAGGTTTACATAGGAAGCTCCCATTATAGCTATGGTAGATAATCTCAAAATGGAAAATCTTGGCAAAAAAATGATTAAAGTGCAACAACAGGAAGTAAAATATCAACAGGAACTGTGTGCAGATGTAAGGTTCTAACTATATTGTAGATGTGTGCAGGTTGTGCACTATCTAGCCTATCATTTTGAGGCAACAATTGCTATGCCTTCCTGGATCAGTTAAAGACTCATTGTTCTTAAGCAGCTCCTGAGGTCACTAGGAGGTCAGATTGATGTTCCTTTTTGTATGCATTTTTTCAAAATTTCGAAGAAATTCAGACACCAAAAGTCAATTAGAAAGTATCTCCTGTAAACTGGATATTTACTTAATATTTTCAGAAAGAAAAAGTTATGTATTTTTCCACCGGGGTATACTAGTATCCTACACACGCATACATAGGATTGTACAGGACTACTTAGTCCTCCTCCTTCCCATAATAACTCCAACATACCTTCCGCTGAATTTCAATCATTGGGATGTTTCCAGCCTCCTTCTTCATTAGCTCCACCCACTTTTCTGCCAAGTTCAAATATGCTTGTAGGTGGTAGCGGGTCATGGCTAGACGCAGCATGCAGAGGGCGATGATTATCCACAGGCGCACAGTGTTGTATGTCGTGTCAGACATCCTTCAGAATCAAACAAGCAAGGAAGCCCAAAGTCATAACTTAATATCATTACTCTGTATTCCTTTGAGTATAGAATATTAAGGGGCGATCTAATTGAGATGTTTTAAGATGCTTAAAGGAGGAGTTGATCGAGTAAATAGAAACTATTTCCTCTGATGGGGGCGGGGGGGAGGGCGGGAGTCCACAGCAAGGGGGCATAACCTTAAAATCAGAGCCAGGCCATTCAGGGGTGATGTCACACAAAGGATTATGAAATCGGGAACTCTCTTCCCCCAAAAAACCTTTGCGGCTAGGGATCAATTGAAAGTTTCCAAACTAAGATTGAAAGATTTTTGTTGGGTAAGGGGATTAAGGGTCATGGAACCAAGGCAGGTAGATGGAGTTAAGGTACTGATCAGTCAGGATCTAATTAAAAGGACAGAACAGGCTTGGGGGGGCTTGAATGTTATAGGAACAGGCGGAGGCCAAAGACTGTGACAAAAAGTACAATTAGTTTGCGGGTGTCTGTTTCCTTTCCAATTGGCTGTGGGAAGGCAGTGTGCCTAGAGAATGGACCAATGGTGGGAATGTAGGGGAGGGGTGGTTCGTGGCAGAAGGCCATGTGATGAAACCTCCAGGAATACATCCAGCCACAGTTGGCAACCCTACACCATCCACGTCAGCAGCCCTGCCTAACAAAGCTTGCATCCAGGCTGAACTTACCCTCTTAGTCCTTCCCCTGCCTCTGATCTCCCCAATTGGCAACTAGCACTGTTTTTGTGAAGGAGTAGATACTTGACAGAGGACTGAAAATCCGAGAAGGTACTTTAAAAAGGCATTGTTGGGTACTCACAGCTGCACCTTCTCTTTTCCAAGCGGAGTGCTCATTATAAAGTCTCTGGTGATTGGTTTCACCCAAAGCAACAACATGATGACAGGTGACAGAAAGTTGGTGTGCAATAGGATCCTGGGAAAGGGACAGGAAACAAATACCATGAGAGGAACATTTCACTGCAACTACAACATTACACAAAACAATCTGCCCCAAGATGATGCACAGATGCATCAAGGGACAAACAAACCCTGAGCCAAAGAGAGAGAGAGAGGGAGAGGGAGAGATTTGAGGAGAGGTAACCAAAAACTTGGTCAAAGAGTTAGGATTAAACAGCTTGCATTTATATAGCACCTTTAACGTAAAGCATCCCAAGCCATTTCACAGGATGTTATCAGACAAGACCTTTCCCATCACCTGAGCATGGAGATGGTGACCCCAAGTTAATATTTCATCTTAAAGAACCTCTAGCAAAGCAGAACTCCTTCAGTGCTGTGCTGAATTGCCAGCCAAGTCCTAGAGCGAGGATTGAACCCACCACCTTCCGACTTCCTTCAGAAGTTAAGGTGCTGCCATGGAGCTAAAGCTGATTTAGATTGAGAAAGATTGGAACTGAGCTGTGGAAGGCACAAACTTGATGGGTCCAATGACCTTTTCTTATTCCATCCTGATCTCCCATTAGCCCCCCGTCACAACATTGGCTCTTTGAAGCTCCAGCTGCATTACTTACTGTATCAGAGGTTTGTCCTCAGTCATCTTGAGGGCATCTAAGTGAGTCTGTGCCAATCGGAGGCCTGGGAATGTTAAACAGGCACCAATAAACGAGGAAAGTCCAACTAATGAGAGCTTAAAGACTAGTCTGGCAATTGAGTACCTGAAACAGAAAGCAATGCACATCATCCTGTGTCAAAGATAGATCAGTCACCGTAAACAAATTGGATACAGGGTGATTGGGGGAGTGGGGGTGGCAGGGATAATTGCTGTAAGACGTTGAATGTGCAGATTAAAAATACTCAGTTTCAGGATCCAGGTCAGAGCAACCAACAAAAGCAGCTGCAGACTCGATGGGCCAAATGGCCTCCTTCTGTAATAAATGCAAAATACTGCAGATGCTGGAAACCTCAAATAAAAACAGAAAGTGCTGGAAATACTCAGCAGGTCAGGCAGCATCTGTGGGGAGAGAAACAGAGTTAACATTTCAGGTCTGTGACCTTTCATCAGAACTGGCAAAGGTTAGAAAAGAATTAGGTTTTAAGCAAGTAAAGTGGGGGACGGTGGGGAGGGGAGGTTGGTGGGGAAGACAACAAAAGGGAAGGTGTGTGATAGGGCAGAGGGCAGGAGAGATTAAATAACAAAGCCATCAGGGGACAAAGGCAAAGGGTGTGTTAATGTTTGTGGTGAAAGACAAAGCATTCGTCCAGAGAGAGTGTTAATGGCAGAATAATGAGCAGCTCTGTCCACATGAAAAACAGGCACATGGTTAAAAAAAATAATAGAAAAAAGGCCAGTCACGCTCTGAAATTGAACTTAACGTTCAGTCCGCAAAGCTTTAGAGTGCCTAATCGAAAGATCAGGTGCGGCTCCTCGAGCTTGCGATGATGTTCACTGGAACACTGCAGCAGGACAAGGACAGAGATGTGGGCATGACAGCCTGGTCCATTCCTCCATTACCCCCAACACCTCGTCCCCTTTCCACGGCACCTTCCCATGCAACTGTAAGAGGTGTAATACTTGTCCTTTTACCTCCTCTCTCCTCACCATCCAAGGCCCCAAACATTCCTTCCAGGTGAAGCAGCGATTTGACTTGTACTTCCTTCAATTTAGTATACTGTATTCACTGCTCACAATGCGGTCGCCTCTACATTGGGGAGACCAAACGCAGATTGGGCGACCGCTTTGCGGAACACCTCCGCTCAGTCCGAAAACGTGACCCCGAGCTTCCGGTTGCTTGCCATTTCAACTCACACCCCTGTTCTCACGCCCGTATCTCTGTCTTTGGCCTGCTGCAGTGTTTTAGTAAACATCATCGCAAGCTCGAGGAACAGCACCTGATCTTTCGACTAGGCACTCTACAGCCTTGTGGACTGAATATTGAGTTCAATAATTTCAGAGCATGACTGGCCTTTTTTTATAATTTTCTTTTTTTTTATTATTTTTTTTTAACCATGTGCCTGTTTTTCATGTGGACAGAGCTGCTCATTATTCTGCCATTAACACTCTCTTTGGACTAATACTTTGTCTTTCACTACAAGCATTAACATGCTCTTTGCCTTTGTGCCATGACAGCTTTGTTATTTAATCTCTCCTGTCCTCTGCCTTATCACACACCTTCCCTTTTATTCTCTTCCCCATCAACCACAACCACCCCACTTGGTTAAGTATTTTCTAACCTTTGCCAGTTCTGATGAAAGGTCACAGACCTGAAATATTAACCCTGCTCCTCTCTCCACAGGTGCTGTCTGACCTGCTGAGTATTTCCAGCACTTCCTGTTTTTATTTCTGGCTTCATTCTGTGCTGTACTATTCTACGATTAAGCGGCTGACTTTTAAAATTTTTTTTATTCATTTACACTGCCCTCTGAATCACTTCAGCAGCATTGAAGTAGCTACAATTCCCTGGATTTGCCCAATAAGACCTATGGTCTTAAAGGGATAGGCAAATATCAGCATTGCCATCACTATCCAGAACACCTGTGAGCAACGCCACGGGAGATACACAAATGCTACAAATCCTTAAAATGTCTGAAAGCACTTCTACTAATTCATTACTTTGAAGTGTAGTCACTGTGTTGTAGTAGCTTTGTCCCAAAAACAGCGAGGAAATGACTTGGCCAGTTAATGGGTGTTATTTTAGCGGTTGCTAAGGGAGGAGTGCTACCTGCCTTCTTTGAGTAGGGCATGGGATGTTAAACATCTACAGGCAGCCGTGGCCTTGGTTTAACATCTTATCCAAAGGACAGCACTTTGGACAATGTCGTATTCCCTCAGTACTGCACAGGAGTGCCAGCCTGGATTGTGTTTCAAGCACATCATTCAAATACCCTACTGACTAAACATGTGCTTTCAAATAAATAAAAAGACTTGCGTTCAAATAGCGTTTTTCACAACCTCAGGATCTCCCAAAATGCTTTACAGCCAATGAAGGAGTTTTAAAGTGTAGTCACTGTTGTAATGCAAGAAATGTGGCAGCCAATTTGCACACAGCAAGCTCCCAATGTAAATAATGACCACATGATCTGCTTCAGTGACGCTGGTAGAGGGATAATTATTGGTCAGGACACCAGGGATCACTCCCTTGCCCTTCTTTGATGTAGAGCGACGAGATCTTTTAAATCCACTTGAGAGGGCCAATGAAATCTCGGTTTAACGCTCATCTGAAAGACAACACCTCTGACATTGCAGCACTCCCTCAGTACTGCACTGGGACTGTTGGCATAGATTATGTGCTCAAGTCTCTTGAGTGGGACCTGAACCCACTCAGAGGCGAGAGTGTTACCCACTGAGCCACGGCTGAAAGGGAAATTTAAAAAGAAAGATTTGTAATGATACAATTCGATATTAAATAAAAGAAACAACACTCACGGCCAGATGTCTACCCCTTGTTTCTTGAGAAAGACCCCCACATTTTCATACAAGTTGGCAAAACCTGCAGAGGAGATAAGGGACAGAGATAGCGGTCGGCAGTGTTTTAGAGATATCTGCTCATCGATCCAGTTCTACTTTCACAGTGTGTTGGCTCACCAGTGGCTTCATTTGGTAAGTGCACCGTCCAGTGTGTTTGGACCAGTTCCCAGGGTCTAGGTTGACATCGTGATTTCAGTCAAGATGGCAATACAATTGGCCTCAGTACCACTGGTGTTGAAAAGGGAGTGGGGGGGGGGGGGGGGGAAATTAAAGCCAGTCTTTCTGCTCCTCATCACTATCAAATAACCCCAAGGATGCATGCATAGAGGGCAGGGTTAGGCTGGACCTGATGTTCCTTGTCGTGACGTGGCTGACATATACAGTCCAGACTTAGGCCGTACTGGAGAGTAACTGGCGTCAATGGAACCACCAGCTTTAATGGGGTGAGTGTCTCCTGGGTTGTGAGTGTAATGGGTCTGTGTGGGCGCCTAGGGGGATGTGGTGGGGGGTGGGGGGGGGGGGATGGTAAGATGGCGTCCACCCAGTTTCTAGTGGAAACAAGTCTTGAGCGCAAAGGTGGGCACGCAGCATCAATATGATGTAGAGAACATGGACTGCTAGTGCAGAAAATGGAACATGGAAGCAAGGTAGGGGAGCTTCGCTTTATAATTAGCATTATTTCATTATTTCAAAGTAAAATACTGCAGATGCTGGAAATCTGAAATAAAAATACGAAGTGCTGAAAATACTCAGCAGGTCTGGCAGCATCTGTGGAGAGAGAAGCAGAGTTAACGTTTCAGGTCAGTTCTGATGAAAGGTCACTGACCTGTAATGTTAACTCTGCTTCTCTCTCGACAGATTCGGCCAGGCTGCTGAGTATTTCCAGCATTTTTTTGTTTTTATTATTTCTTTAATTATTGTTTTGTTCTTCAGATGTGAGTGACGCTGGCAAAGCCACAATTATTTTCCACTGTAAGTTCTGCTGAGAAGGTGGTGGTAGTCTTCTGCTTCATGGCGACTGGCTTATGCAACCGAGGAGCTTGCTCGGCCACTTCAGAGTGCAATAACAGTCAACCGTGAAGTGTGGGACTGGATCACCTGCAGTCCAGACTGGATTCTCCTCCCCGAAGGACATGAGTGTTAAGATAATTCGGCAGCTTTCATGGTCAGTTTTTCTGGTGCCAGATTTATTAATTTCCATGACTTATCATGGTCAGATTTTAAACTACAACCTTGAGAACAGCACCATAACTGCTAAACTACTGTACTTTTAAAAATATAATTCTCAGGAGGTGGGCTTTGCTGGCCTTTCTGAACCACTGCAGTCTGCGTGGTGAAGATACACCCATAGTGCTGTTAGGTAGGGAGTTCCAAGATTTTAACCCAGCAATGAAAGAATGGCCAATATATGTCCAAGTCAGGATGGTGTGTGACTTGGAGGGTGATGGTGTTCCCCTGGACCTGCTGCCCCTGTCCTTCTAGTTGGTGGGTTTGGCAGATGCTGTTTTGTATTTGACCTCGGAACTCAATGAGAAGCCAACCACAAGCCCATGTGACCGTCCAGTAGTTAGACCCTTTAGCTTGACAAATACAAGTTAAAAACTCTCAAGAGACTCACCTGGCTCAAGGCCAAACTCCAGATAATCCTCCCGCACAACCAGGACCAACATAGCAACGAGGACAAAGAGGAATGTGAAGGTCAGGCAGACAGAGCGCTCACCTCCTTCCTCTGTCTTGAAGTAGTGAGTCATCAGGGAGAAGAGAACTTTACTGTGCAAATACTGTCAAGGCGAGCAAGAGGTTTCACAGAAGAACCGAAACAAAATACAGCCCGTTTTGTGGATCACAATGTCAATTTAAGACCCCAATACTCAATATCATTAGTCATGGGCGATGACCCCAAGTTGGGAATAATTTCCACAACTCGCACTGGGAAGGGTGTCTGACATCGGTATTTCAGGTCCCATGCTTCTTATTTCAATAGTGGGCAGGAAACATAGGAACGGAACAGGAGTAGGCCATTCAGCCCCTCCAGCCTGTTCTGTCATTCAATTAGATCATGGCTGCTCTGCATCTCAACTCTACTTATCTCCCCTTGACTCCATAATCTCTGGATATCCTTACTGAACAAAAATCTGTCATTCTTGGTCTTGAAAACTTGAATTGACAGCCAGCATCTTTTGGGGAAAAGACTTCCACTGTTCTTTATGTGTAAATATCCTTCCTGATCACACCCCTAAACGGCCTGGCTCTAATTTTAAGGTGCCCCCTTGTGCTGGACTCCCTGCCCCCCCCCCCACCCCCCACCACCAGAGGAAACAGTTTCTATCTACTTCCTCCTTAATACATCTCTATTGGATTATCCTTCACCCTTCTAAACTCCAGGGAGAACAAGCTAAGTTTATGCAATCTGCCCTAACAATTTAAACACTCTAAGCCCTGGTATAATTCTGGTAAATCTGGAGAATTGCTTTCTTATATTAGAATCATACAGCACAGAAGGAGGCCGTGACTGTGTCAGCTCTTTGAAAAGAGAGATGCAATAGAATGGAATCCTGGCTCCAACAGCAGGACAGGGGGAAGGGCCTCACCTAGTATGCTGTCTTTGTTGACTGCTCTTTTTATGTAACAGTGGTCAGTTTGTTTATCCCCACTGATTATTTGAGAAAGAAGATTAGCAAGGCTGTAAACACTTCAATTCATTACACACACAGCTCTCTGCAGGGGACAATGCTATTAACCACTTTTACAGCTTGTCAAGGAGTCAATCGATACCTAATAAATTAAAACAGTTCAACTGGCTGAAAGGGAGGGTAGTGGCAGTCTCTCCCTTCAATGTAAGACGCAAATACATTTTATGGACTTATCAGAAATCCACTATAGGTATCTTCTCTATTAAAAAGTGCATCTATTCACCTGCACATCAATAAGTTGCAACAATAACAAGCCTACTTGTTGTTCTGTCAAAGCAACAAACAGGCCCCAAAATAGGTCTGCTGAGTCTTTCTTTTAAGAAACTGTCAGCTTGGCTCGGTTGGCAGCACTCGTATCTTTTGAGTCAGAAGGTGGGGGGGGGTGCGGGGGTGGGGAGATCAAGCCCCACTCCAGAGCACATATCCAGGCTGACACTGCAGTGCAGCGCCAAGGGAGTGCTGGACTGTTGGAGGTGCCGTCTTTCAGATGAGATGTTAAACTGAGGCTCTGTCTATCCTCTCAGATGGATGCAAGAGATCCTCAGTCACTATTTTGAAGACCAGTCCCCATGTCCTGGTCAACATTCCTCCCACAACTAACTCACCAAAAATGTGACGAACTGGTCATTTATCCTATTCTTATTTGTGGGATCTTACTGTGCGCTGGATGGCTGCTGTGTTTACCTACATATCAACAGTAACTTTACTTGGGATTAACAAAAGATGTAATTCATTGGGTGTGAAACACTTTGGGATGTCCTGGGGACATCAAAGCTGCTATGTAACAATGAAGAACTTAACCAGATAATCTGTTTTAGTGATGGTGGTGGAGGGATAAATATTGGCCCAGGACACTGGGGAGAACTCCCCTGCTCTTCTTCGAAATAGTGTCACTGGATCCTGTACATCCACCCGAGGGGACAGACAGGGTATTGTTTTACGGTCTCATTCGAAAGACAACAGTGCAGCACTCCCTCAGTACTGCAGTGAGAGTGTCGCCCTAGATTTTGTGCTCAAGTCTCTGAAGTGGGGCTTAAACCCATTACCTTCTGGCTCCTAAAGCAAGAGTGTTACCAACTGAGCCCCGGCTGATACTGGATACTAATTGATAATTAAGTGTTCCCCTGCTCACTGCTGTTAGTTTGTTTGATGTGAATGGTTCTAAGTACACAGCAGGGGCATAAGGATACATCCCAAAGGCCAAGGTGAGCAGGCACCACAGCACACCGACATTCACCTCCCCCTGTATGCTGAGCAGGCTGTAGTAGGCCTCTGTAAACATGTAAATCAGCGTCGCATACAAAACAAAATCCACCAGCCACTGGTAGTCCAGGAAGTAGCGCAGGACTAAACAACGAGATAGAGAAAAAAGGATGTTAACTGAGCAATATTTTACAAAACACACGGCCTACCCAGTCTGTGTTGTTATTTATTCTCCACATGAGCAGTAATCCCATCCTATTCTTCAATGTTGCCATGGTGTCTGCTTCAGTTGTACATACAAGGCTATGATCAAACACACATTGGCATTGAGTCACATAAAAAGATATTAGGACAGGTGACAAAAAGCTCGGTCAAAGAGGGAGGTTTTAAGAAATGGCTTAAAGGAGAGAGACGTAGAGAGGTTTAGGGAGGAAATTCCAGAGCTTAGGGTCCAGGCAGCTGAAGGCAGGGCTGCCAATCGTGTAGCGAAATAAACAGGGGATGCACAAGCGACCAGAATTGGAGGAGTGCAGTGATCTCGGAGGGTTCTGAGGCTGGAGGGATTTGAAATCAAGGATGAGAATTTTTAAAATCAAAGTGTCGCTGAACCGCCAATCTAGGTCAGTGAGCACAAGGGTAATGGGTAAACAGGCAGCAGAGTATCGATGAATGTGGCATTGAAGGACTGCCAGTGCCCAAGGAACTGCACCCTCAGCACCTTAGGAAAAGGGGGGAGATAAATATTGCCCGGTTCACAATTAGTCCAGTCTAGATCTCAAAGCCAGGCTG
Organism: Heterodontus francisci; assembly: GCF_036365525.1. Classification (NCBI taxonomy): domain Eukaryota; kingdom Metazoa; phylum Chordata; class Chondrichthyes; order Heterodontiformes; family Heterodontidae; genus Heterodontus; species Heterodontus francisci. The sequence goes on from NC_090406.1 coordinate 6,730,212, forward strand.
AGCACCAACTGTTATAACTGCGATCATTTTGGGTTACCACGTGCTTCTTACCCAGAGCGTCGAGAGGTGCGATCGGCTTCGCTTCCAGATACAGTTTGATACCCTTGGGCACTGTCTCTGGTTTATTCTCCATGACACCATTTTGCCTCCTGTCAACGAAAGACAAGGATGTGAGGCAGCAGAAATAAATCGGAATAAACACATCTTGTTCTGAACTTCATATCCAACAATCAGCTACAATTTCCCGTCTCTCTTCATCCTTCTTTCTTGATCTTCCTCTCAGGTGGAACTCCCACAACTGCTGCACAATTGAAGGTGCCTCCAAGAAGCTCGGTCACCTGCTTCTTGTCCGACGACTTTCCCTCAATAACTCTCTATAAAGCCCAAGTCTGTCCAAGGCCCAAGGCCATGTCTGCAGAGATCCATCTAGCACCTCTTTCACATTCTTGGACCAGATTTGGGAAAAAGTTTGTCTGAGAGCCAGCTATTCCTTCCTTCCCACTATCACTATCTCTATCTACTCTCTCTCTCTCTCTCTCTCTCTCTCTCTCTCCAGTGAAGACTGTCCTGTCTCTCCCTTCTTCATATTACTATCATCAGTAATTTGCTGAACTTTTCTTGCTCGCCCCATCTAATATCCAAGCCTTCTCTTGTTCTCTTTTCAACCCTGGTGCACTACGGTTCTCCACTTTCACCTAACTTCTCAACCAAAAGAACCCACAAAATTGTGGAATTTTAGTTGCTGTGCAGGTTTTGTCCTGCTGAAAATCCTCAAAGTGAATGTTTCTGATGCCTTTGTTCCCCGTAGAGTCATTCCATGATGGGTAGGGAAACTATTAGAGAGGATTATTCGGGACAGGATTTACTCCCATTTGGAAACAAACAAACTTATTAGCGAGAGACAGCATGGTTTTGTGAAGGGGAGGTCGTGTCTTACTAACTTGATTGAGTTTTTTGAGGAAGTGACGAAGATGATTGATGAAGGAAGGGCAGTGGATGTTATCTTTATGGACTTTAGTAAAGCCTTTGACAAGGTCCCTCATGGCAGACTGGTACAAAAGGTGAAGTCACACGGGATCAGAGGTGAGCTGGCAAGATGGATACAGAACTGGCTCGGTCATAGAAGACAGAGGGTAGCAGTGGATGGGTGTTTTTCTGAATGGAGGAATGTGACTAGTGGTGTTCCGCAGGGATCAGCGCTGGGACCTTTGCTGTTTGTAGTATATATAAATGATTTGGAGGAAAATGTAGCTGGTCTGATTAGTAAGTTTGCGGACGACACAAAGGTTGGTGGAGTTGCGGATAATGTTGAAGATTGTCAGAGGATACAGCAGGATATAGATCGGTTGGAGACTTGGGCGGAGAAATGGCAGATGGAGTTTAATCCGGACAAATGTGAAGTAATGCATTTTGGAAGGTCTAATGCAGGTGGGAGTTTATACAGTAAATGGCAGAACCCTTAGGAGTATTGACAGGCAGAGAGATCTGGGCGTACAGGTCCACAGGTCACTGAATATGGCAACGCAGGTGGATAAGGTAGTCAAGAAGGCATACGGCATGCTTGCCTTCATCGGTCGAGGCATAGAGTATAAAAATTGGCAAGTCATGTTGCAGCTGTACAGAACCTTAGTTAGGCCACACTTAGAATATTGCGTGCAATTCTGGTCGCCACACTACCAGAAGGACGTGGAGGCTTTGGAGAGGGTACAGAAGAGGTTTACCAGGATGTTGCCTGGTCTGGAGGGCATTAGCTATGAGGAGAGGTTGGAAAAACTCAGATTGTTTTCACTGGAACGACGGAGGTGGAGGGGCGACATGATAGAGGTTTACAAAGTTATGAGCGGCATGGACAGAGTGGATAGTCAGAAGCTTTTTCCCAGGGTGGAAGTGTCAGTTACTAGGGGACATAGGTTTAAGATGCGAGGGGCAAAGTTTAGAGGGGATGTGCGAGGCAAGTTTTTTTTACACAGAGGGCGGTGAGTGTCTGGAACTTGCTGCCAGGGGAGGTGGTGGAAGCAGATACGATAGCGACGTTTAAGAGACAATTTGACAAATACATGAATAGGAAGGGAATAGAGGGATATGGGCCCCGGAAGTACAGAAGGTGTTAGTTTAGGCAGGCATCAAGATCGGCGCTGGCTTGGAGGGCCGAATGGCCTGTTCCTGTGCTGTACTGTTCTTTGTTCTTGAATCAAATATATATTGAAAATCAGCATCAGAATTCCTGCTCTGTGTTTTGGGGGCTTCTCCCTTTAAATTATCCTCACCCGCACCCCCCACCCCGAACACCCAAATATTTTCTTCTTGCCCCATATATCACCTACAGCCAAGCCCACTAATGCAGTAGTGTCCACTGGAGGGGTATATTGTGGAGAGGGGGCTTTCCTTGCCTCATGTCTGGGTCTGTTGTAGACCAGTTGATAAGAGATTGATGCTGTGATTAGTCAACAGTTCCCCTATTGTCGTATCAAATAACTACCAGGATGGTGGAAGGCGAATTAGATGGACTTTATCTTTTCTTTAGAATTTCTTACATTGCTGCTATCTCATTGTCTGAACAAGTTGTGAGGAGATTCACAAGTGAAACCACCAGAACCCCACACTCTTAAAATGTTAGCTTAGCTCAATTGGAAGAACTTTTGCCTCTGAGACATAAGGTTGTGCCCTAAGGGAATCAAGGGATAATGGGGACAGGGCAGGAAAGGGGAGTTCAGGTGGAAGATGAGTCATCATCTTATTGAATGGCGGAGCAGAATTGAGGGGCCGAATGGCTCACTCCTCCTCTTATTGCTTATGTTTCTATATTGTGCATTGAAGCCAAATTACAGGACTTGAGTAAATAACCTAAGATGACACACTGAAGGAGCCAGGCATTGTTCAAGTTGCTGTTCTTCAGGATTGAGAAGCTGAGTTTGTTCTCCTTAGAGCAGAGAAGACCAAGAGGCAATTTAATAGAGTTGTTTAAAATCATGAGGGCATCTAAGAGTAAGTAAAGAGAATCAGTTTCCAATTGCTAAAGGGTCGATAACCAGAGGGCACAGATTTAAGGGGATTGACAAAAGAACCAGAGGCGACACAGGGAAAAACCTTTTTAAGCAATGTTAGGATTTGAAATGAGCTGCCTGATAGAATGGTGGATACAGATTCAATAGTGACTTTCAAAGGCAATTGGATAAATACTTGAAGGAGATAGAATTGCAGGTAGATGGGGAAAGAGTTGAGTAGACTCAATGATCTGACTGCCTCCTTCTGCACTGTACTATACTATGAAATGTTATTACTGAGGTTCTGTTTGCCTGGTCTGGTGGTTCTTAAAGATCTGATTCCTCTATTTGAGGAGCAGCAGGGAGGTGTCCGGGTCAACATCCCTTCCTCAACACCTCCGCCAATTGGATTATCTGGTCCTTTATCTCATTGCATGTTTGAAGAACAAAGAAAATTACAGCACAGGAACAGGCCCTTCGGCCCTCCAAGCCTGCGCCGATCCAGATCCTCTATCTGAACCTGTCACCTATTTTCTAAGGGTCTGTATCTCTTTACTTCCTGCCCATTCATGTATCTGTCTAGATACATCTTAAAAGACGCTATCGTGCCCGCGTCTACCACCTCCGCTGGCAACGCGTCCCAGGCACCCACCACCCTCTGCGTAAAGAACTTTCCACGCATATCCCCCCTAAACTTTTCCCCTCTCACTTTGAACTCGTGACCCCTAGTAATTGAATCCCCCACTCTGGGAAAAAGCTTCTTGCTATCCACCCTGTCTATACCTCTCATGATTTTGTACACCTCAATCAGGTCCCCCCTCAACCTCCGTCTTTCTAATGAAAATAATCCTAATCTACTCAACCTCTCTTCATAGCTAGCGCCCTCCATACCAGGCAACATCCTGGTGAACCTCCTCTGCACCCTCTCCAAAGCATCCACATCCTTTTGGTAATGTGGCGACCAGAACTGCACGCAGTATTCCAAATGTGGCCGAACCAAAGTCTTATACAACTGTAACATGACCTGCCAACTCTTGTACTCAATACCCCGTCCGACGAAGGAAAGCATGCCGTATGCCTTCTTGACCACTCTATTGACCTGCGTTGCCACCTTCAGGGAACAATGGACCTGAACACCCAAGTCTCTCTGTACATCAATTTTCCCCAGGACTTTTCCATTTACTGTATAGTTCACTCTTGAATTGGATCTTCCAAAATGCATCACCTCGCATTTGCCCTGATTGACCTCCATCTGCCATTTTTCTGCCTAACTCTCCAATCTATCTATATTCTGCTGTATTCTCTGACAGTCCCCTTCACTATCTGCTACTCCACCAATCTTAGTGTCGTCTGCAAACTTGCTGATCAGACCACCTATACTTTCCTCCAAATCATTTATGTATATCACAAACAACAGTGGTCTCAGCACGGATCCCTGTGGAACACCACTGGTCACACGTCTCCATTTTGAGAAACTCCCTTCCACTGCTACTCTCTGTCTCCTGTTTCCCAGCCAGTTCTTTATCCATCTAGCTAGTACACCCTGGACCCCATGCGACTTCACTTTCTCCATCAGCCTACCATGGGGAACCTTATCAAACGCCGTACTGAAGTCCATGTATATGACATCTACAGCCCTTCCCTCATCAATCAACTTTGTCACTTCCTCAAAGAATTCTATTAAGTTGGTAAGACATGACCTTCCCTGCACAAAACCATGTTGCCTATCTCTGATAAGCCCATTTTCTTCCAAATGGGAATAGATCCTATCCCTCAGTAACTTCTCCAACAGCTTCCCTACCACTGACGTCAGGCTCACCGCTCTATAATTACCTGGATTTTCCCTGCTACCCTTCTTGCTTGGGAGCTTGCTGTGCACTAATTGGCAGCCTTGATTCCATAGAGAGATACAGCACTGAAACAGGCCCTTCGGCCCACCGACCATCAACCACCCATTTATACTAATCCTACATTAATCCCATATTCCCTACCACATCCCCACTTTCCCTCAATTCTCCTACCACCTACCTACACGAGGGGCAATTTACAATGGCCAATTTACCTATCAACTTGCAAGTCTTTGGCTGTGGGAGGAAACTGGAGCACCCGGTGGAAGCCCATGCGGTCACAGGGAGAACTTGCAAACTCCGCACAGGCAGTACCCAGAACCAAATCCGGGTTAACTGTTGCTACACTTCATAGAATAATTTGTTGTACATAACAAGAGTCAGGACATTTCTGAAAGATACCATGCAAGACAGAACTTGCATTTATACAATGCATGATCATCAAATCCTCAGGACGTCCCAAACCAATTTACAAACAATGCATTAACTTTGCAGTACAGTCACCATTGCTTTGTAGGCAAATACAGGAGCACACAAGATCCCACAAATAATGATTAGATAAATGAGCCTGCGCTTTGGTGAACAGAAACCTCTCTGCCATCTTTGAAATTACGTCCACTCCGGAGGGCAGACAGGGCCTCAGTTTAAAACCTCATTTGAGGGACAACACCTCCAACAGTGCAGCACTACCTCAGCGCTGCACTGGAAGTGTTAGCATGGATTATTTGCTCAGATCCTGGAGTGGGACTGGAACCCACAACCTTCTAACTGAGAGGCAAGTGTGCAACCCACTGAGCCAAGGTGACATTTGCCAGTGCTTTATATTTTTCTATCCCCTTGAGGAAAGAGTCAGTCCAACCTCAGTGCACCCTTGCATCACTACTCAGATGTAGTGCCAGTGATCGGGGCAATAGTAAAGACAGTTCTAATCTGAGAAAGAAAATATACTGAGATTCAGGCTTTGTCAGCAAACTATTTTCTCCAAAAGGTGGATGCTGGAACTCTCAACCAACCTGTCTCTCTTCACTTTGGATTTCTGTTTTCCAGCCAAGGCTCGAAGTTCTTCGTCCGATGGGTGTCTGTATCGGAGCAAGCTGCCGAGAAAGTGGAACATAATTACCAGCACTCACATTCCCACTGGGTCGACAAGGGCACGAAAGTGCTGCATTTAAAAACAAAAGTCAACAGTTTCCAGAAAAGGATCATTTTTTTGTCCAGTTCTATGTTTGTACGGACACAGGTAGAATATTCCTCTGAAGAAATAGGCAGAGACTGGCCAAACCCGCTCATAGTCAATCATCTTCATTCTCAGGAAGTGGGCATTGATAGCAAGGCCAGCATTTATTGCCTATCTCATGGTTGGTCTTGATAAGATGATGGTGGGCCTCTACTTGACCTGCTGACAGTATTCGATACAACTAAGTGGCCACTTCAGAAGGCAGTTAAGAGTCATAGAATAGTACAGCACAGAAGGAGGCCATTCGGCACATTGAGTCTGTACTGGCTCTTTCGAAGAGCAATTCAGTTAGTCCCACGCCCCACTCTTTCCCCATATCCCTGCAATTTTTTTCTCCTTTAAGAATTTATCCAATTCCCTTTTCAGTGCATTCCAGATTCCAACCACTTGCTGCTTAAAATACATTTTCCTCATCTCACCTCTGATACTTTCACTAATCACCTTAAACCTGTATCCTCGGGTGATCAACCCTTCAGCTACTAGAAACAGTTTCTCTTTATTTACTCTGTCTAAACCCTTCATGATTTTAAACACTCCATCAAATCTCCACGTAGCCTTCTCTGCTCTGTGGACAACAATCCCGGCTTCTCCACCTTATCCACGTAACTGTACTCCCTCCTCCCTGAAACCACTCGAGTAAATATCTTCTGTACCCTCTCCAAAGCCTTCAAGTCCTTCCAGAAGTCTGATGCCCAAAATTGGAGACACTACACCAGCTGGGACTGAACTGGTGTTTTATATAGGTTTATGGTTCATAGTCAACCATCTTGCTGTGGGATTGCAGTCAGATATAGGCCCAGACTGGGTGAGATAGATAGATATATTTCTTAATGCCAAAGGGATCAAGGGATATGGGGAGAAAGCAGGAACAGGGTACTGAATTAGACGATCAGCCATGATCTTTATGGAATGGCAGAAAGGCCCAAAGGGCTGATTGGCCTACTCCTGCTCATATTTTCTACGTTTCTATGATGGCCCTTTCTAAAGGGCCAGCAGAGCGAAGAGACTTTGATTCCATGACGTTGGGCTGGATTTACCGCCAGAGAATGAGAGAGAAAAAGAAACACAGAGCTACGTTACCCACTCCTGATCAATATCCAGTGATCCACGCACTCCCATACCACGGTGCAAAATGTGCACCTTCGGGAGCAGGACGGGATCAAGCTCAGCTGTGACACACACTGTAGTCGAATAACCTGTGACACTCAGCTCCCGTGACTCCTGAATAACGGCTGCTTGATTGAGGCATCAAAGGGCTGCTGGTACCCGTGGGACCTGTACCCTTGCGAGAACCAGCGGCTTCAGTAGAGGAGATTTAAAATTGACAAAAAAATTGTAGCCAAGTTTGATTTCCTACCTGCCATTACAGAGTAACCAGCGACCGATGGAGTAATGAGGTGCCAGTCTCTGCATGAGGGTTGCCATCAGCAGACTCACAACCAACTGGACTCCTATAACACCCTGATAGAAAACACAATTAACTTATTAAATAATGGAAAGAACAGCAGAATTATCCTTCAGGTTGCATCCTTTACACTCATTGCAACTTTTATTTTATTAACTGCTGCTGAGAACCTTTCTCTCAATATCTCATTCTACACACTGTACCTCTCTGTACATCATAGTTAGTGAACTTATCAGAACTGACTACACCATCTGCCTTGACTTACACTTTCCCAGAAACTTAAAACTGTGGAATTCCCTCCAGAATCTACTGGATTTTAAAATAGGTGTCAGTCGTGGCTGAATGCAGTCAGAAGGTTCTGGGTTTAAGTCTCGCTGTAGACTTGAGCATAAAATTCAGGCCGACAGTCCCAAAGCAGTATTGAGGGAGTGTTGTATTATCGGAGGTGCCGCCTTTCGGATGAGATGTTAAACTGAGGTTCCGTCTACCCTCTCAGGTACATGTGAAAGATCACATGGCACTATTCAAAGGCGAGCAGGGCAGTTCTGCCCGGTGTTCTGAACAATATTTATCCCTCAACCAACATCACTAAAACAAAAAAAATCTGATCATTATCACATTGCTGTTTGTGGAACCTTGCTGCGCATAAACTGGCTGCCACCATTAGATTAGATTAGATTAGAGATTACCTACATTACAACAGTGACTATACTTCAAAAAGTACTTAATTGGCTGTAAAGCATTTTGGGACATCCTGAGGTTGTGAAAGGTGCTTTCAAGCTTGGCATCAATTGGTAAATCGATAGCTTGGTGGTGTCGTGCACACCCTGAGGGAAAATTGTGCGTATGAAACATCAGGCAATGAAAGGATGTGGACTCAGGTGCCTCCCCCCCCCATGGTCGAACAGCCCACCGATACTCAACTGGAAGCTGGGCATAGAGCAGTGCCAACTGGCTCGCCAACATATCACAATCATTATGACACTGTGTCTTGCCAGTGCACAAATGTTCCTGGATAGGGCTGCAGCTAAATAATGACCACCCACCACAAAACCTGGACCCATGCCCCTTTAAGAATGTTGCTCCAAATTAGAATTGAAAGCTTGCAATAACTACTTGTGCAATCAGCCAACCCTGTAAATTGTGCGCAGGCGGTACTGAAAGCCTCAAATTTGCAGCTGTCCCATTGCTTTTGGGCTCCTGCAAACTAACAGACCCCTAAACTATTTTTAGTTACAGCAATGATAATTGCCCGCTTTAAAGCGTGTTTTTTTTTGCAAGGTTGAGGGTGGTGGGGGTCGAACCCTTCCACTCACTGCCTCAGGAACTCCCCACATACCATGTCTCTCCACTCAGTCTCACTTCAAACCCAATTAATCCTCCTTTCCCCTCATTCACTGAGGAAGCCTCATCGCCATCGCTCTGGGATCCTTTAAAAACTCAATCTAGCTTGAGCAATGATTGACAGCTCCAACGGCCAATGGATTTGTTCGCTTGGATTGATTGACGTGCCAGCCGGCCATTGAACGATTAGCTTCGTTTCATTGGTTGCCTTTGTGGAGGACTGATCCAATCAGACTCTTATCAGCGTGGGACTCGCCCTGTCAACCAATCAATGTGCAGCTGGGCGGGCGACGCTCCCGAGGAGCTCACATCAAGTACGGTTGACTGGCGCGAGCCGCGACGTACTGACCTCTGGGAGTTGTAGTTCCTCACGTGAGAGGTCTTGTGACGTCCTACGTGAAACGTCCCACGTACAACTACAACTCCCGGACTCCTTTGTGCCAGCTACACATGCGATGTGCCGGAACTTTAACTGCAGGCTGCCTTTGATAACCATCTGAGAATTAAATAAAACTTTTGCTAACTGTAAAACCTAATCTCAATATTGCAGGAACACAATTCAGAAGCATGTAGCAGAATTATCCCAGTAGCTACAAATATTTAGTACCTGATCCTTGAAATTCCCATAAAAGGAAAATGTTAGGGAGCATTTAAAGGTGCGCATTGATGTCTAATTTATTTTTGGCAAAAAATAAATTTAAAGGGATAGTTCTATTTTTAAAAGCACCAACTATATATTTTTACCATTGCTTAACTAAAAGCTTATGGAAATATGCAATGCAAAACAGAAAGTGCACAGCACCCAGTGCAGCTGATCAAGGAGATGCATCTCCAAAGATTTTGACTAGCCAACTATCCTTCATGAACGTGCTGCGAACTGACATCGCAAAATGGCATATTTTCCTGAGGTTCTCATCCCCTCCTTTTCAAAACCCCTCTCCTCAAAAACACACCCTAATTGGTGAGATCGAGGACTTAATGTGAAATGGATTTAGAGTGTGAGGTCATATTTCAGTGGAGGTAATGGCGTAGTGGTAATGTCACTGGACCAGTAATCCAGAGGCCTAGGCTAATGCTCTTGGGACATGGGTTCACATCGCATCTTGGCAGATGGCGAAATTTGAATTCAATCAATTGAATTTGATTCAATTAAATTGAATTCAATTGATAAATCTGGAATTAAAAGCTAGTTTAATGGTGACCATGAAACCATTGTCGATTGATCTAATCTATGATCTAATTGCCATAACAGAAATGTGGATAAGGGTGACCAAGACTGGCAACTGGATATTCGACATTTAAGAAGGACAGGCGAAAAGGAGGTGGTGTTGCACTGACAATAAGGGATGGGATCAGTACATTAGCAAGGGAGAACAAAATGTGGAATCTGTTTGGGTGAAGCTAAGAAACAGCAAGGGGCAGCAAACATTGATAGGTGTTGTTGAAAAGCCACCAAACAGTAGTGGTAGAGTGGGGCATTGCAACAGATAAAGCTAGCTGTTTCATGCTGCTACTATGCAGTAGCAACATGTGTGGTGTTCTCCACTAACAGGATGCTGCCGTTAATCCAACAAGACGTCCTGCCTACCACACAAAGGAGTAATGTGATATATGAATTTCAATGCCAGTGTGATGTTAGGTATATAGGTCATACGTCCCAAAGACTGGCCGATCATATCAACCAACATGTCGCTTCCACTGTTCACAACGGGCAAGGTACAGACCCGTACCCAACCAGCCTGTGCTTGCAAAACTCAAAACACAGTGTCCAACATTAGATGTGATTTCAGGATTGGACAACATTTGCTAAATAATCCACAGTGTGCTAAGAATTACGCTGACAACCAATTTAAATGCAGTGTGATGCATTTGTGTATATTGGAAGCAACATATATTAATACACAGGGCCCTGTTCTTTGCAGACAGAAAGAACATGTACACACATTGCGCCTTTTTCAGCTGAACAAAATAAGTGACAGCCATTCGCTGGTTCATTCCTTAGGGCAATGCCTTGACCAATCAGAGTCAAGCTGCCTGGTTTAAATTTCAAACAAAGCTTGGCAGTTAACCGTCAGTCGTCATCAACTGGTGCATTCTCCATTCTCACTTTGTCTCTGTCTCTTTATGAGCCTCCATCTCTGTTACATTCCCTCCCTTCCTCTCTAAAAGTCTAGTTCGCTCCCCTCCTCTCTGACACTCTCCCCCTTCCACCCCCAACGATCATTTGCATACTCTCTCGCTTCTTCTCAATATCTCTCAACCTTTTGCCTGATTTTTCGGTCATACATTCTGCATGTAGGCAGGTTTCCATATCCATCCCTCTCCCTCCCTCTCTGTGTTTCTCTCCTGTGTCTCTTGGCATTCTCTCTCATGCTTTTGCCCTATATCTCCTGGCTCTCTCGCTGACTCATCACTCTGTGCTTCTCTCCCTATTTTTCTCACTTTTTCAGCCTTCATTTCTAACTCCATTTCTCTCTTGTGTCTGTCTGTATTCCCATGCATCTCTCTTTCTGTTTAATGTCACCCTCACATAAAGTGCAGTGATTGAAAATACAGAACACAAACTGGAGAGTTATAAAAATTGACTTTTCCTTAAAGAAAAGTGGACAATGTGCTGCAAAATGGCTGCTGATGGTCAAATGACCTGGCCCTGTATATTAAAACTGTCTTACTGTCTGTTAAGGACAAAAGGATACATTCCAAGCTAAGAGGTGTCAATTACACCCACCCGGAACCCATCAAGAGACATTTTTGAATTGAATGGGTTCTTTTGAAACAAAGAAGGTGTGAAGTAGCAACATCCTTGTCCATTGTTGGTCACCACTGGGAGGGGACTCTGCATCCCCCACATAAGGCAACATGTGAGAAACTCTTACCTTAAAAAGTAGCTCTCTGGAGAGAGAGAAAATCAGAACAACATCATCAAAAAACTGTCCAGCCAACAGCTGAGAGATCAAACAAAAGCCAAGGAAGGAGCCCTGCTGTGAATTCTACACTTCAACTTGTGCAGCAGAGAACTGGAAGTGATCACTGCCTCCAGACTGAAATCTCAATCATCAGAAAAATCTTTAAACAAACCAGGCCTGCAACCTTCAAAGAGAAATTGACCTCTGAAAAGATTCAGCAGGTTTACCGTGAACCCTGAACACCTACCTCACTTCAAACCACTTACTCTTTTCCTCTCTTGAATTAGGGCAAGGGACTCACAAATTAATGTAGGCAAAATTACAGTAATGAAGAAAATAATGGCACAGAAAAGTGACAAATCCCAGGACCAGATGGGTTCGATCCCAGGGTTTTAAACATTACAGATGTCCTAACTATAATCTTCCAAAGTTCTCTCAATTGGAAAATTATGCATGTCAGTCCACTATTTAAGAAAGGTGAAAGAGGGAAACCAAGGAATTATGGACCAGTTAGCCTAATATTGTTGTCAGGAAATTATTAGAGTTTATAATTAAGGCTTGGGTGACTGAACACCTTGAAAATTGTCTTCTGATCAGAGAGAGCCAGCATGAATTTGTAAAGGGTAGGTCATGCCTGATGAATCTAATTGAATGTTTTGAAGAGATGACTAAAGTAGTGGGCAGGGAAATATCTATAGATGCTATTTGTATGGACTTCCAGAAGGAATTTGTTCAAGTCCCTCATAGGGGATTGTTTGTTAAAGTTGAACTCATGGAATTGATGGCAAATTATTGACCTGGTTAGGAAATATGTTGAGCGTCAAGAGACGGATACAGGGCAGGTACTCTAATTGGCAGAATGTGACTAGTGGCGTCCCGCAAGGGTCTATATTGGGGCCTCAACTATTCACTGTATTTATAAGCAACTTAGATGATGTTATAGAAAGCCACATATCCAAATTTGCCGATGACACAAAGATAGATGATGCTGTAAGCAGTGTAGATGGGAGCACAAAATTACAAACAGATGTTGATAGATTAAGTGAATCAGCAAAACTGTGACAAATGGATTTCAGTGTAGGCAAATGGATCTAAAAAGGATAGAACAGGGTACTTTCTAAATGGTGAAAAGCTAGTAACAGTGAAAGTCCAAAGAGACTTGGGGGCCCAGGTACATTGATCATTAAGATATTATAAAGAGGTCCAGAAAATAATCAAAAATGGAATGCTGGCCTTTATATCTGGAGGACTAGAATACAAGAAGTCATGCTTCAGCTATACAAAGCCCTGGTTAGACCACACCTGGAGTTACTGGGAGCAGTTCTGAGCACCACACCTTAAGAAGGATATATTGGCCTTGGTGCAGCATAGATTTGCCAGAATGATACCTGGAGCCCAAGGGTTAAATTATGAGGTGAGATGACACAAACTAGGGTTTTATTGCCTGGAATTTAGAAGGTTAAGGGGTGATTTGATTGAAGTTTTCAAACTGTTAAGAGGAACAGATAGGGTAGATAGAGAGAAACTATTTCCACTGGTTGGGGAGTCTAGGACTGGGGCCAAAGTCTAAAAAGTAGAGCCAGCCCTTTCAGGAGTGAAATTAGGAAACACTTCTACACACAAAGGGTGGTAGAGGTTTGGAACTTTCTTCTGCAAATGGCAATTGATGCCAAATCAATTGTTAAGCTTAAAGCTGGGATTGATAGATGTATTAAGTGATATAGGGAAAGGGCAGGGAGTTAGGTCATAAATCAGCCATGATCTCATTGAATGGCGGAATAGGCTCGAGGGGCTGAATGGCCTTCTTTTGTTCCTATGTTTCTATATTCTTACGACCCCTTATCCTGAGACTATGACCCCTAGTTTTAGACTCTCCAGCCGGGAAACAGCTTCTCAGAATCAACCCTGTCAAACCCTCTCAAAAATTGATATCTTTCACTGACATCACCTCTCATTCTTCTAAACTCCAGAGAATACTCTTCTTATCCCAGGAATTAATATAGCGAACCTTCATTGCAGCCCTTCTAAGGCAATACATCCTTCCTTAGTTAAGGAGACTAAAACTGTACACAGCTTAAACAATGATTTGGAGTACAGGAATAAAGAAGTCTTACTAAAATTGTACAGGGCTTTGGTGAGACCACACCTGGAAGACTGTGTGCAGTTTTGGTCTCCACATTTAAGAAAGGATATACTTGCACTGGTGGTGGTGCAGCAAAGATTTACTAAATTGGGCCCTGGGATGAGGGGTTGTCCTGTGGTAAGAGGCTGAGTAAATTATATATTCTCTGGAGTTTAGAAGAATGAGAGGTGATCTCATTGAAACATGCAAGATTCTGAAAGGGCTTGAAAGGGTAGAAGCTGGGAAATTGTTTCCACTGGTCAGGGAATCTAGAACACGAGGACACAGTCTCAGGATAAGGGATGAGTGATTCAGGACTGAGATGAAGAGAAATTTCTTCACTCAAAGGGTTGCAAATCTTTGGAATTCTCTACCCCAGAGGGTTGTGGATGTCCCATCATTGAATACATTTAAGGTGGGGATAGATAGATTTTTGGTCTTGCAGGGAATCAAGGGATATGAGGAGCAAGCAAGAAAGTGGAATTGAAGCCCAAGATCAGCCATGATCGTACTGAATGGCGGAGCAGGCTCGATGAGCCATATGGCCTACATCTGTTCCTATTCCTTGTGTTCTTACAATTATGGTAGTTTACACGCTTTCTATCCTCTCTCCAAGTCAAGAGGGTGACAAAGTAAGAAAGATAGATGCTAATAAGACAGAGGTCTTATGGGTTTGAGGGCTGGTTTGTCAGAGCTTGGAGGCCACATGTGACCCAAGGCTGCAAGTTAACCATAATTGCTCTACAGGCATCAACACAAGAGCATGAAAAATCAAGAATGAGAAATGGCTTTTTGTCCTACTCCAGCCTGTCTCTCTGATATTCCAACTCTCCCTGTCCAGTATTCAACTGGGGTTTTGAATGACACTAAAGGCATGTCCCTACTGATCTCGCTGGCACAGTATCCATGACATTTATCATCCTTTGCATCCTCGATGGGGTATGATGGCAGCTTATTTTGACTCGTTTATATCAATGACCCAACTGCACATATGTAAGATGACTCAACAAGTACAAGTACATGACATTTAACAAAATCCAACAATCCATCCCTGTCTGCTTTAGGATGTGACAGCCCAAAGTTTGGGAATTTGAATTTTAAAAGCAGACAACATGAATAATTTGATACATGATATGTGGTGAGTGTAGCGTGCTTGGAAAGAACAGGTGACTTTGGACCAATGGTTCCCAAAGCTCTCCATCACAGGACTTTTCCTTTTGTCATGACTGGGTCTGTTGTAGACTCATTGATAGAGATTGATTGCTACGTGTGGTCAACAATAACATTATTGCTGTATCATGTGACTACCAGGATGGTAAAAGATGCAGCAGCTTATTCGGAAGCAGAGAGTGCGAGCGAGTGAGTGATCAGCTGGGAAGGTCAGTTTCAACTTAAACTGAATTTCCCTTTGTTTTCGGCGGACCAGGGGGCTTTTGGGTAAGTAAAAACGTATATATTTGGACCGTTTCTGAACCCGAGACACTACACGTGTGGTGTCTCCCACCCGCCCTCCTCCTCTAACCAAAAAAAAGGACTCGGTGGTGTGTAGATAAGGGAAGGCTTTTTCTATTTCTCTTTTTTTTTATTGTGTGATTGGTAAAAACTTTTTGTTCTTTTTTCATTTATCTAAGTTAAGCTTAAGATTAAAAATGGCAGGAGATCTCAGACCCGTGTTATGCTCCTCTTGCTCAATGTGGGAGCTCAGGGACACGGCTGATGTCCCTGACTCCTTCACGTGCAGGAAGTGTGTCCAGCTGCAGCTCTTGTTAGACCGCATGACGGCTCTGGAGCTGCGGATGGACTCACTTTGGAGCATGTGCGATGCTGAGGAGGTCGTGGATAGCACGTTTAGCGAATTGGTCACACCGCAGATTAGGATTGCTGAGGGAGAAAGGGAATGGGTGACCAAAAGGCAGAGAAAGAGCAGGAAGGCAGTGCAGGTGTCCCCTGCGGTCATCTCCCTCCTAAACAGGTATACCGTTTTGGATACTGTTGAGGGAGATGGCTCACCAGGGGAAGGCAGCAGTAGCCAGGTTCATGGCACCGTGGATGGCTCTGCTGTTCGGAAGGGCGGGAAAAAGAGTGGAAGGGCTATAGTCATAGGGGATTCGATTGTAAGGGGAGTAGATAGGCGGTTCTGTGGTCGTAAACGAGACTCCCGAATGGTATGTTGCCTCCCAGGTGCACGGGTCAGGGATGTCTCAGATCGGCTGCAGAACATTCTGAAAGGGGAGGGTGAACAGCCAGTTGTCGTTGTGCACATAGGCACCAATGATATAGGTAAAAAACGGGATGAGGTCCAACAAGCAGAATTTAGGGAGTTAGGAGCCAAGTTAAAAAGTAGGACCTCAGAGGTAGTAATCTCAGGATTGCTACCAGTGCCACGTGATAGTCAGAGTAGAAATGAAAGAATAGTCAGGATGAATGCGTGGCTTGAGAGATGGTGCAGGAGGGAGGGGTTCAGATTTTTGGGACATTGGGACCGGTTCTGGGGGAGGTGGGACTATTACAAATTGGACAGTCTACACCTGGGCCGGATTGGAACCAATGTCCTTGGGGGTGCTTTTGCTAACGCTGTTGGGGAGGGTTTAAACTAATGTGGCAGGGGGATGTGAACCAAATGAGGTCAGTGGAGAGTAAGGAGGTAGTAACTAAAGCCTGTAAGGAACTAGATAATGAAGTCAGCGTGACTAAGGGAAAGAGTAGGCAGGGAGCAGATGATGAACGCAAAGGGACTGGTGGTCTGAGGTGCATTTGTTTTAATGCAAGAAGTGTAGTAGGTAAGGCAGATGAACTTAGGGCTTGGATTAGTACCTGGGAGTATGGTGTTATTGCTATTACTGAGACTTGGTTGAAGGAAGGGCATGATTGGCAGCTAAATATCCCAGGATATCGATGCTTCAGGCGGGATAGAGAGGGAGGTAAAAGGGGTGGAGGAGTTGCATTACTGGTCAAAGAGGATATCACAGCTGTGCTGAAGGAAGGCACTATGGAGGACTTGAGCAGTGAGGCAATATGGGCAGAACTCAGAAATAGGAAGGGTGCGGTAACAATGTTGGGGCTGTACTACAGGCCTCCCAACAGCGAGCATGAGATAGAGGTACAAATATGTAAACAGATTATGGAAAGGTGATTTTAATTTTCCCAACATTGACTGGGATTCACTTAGTGTTAGAGGTCGAGATGGAGCAGAATTTGTAAGGAGCATCCAGGAGGGTTTTCTAGAGCAGTATGTAAATAGTCCAACTCGGGAAGGGGCCATACTGGACCTGGTGTTGGGGAATGAGCCCGGCCAGGTGGTTGAAGTTTCAATAGGGGACTACTTTGGGAATAGTGATCACAATTCCGTAAGTTTTAGAATACTCGTGGACAAAGACGAGCATGGTCCTAAAGGAAGAGTGCTAAATTGGGGGAAAGCCAACTATACCAAAATTCGGCAGGAGCTGGGGAATGTAGATTGGGAGCAGCTGTTTGAAGGTAAATCCACATTTGATATGTGGGAGGTTTTTAGCGTGCAGGAGAGACATGTTTCTGTGAAAATGAGGGATAGAAATGGCAAGATTAGGGAACCATGGATGACAGGTGAAATTGTGAGACTAGCTAAGAGGAAAAAGGAAGCACACATAAGGTCTAGGAGGCTGAAGAAAGACGAAGCTTTGAAAGAATATTGGGAATGTAGGACCAATCTGAAATGAGGAATTAAGAGGGCTAAAAGGGGTCATGAAATATCTTTAGCAAACAGGGTTAAGGAAAATCCCAAAGCCTTTTATTCATATATAAGGAGCAAGAGGGTAACTAGAGAAAGGATTGGCCCACTCAAGGACAAAGGAGGAAAGTTATGCGTGGAGTCAGAGAAAATGGGTGGGATTCTAAACGAGTACTTTGCATCGGTATTCACCGAGGAGAGGGACATGACGGATGTTGAGGTTACATAGAACATAGAACATAGAACATACAGCACAGAACAGGCCCTTCGGCCCACAATGTTGTGCCGATCCTTTGTCCTCTGTCAAGGACAATTTAATCTATACCCCATCATTCTCCTTTATCCATATACCTATCCAAAAGCCTTTTGAAAGTCCCTAAAGTTTCTGACTCAACAACTTCCCCGGGCAAGGCATTAGGGACAGACGTTTGATTACTCTAGGTCAAGTCAGCATAAGGAGGGAGGAAGTGTTGGGTATTCTAAAAGGCATTAAGGTGGACAAGTCCGCAGGTCCGGATGGGATCTATCCCAGGTTACTGTGGGAAGCGAGAGAGGAAATAGCTGGGGCCTTAACAGATATCTTTGCAGCATCCTTAAACACGGGTGAGGTCCCGGAGGACTGGAGAATTGCTAATGTTGTCCCCTTGTTTAAGAAGGGTAGCAGGGAAAATCCAGGTAATTATAGACCGGTGAGCCTGACGTCAGTGGTAGGGAAGCTGCTGGAGAAGATACTGAGGGATAGGATCTATTCCCATTTGGAAGAAAATGGGCTTATCAGTGATAGGCAACATGGTTTTGTGCAGGGAAGGTCATGTCTTACCAACTTAATAGAATTCTTTGAGGAAGTGACAAAGTTGATTGATGAGGGAAGGGCTGTAGATGTCATATACATGGACTTCAGTAAGGCGTTTGATAAGGTTCCCCATGGTAGGCTGATGGAGAAAGTGAAGTCGCATGGGGTCCAGGGTGTACTAGCTAGATGGATAAAGAACTGGCTGGGAAACAGGAGACAGAGAGTAGCAGTGGAAGGGAGTTTCTCAAAATGGAGACGTGTGACCAGTGGTGTTCAACAGGGATCCGTGCTGGGACCACTGTTGTTTGTGATATACATAAATGATTTGGAGGAAAGTATAGGTGGTCTGATTAGCAAGTTTGCAGACGACACTAAGATTGGTGGAGTAGCAGATAGTGAAGGGGACTGTCAGAGAATACAGCAGAATATAGATAGATTGGAGAGTTAGGCAGAGAAATGGCAGATGGAGTTCAATCAGGGCAAATGCGAGGTGATGCATTTTGGAAGATCCAATTCAAGAGTGAACTATACAGTAAATGGAAAAGTCCTGGGGAAAATTGATGGACAGAGAGATTTGGGTGTTCAGGTCCATTGTTACTTGAAGGTGGCAACGCAGGTCAATAGAGTGGTCAAGAAGGCATATGGCATGCTTTCCTTCATCATAGAACATAGAAACATAGAACATAGAACATTACAGTGCAGTGCAGGCCCTTCGGCCCTCGATGTTGCGCCGACCTGTGAAACCATCTGACCTACACTATTCCATTTTCATCCATATGTCTATCCAATGACCACTTAAATGCCCTTAAAGTTGGCGAGTTTACTACTGTTGCAGGCAGGGCGTTCCACGCCCCTACTACTCTCTGAGTAAAGAAACTACCTCTGACATCTGTCCTATATCTATCACCCCTCAACTTAAAGCTATGTCCCCTCGTGTTTGCCATCACCATCCGAGGAAAAAGACTCTCACTATCCACCCTATCTAACCCTCTGATTATCTTATATGTCTCTATTAAGTCACCTCTCCTCCTCCTTCTCTCCAACGAAAACAACCTCAAGTCCCTCAGCCTTTCCTCGTAAGACCTTCCCTCCATACCAGGCAACATCCTAGTAAATCTCCTCTGCACCCTTTCCAAAGCTTCCACATCCTTCCTATAATGCGGTGACCAGAACTGCACGCAATACTCCAGGTGCGGCCACACCAGAGTTTTGTACAGCTGCAGCATGACCTCGTGGCTCCGAAACTCGATCCCCCTACTAATAAAAGCTAACACACCATATGCCTTCTTAACAGCCCTATTAACCTGGGTAGCAACTTTCAGGGATTTATGTACCTGGACACCAAGATCTCTCTGCTCATCGACACTACCAAGAATCTTCCCATTAGCCCAGTACTCTGCATTCCTGTTACTCCTTCCAAAGTGAATCACCTCACACTTTTCCGCATGAAACTCCATTTGCCATCTCTCAGCCCAGCTCTGCAGCCTATCTATGTCCCTCTGTAACCTACAACATCCTTCGGCACTATCCACAACTCCACCGACCTTCGTGTCATCCGCAAATTTACTAACCCACCCTTCTACACCCTCATCCAGGTCATTTATAAAAATGACAACCAGCAGTGGCCCCAAAACAGATCCTTGCGGTACACCACTAGTAACTAAACTCCAGGATGAACATTTGCCATCAACCACCACCCTCTGTCTTCTTTCAGCTAGCCAATTTCTGATCCAAAGCACAAAATCACCTTCAATCCCATACTTCCGTATTTTCTGCAATAGCCTACCGTGGGGAACCTTATCAAATGCCTTACTGAAATCCATATACACCACATCCACGGCTTTACCCTCATCCACCTGTTTGGTCACCTTCTCAAAAAACTCAATAAGGTTTGTGAGGCACGACCTACCCTTCACAAAACCGTGCTGACTATCACTAATGAACTTATTCTTTTCAAGATGATTATAAATCTTATAACCTTTTCCGACATTTTACCCACAACCGAAGTAAGGCTCACAGGTCTATAATTACCAGGGCTGTCTCTACTCCCCTTCTTGAACAAGGGGACAACATTTGCTATCCTCCAGTCTTCCGGCACTATTCCTGTCGACAATGACGACATAAAGATCAAGGATAAAGGCTCTGCAATCTCCTCCCTGGCTTCCCAGAGAATCCTAGGATAAATCCCATCTGGCCCAGGGGACTTATCTATTTTCACACTTTCCAAAATTGCTAACACCTCCTCCTTGTGAACCTCAATCCCATCTAGCCTAGTAGTCTGTATCTCAGTATTCTCCTCGACAACATTTTCTTTCTCTACTGTAAATACTGACGAAAAATATTCATTTAATGCTTCCCCTATCTCCTCTGATTCCACACACAACTTCCCACTACTATCCTTGATTGGCCCTAATCTAACTCTAGTCATTCTTTTATTCCTGATATACCTATAGAAAGCCTTAGGGTTTTCCTTGATCCTATCCGCCAATGACTTCTCGTGTCCTCTCCTCGCTCTTCTAAGCTCTCCCTTTAGATCCTTCCTGGCTAGCTTGTAACTCTCAAGCGCCCTAACTGAGCCTTCACGTCTCATCCTAACATAAGCCTTCTTCTTCCTCTTGACAAGCGCTTCAACTTCTTTAGTAAACCACGGCTCCCTCGCTCGACAACTTCCTCCCTGCCTGACAGGTACATACTTATCAAGGACACGCAGTAGCTGCTCCTTGAATAAGCTCCACATTTCGATTGTGCCCATCCCCTGCAGTTTCCTTCCCCATCCTACGCATCCTAAATCTTGCCTAATCGCATCATAATTTCCTTTCCCCCAGCTATAATTCTTGCCCTGCGGTATATACCTGTCCCTGCCCATCGCTAAGGTAAACCTAACCGAATTGTGATCACTATCACCAAAGTGCTCACCTACATCTAAATCTAACACCTGGCCGGGTTCATTACCCAGTACCAAATCCAATGTGGCATCGCCCCTGGTTGGCCTGTCTACATACTGTGTCAGAAAACCTTCCTGCACACACTGGACAAAAACTGACCCATCTAAAGTACTCGAACTATAGTATTTCCAGTCAATATTTGGAAAGTTTAAGTCCCCCATAACAACTACCCTGTTACTCTCGCTCCTGTCGAGAATCATCTTCGCTATCCTTTCCTCTACATCTCTGGAACTATTCGGAGGTCTATAGAAAACTCCTAACAGGGTGACCTCTCCTCTCCTGTTTCTAACCTCGGCCCATACTACCTCAGTAGACTAGTCCTCAAACGTCCTTTCTGCCGCTGTAATACTCTCCTTGATTAACAATGCCACACCGCCCCCCCCTCTTTTACCATCTTCTCTGTTACTGAAACATCTAAATCCCGGAACCTGCAACATCCATTCCTGTCCCTGCTCTACCCATGTCTCCGAAATGGCCACAACATCGAGATCCCAGGTACCAACCCATGCTGCAAGCTCACCCACCTTATTCCGGATGCTCCTGGCATTGAAGTAGACACACTTTAAACCAAGTTCTTGGTTGCCAGTGCCCTCTTGCGTCCTTGTAACCTTATCCCTGACCTCACTACTCTCAACATCCTGTACACTGGAACTACAATTTAGGTTCCCATACCCCTGCTGAATTAGTTTAAACCCCCCCGAAGAGCACTAGCAAATCTCCCCCCCAGGATATTGGTACCCCTCTGGTTCAGGTGAAGACCATCAGACGGGATATTGAGTACAAGAGTTGGCAGGTCATGTTACAGTTGTATAGGACTTTGGTTCGGCCACATTTGGAATACTGCGTGCAGTTCTGGTCGCCACATTATCAAAAGGATGTAGATGCTTTGGAGAGGGTGCAGAGGAGGTTCACCAGGATGTTGCCTGGTATGGAGGGCACTAGCTATGAAGAGAGGTTGAGTAGATTAGGATTATTTTCATTAGAAAGACGGAGGTTGAGGGGGGACCTGATTGAGGTGTACAAAATCATGAGAGGTATAGACAGGGTGGATAGCAAGAAGCTTTTTCCCAGAGTGGGGGATTCAATTACTAGGGGTCACGAATTCAAAGTGAGAGGGGAAAAGTTTAGGGGGGATATACGTGGAAAGTTCTTTACGCAGAGGGTGGTGGGTGGTGGGTGCCTGGAACGCGTTGCCAGCAGAGGTGGTAGACGCGGGCAGGATAGAGTCTTTTAAGATGTATCTAGACAGATACATGAATGGGCAGGAAGCAAAGAGATACAGACCCTTAGAAAATAGGCGACATGTTTAGATAGAGGATCTGGATTGGCGCAGGCTTGGAGGGCCGAAGGGCCTGTTCCTGTGCTGTAATTTTCTTTGTTCTTTGTTCTTTAGACGGACCTTGGAATTTTCTTGTCTAGCAATTCTTATCTTCCTATATTCGGGGAAGCCTGAGGAAGCTAAGGAGTTTTTTTGAGACCTTGAGAAAGGATGAGTTAGACTGGGAGGCAGTGTGATGCCTCTTGCTTTCAACTGAGTGAGGATTGAGACAGAAGGAATGGCGCATACAATGACATATTGGGAGCTGAATAGGAACAAGAGGGGAGAACTGATCATAGTGGCATTGATAAGAAATTGGAAAAGACCAAAAGAGATTACAGTGGAAAGAGACAGATTGGAGGCTGGAGGATAAGACAGACTTCCAAATGGAGTTTTTCTTCATATCTTATCCAGGATTGCAGAAAAAGTGCTGGAAGAGGTTCTCCAGTGACAGAGGCGAGTGTCCAACTCTTGGGGCTTTATTAAGAGTTTAAAATTAAGAACCTAAGGCCTGCTTTGAAACCCTGGAAACACTGCATCGCTATTTGCCTTTAAAAGCTGTTCCCATTTTTTTGCAGCAGATTAGAGTGCCAGCTACAAAGAGACATTTCTATAATCTCAGGAGTGGCTCTTTCACACTGTCATCAGTGGAATATATTGTGACACCTTCAACTGAATGGGTACAGTGGTGTAGTCAGTGGTGTTACTTGACTGATAATCCAGAGAACGTGAGTTCAAATCCCACCCTGATAATCTGAATTCTGTTTAAATTACCTGAGTATTACAAAGCTGGTCTTGGTAAGAGTGACCATAAAGTTGTTGTTAAAAACACAACTGGCTCAGCAAAGGCCTTTAGGGACAAAACATTTTGCTTTTCTGAAGTGACTGAGCAAGCCATTCCAAACAAGCACCAAGACGTAGCTTGGCTGGTGGTGAGAAGGGCCCTCCCCGTCAGATCCTTCATGCACACCCGAAGTCTCGCCCCCTCCGCACAGTGCCCCCGCGTTGGCTGTGGTGGGGAAGAGACGGTCGCCCACCTCCTCCTGGAATGTGCCTTTGCAAAGCAGGTGTGGAAAGAGATGCAGTGGTTTTTGTCAAGGTTCATCCCAAGCAGCTCTGTAACACAGGAGTCTGTGCTCTACGGGCTGTTCCCAGGGACGCACACCGAGACAAACATCAACTGCTGCTGGAGGACTATCAATTCGGTGAAAGACGCCCTTTGGTCTGCCCGAAACTTGCTGGTCTTCCAGCGCAAAGAGTTGTCCACCACCGAATGTTGCAGACTGGCACATTCCAAGGTCCAGGACTACGTGCTGAGGGACGCACTAAAGCTTGGGGCAGCCGCAGCAAAGGCTCAATGGGGAAAGACCACAGTGTAAGGTTCCCCCACCAAGCTGGACTGAGGGGCTGGATTCATGGGAAACCCCTCGAACTGTATCGTTAATATTCTCAATTGCTGTAAATGTAAAACTGTAATTGACATGACAATTGTGAAACGGAAGGGTTGGGAAGAAACTCATGACATTATTGAAAGAAACTGATCTCTTTTGCAATGTTTGTATTTTTTGGTGCTGTTTGGAAACTGTTTGGCAATGTAATTTTTACAGATTTTTATGAATAAAGTATATTTTGGAAATAAAAAAAAAATTCAGTTGTATCAAACTGCTGACAGTTCAAAAAGAAGACCCACCACTACCTTCTCAGGGCAATTAGTGATGGCCAGCAACACCTACATCCTGAGAATGAATTTGAAAAAGACCTCAAAAATATAATTGTAACACTGGAATTCTCACATTTACATTTAATTAGTTCATGTATTTTAAAGTTTAAAAAGTAAGTATTGCTTTTATTTCCTTTCATTGCCAGATCCAACTTGAGATTCTTATACCCTCCTTATCATATCTGTCCAAAACTATTTAGTGTTAACAAGGACATAGTGCCTTGCTGCATTCTGTTACCATCTGGCACAGCTCCTTCTTAATATTTTCGCATTTAACGCTGTATTGGTTAATCGCTGTGCATTGAAGATAGCAGAACGTTCATAGCACAACATTCCCTTTCCTTCAAAAGAAAAATTGGGGGCAGAAACAAAACTGATTCAGTAGGGGGTGCGACTGTAATGTAACACCTAGTTCATGCTGCTCATGGATGCTAATTTATGAATTGTACTTGATGTAAAATAGATTCTGGAGGCTCTTTGTGCACACATGCCCATGGTCCATCCATCTTCTCTTTGTTCTTGCTGCGAAATTAAATGCTAGACTGTCTGGAGATCTTTAAATTCTCAAGGCCCAGCATTAGTTCCAGTGATTATAATAGCCTCCTTTGTGTAACCTGTATACACAGTGCAGCAGGTCTTTAATATGCAACTCCAAACGCTGTTTAGCCAAAAGTGGAGGGGAAAAACCACGTTCTTCAAGTGCGATTTTTTTTCTCAATGTAAAAATCGAGCCACTTTTCTACTTTAACTTTTTTGCTTTAATTTATTTTCTTTTTCTCTGCTCCTTCTCGTTGCATATCTCTAACTTTTTAATGGACATTCCCAAAGAAATCATTTGTATTTCATGCTCCATTGAACAGAAGTCTGTGTGTTTTTTTTCTCTGGGATCATTAGCATGACAAAGGAGAGGGCCTGTGAACTCCATGCACCTTTAGACCCCTGCGCCAACCTCCTGAATAGCAAGTTCCCCACTCCCCTCTCCGTTAGCATAACAAGCTCAAACTTAGTCCAGTCTTGTTTAAACTCTTTATTGAGCTAATTTAATATCCCAGCTCAATATTTCTCATATGCTGTGTGGAAAACACACGCACACACAGACATAAAATTTTAGCTGGGCCATCTGTGACTATCTGTGAGCAGCTGGCATTGTGGCTCAGGGAAAACTTGAGAACTTTTATTTCCGAAAATTTTTTTTGCAGTACATTTTCCTGAGAAACAACATTTCCCCATCCATTTCCCCCTCCTCTCCTGAAAGTGGTTCAGCAACCCATCAGTGCTGCAATCCCCGGGTTGGACATTCTCATGTGTCAGTCCAGATGGTGAGTGTCTTCACACCATTTGACCATGAGAGGTATCACAGCAGAATGCCCCATTCTATCCTCGCCCGTGACTCCCCACATAAGTTGTTTTTTATTATTCATTTCCGGGATGTGGTGAAGGATAAGGAAGGAGGTACACTGGTTGACCGTACCTTCTTCATTAAGAAAATCCTTACTGATTGCTGTGGATTCCAAGCTGCGGACATCTTCTGCCTGCAGGACTTCTCCAGCAGTGGATATTTCGATGTGACTTTCAAGAACGTGGCGGGATGCATCAAGTTCCTGAAGGTGTTCAAGGAGAAGGGAAACCAGGCATCGCTGTCGATCCTCACAGTGGAGCCACTCTTCACACTGCCGTCACAACGTGACCGGGTGGTGACAATTCACCTCCATAACCCCTATGTTCCTGTCGTGGATGTACTCACTTTCCTCGCCAGGTACATTGAGGTGGTCGGCAGCAGCACTGATGTCAAGGACCCATTTGGGATTTGGACCAGCAAGCGGCAGGTCAAGGTGACCTTGAAGGTCGATGCCAACGAAGCCATCATCCACCCTCCCTCCAGCTTCGCTATCGGGGGAAGTCGAGGCTTCTTGGTCTATGCAGGGCAGCCCAGAGTTTGTCGCTCCTGTGGCAAATCTGGTCACGTGACAGCGAACTGCAGCACAGTCGTCTGCAAGAACTGCAAGAAGGAAGGCCATCAGACCAAGGACTGTAAACAGAGTAAGTGCTGCAACCTGTGTGGTGAGGCAGGCCACCTCGACAAAACCAACCCCAAACGCTGCCTCAGTTATGCTCAGGCGGCAAGGTCCAAGGAAAGGCCGGGAGAAGAATGACAAATGCGTCTGGTGCTGGGAAGGAGACAAGCAACGCTCTCTGTAGCGAGGAAAGTCTACCTGAGAAAGAGAAGAAAGGGAGGCAGCTGAAACCAGCAACCCAGCACCTACCCTGTGCCCAGAAACCTCTTCTCGACAGACAGAATCAATGGAGGAGGAGGCAGCAGATGGACAAACAGGTCAGTGGCAAGTGGTACAAAGGAAAACCACAAAGAAAATACCTCCAAAAATGGAACAGGTCACCACCTAAACCAGTGACAAGAGGAGGCTCCCGTCTGAGACAGACTACAGCAGCTCCTCCTCATTGGATGAGGAACGGCTGGAATGACGGCACCTGCAAAAGAAGCGGCAGAACTCAAAGGAGCTGGACGATAAAGCCCCCCAGCTCCGGCGCACTGGAAGCTGTGATGGGCCCAGCGCACCCGAAACCCAAAGCGATGAACCCAGCGAAATGCCCAGCGCACCCCAGCTCCGGGACACCGTGAACAAAGAAGCGTCAGGTGCACTCCATCTCCGGGAAGCTGGGAGCGGTGATGTTTTCGAGGAGGAACAGAAGAAAAAGACACCAACAGCAGAGGACAGCCCAATCCTTGCTGCCCACAAGACCCCCCCCTACCTCTCGATGTCACCCCAGCGGAACAAACCCTGCATGAGAAACCAGGAAGGGTTTCTGAACCCAACGAATGTGAAACAGCTTGTGTACACGATGGGTATGCAGGAACATACGGAAGGACTGGGACTAGAAGGACAAGTGGTGTGGGAAGTAACAACTAACTTAAAAATGGGTATAAAGATTGCTTCAATTAACGTGCATAGCATTAAAACCACTACGCGATGTGTTTCAACCTTGGACTACCTCACCAAGGTCAAAGCCGACCTACTGTTTCTGCAGGAGTGTGGAATACCACACCTCAGCACCTACAGGCAATGGTCGCGATGGTGGTCCCACGGGCCATCGATCTGGTCAGGGGGTAACGATTCCCATTCCTCAGGCCTGGGTATTCTGCTGTGGGGAGGTAACTTCACCATCTCCGAAGTTAAGGAGGTGGTGGGCAGTCGCCTCCTCGTAGCAGACGTAATGTACAACAATACTCCACTCCGGTTGATCAACGTGTACGCCCTGGTTCAATGCAGCGAGCGGCTGACCGTCTTCCAGCAGCTCCCACTGCTGCTGGCGACGTCCAGGCCGGTCATTCTAGGCGGTGACCTCAACTGCATCATCGATGAAGCTGGACGATCCGGCAGTGACGACAGCAAACTGGACGCTACGTCCAGATTCCTAATTTAAACAGTAAAAGATGCCAAGCTGCACGACATCTTCAGCAACCCTTCAGATGGAGCGCAACTTAGATACACCTGATCAAGATCAGACTGGTCTGCCCTTTCCAGGATTGACCCTGTTCGTGTCTCGTGCTGTCACGGTCAGATCCACCGACGTCAATCCGGTGTTCTTCTACGACCACTGCTTCTTACTGGCCGACTGTCACTTACAGGATGACCAGCGGGTTGGCAGGGGGACATGGAAGCTCAATGCTACACTGCTAACCCCAGAGAACATTGAGGAACTCAAAAGGGATTACAAAGGTCAGAGAACCGTGAAACCGCTCTTTGAGTCTCCAGTTCACTGGTGGGAGGTGATCAAGGAGAACATCAAGAGGTTCTTTATCTTCAAAGGTGTTCAGAGGGCGAGACAGAGGGAAATATCCCAACTGCAGAAAAGTATGCAAAATCTGCTCCGGCTGCAGACGATGGGGGTCGAGGTCAAGGAGGACCTCCATGAGGTGAAGAAACAGCAGGCCTCGCTGTTTGCCATGGAGGCCTCCAAGATCATCTTCCAGTCCAGAGTCCGCTCCATTGAGCAGGATGAGACATGCTCGCGTTACTTCTTCCAAAAGGTACGCAGAGAGAGCTCAGTGATCAGCAGCCTGAAGGAAGAGGATGGCTCGGTAACGTCTTCGCAGTCCGACATACTAAGAATTAGCAAATCCTTTTATGCTGGGCTGTACGACGTGAAGCCCACGGACAGCATGGCCTCCCAGTCTTCCTGTCATCTATCACAGAGGTCTTAGATGACAGCATGAGGGAGAGACTGGACAAACCGCTAACTCTGGATGAGCTGACAAACGTCGTCAGGTCCTTTGAGACGAATAGAACTCCCGGAAGCGACGGCTTAATGGTTGAGTTGTATTCGGCCCTGTGGGACTGAGTCGGCCGGGACCTGCTGGAAGTATAAGAGAGTATGCTCCTGGCCGGCAGCATGTCAGAATCCATGAGGAAAGGCATATCAACCTCATCTACAAGCGGAAGGGGGAGAGGGCGGAAATCAGAAATTGGCGGCCCATCTCACTGCTTAGAGTTGACTACAAGATTCTGTCCAAAGTCATAGCCAGTCGAGTCAAGTCTGCTCTGGAGTTGGTGATCCACCCTGATCAGACCTGTACTGTACCCAGCAGGAAGATCTCTGATAGTCTCGCACTACTCAGGGATACGATTGCCTTTGTACAGGACAGGAGGGTGGACACCTGCCTCATCAGCTTGGACCAGGAGAAGGCTTTTGACAGGATATCGCACACCTACATGATGGACGTGCTCTCCAAAATGGAGTTTGGGGAGGGAATCTGCAATTGGATCAAACTGCTCTACACAAACATCAGTAGTGCAGTCTCAATCAATGGGTGGGAATCAGAAAGTTTCCCGATCCAATCTGGAGTCAGACAGGGCTGTCCTCTCTCCCCTGTCTTGTTTGTTTGCTGTATTCAGCCTTTTGCTGAGTCCATTAGGAAGGATGTGAGCATAAAAGGGGTGACAATCCCAGGCAGTGGAGGCTGGGTTAAAACCTCCCTGTACATGGATGACGTCGCCGTCTTCTGCTCAGATCTGCTGTCCGTTCGCAGACTGATGAGCATCTGCGACCAGTTTGAACTGGCCTCGGGAGCCAAAGTTAACCACGGCAAGTGTTCTTTGGGAACTGGACTGACCGATTCTTTGTCCCCTTCACCGTCAGGTCTGACTACCTGAAGATGCTGGAGATATGGTTCGGAAGGGCCGGGGCGTGCACCAAAACCTGGAAGGAGCGAGTAGCCAGGGTACAACACAAGCTGAGCACGTGGGAGCAGCGAGCTCTCTCCATTGTGGGTAAGAACCTGGTCATCAGGTGCGAGGTGCTCCCGTTGTTGCTCTATGTGGTGCAGGTCTGGCCCATACCCCACTCCTGCGCTGTGGCGGTCACCCGAGCCATTTTTCACTTTATCTGGAGATCTAAAATGGACCGGGTCCGGAGGGACACGATGTTCAAACCTCTGGATAAGGGTGGGAAAAATGTACCCAACATTGCCCTCATCCTGATGACCACCTTCGTGTGCAGCTGAATCAAGCTGTGTAGAGCCCCTGAATGCAAACTGCAAGTGTCACTACGTGCGGAGGTTCTATCTGTCCCCGGTGTTGCAAAGGATGTGTCTGGTTACATTGCCACTCCATCCAGTTGGACCGTGCCGTACCACCTATCCTTCGTGGGAAAGTTTCTGTGGGAAAACACCTTTGACCACCAATCCATCAGGCAGTGGTCTGCACAGAATGTCCTCAAGGCCCTACGGGATAAGGGGTTCCCCGAGCAGACTGCCAAAGTCATTTGGCAGAATGCCCCATCACCAGAACTTTCAAACAAGCACCAAGATGTAGCTTGGCGCGTGGTGAGAAGAGCCCTCCCTGTCAGATCCTTCCTGCACGCCCGGAGTCTCGCTCCCTCCGCACGCTGCACTCGAGGTGGCTGCAGTGGGGAAGAGACGGTTGCCCACCTCCTTCTGGAATGTGTCTTTGCAAAGCAGGTGTGGAAAGAGATGCAGTGGCTTTTGTTGAGGTTCATCCCAAGCAGTTCTGTAACACAGGAGTCTGTGCTCTACGGGCTGTTCCCAGGGATGCACACGGAGATAAACATCAACTGCTGCTGGAGGACCATCAATTGGGTGAAAGACGCTCTTTGGTCTGCCCAAAACCTGCTGGTCTTCCAGCACAAAGAGTTGTCCACGACCAAGTGTTGCAGACTGGCACATTCCAAGATCCAGGACTACGTGCTGAGGGATGCACTAAAGCTTGGGGCAGCCGCGGCAAAGGCTCAATGGGGAAAGACAGCTATGTAAGGTCCTCCCACCAAAGTGAACTGAGGGGCTGGACCCATGGGAAACCCCTCGGGCTGTATATACCAGATATGGGTTTGCTGTAAAATGTACATGGCATGTAAAATGGAATGGAAGGGTTGTGAGGCAACTCCTGTATTGAAGAAAACTGATTTCCTTTGCACTTTTTGGAATGTCAACTTGGTGCTGTTTTGAACTGATTTATAATGCATTTTTTACAGATTTTTATGAATAAAGTATATTTTTGGGGGAAAGAAAAGCATCGCTGGAAAGGCTGACACTTATTGTCCATCTATAGTTGCCCTGACTGAGTGTTTTTTTGAGGTCATTTCAGAGGGCAGTTCAGAGTCAACTACATTTGTGTGGGACTGGAGTCGCATTTAGGCCAGATCGGGTAAGGATGGCAGATTTCCTTTCCTAATGGACATTAGGGAACTAGCTGGCGTTTTTAAAGAAAGAAAGACTTTTATTTACACAGTGCCTTTCACAGTCTCAGGTTGTCCCAAATTGTTTTACAGAACTTTTGAAGTTTATTCACTAGCTTAATGCAGGACAGACTGGGCGATGGTTTACCATCTCAGTCGAAAGACGGTATCTCTGACAATGTAGCACTTCTTCAGTGCTGTCACTGAAGTCTCAGCCTGGATGATGTGCTGAAGTCTCTGAAGTGGGACCAGAACCCACATTCTTAAGAGGTGAGTATGCTACCCACAGAACCATGACTAGGAAAGCAGCATAGTACTCCACTCTCTTGCATAAGCAATGGGTTGTGTTAGCACTGGGTTTGTTATACTGATTGTACTTATGTCAGGTTAGTGACTAAGTTGAATGTCTCTCCAATACCTCTTGACCTCTTGCATGAGGTCAAAAGAATATGGTGGGGGAAGGGCAGAGGCTAAGCCAGGAAAGCATTGGACTACAGAATATAGAATTCTTCGGGATCGGGCATCACTGGCAAGGATGGCATTTATTGCGCATCCTAGTTGTCCTTGAGAAGTGGGCCTTCTTGAACCACTGCAGTCTGTGTGATGAAGGTGTTTCCGTTGTGCTGTTAGGGAGGGAATTCCAGGATTTTAGCCCAGCAATAATTAAGTCAATGGAAAAGCAAATTGGGCAGGGTGTAGAATTGGTCAATTCACTTTTGTCCATTTTGCGCTCTCCTCAAATCCCAGTTTCACCTGCACAAGCCCTACACACGAAACCTGCTGGTTTCAGAACAGTTTTTCTCAATCTGTTAACAGTGTGTGAAGGTTTACCACCCATCGCAGATGTCAGTTTCATTCTTTTCTCCACTCATTGGGCTGAAGGACACCAGTTCTTGGAAACAGAAACTCCTTCCTGCATTTTTGTCATTCTATGTTGGGACAGGCAGATTCAGAGGGTATCTGCCTTGTTTAATCACCATAAATGTACCGAGTTAGATATTGTCAGACAAGGCTCAGTTGGTAGCACTCTTGCCTCTGAGTCAGAAGATTGTGGGTTCTTAAACTTGAGCACAAAACCTAGTCTGACATTCCCAGTACTGAGGGAGTGCTCTACTGATGAATATGTCACCACTCGAATAAAACTTTAAACCGAGGCCCCGACTGCCCTCTTGGATGGATGTAAAAGACCCTATGGCATGACTTAAAGAAGCACAGGGGAGTTCTCCCCAGTATCCTGGTCAATATTTATCTCTCAACCAACATCACTAAAACAAATGGGGCTGGATATTCGCCACAGAGATGGGCGACAGGAGCTGGGTTTGTTTTTGGCTCAGAAACTCACGTGCAGTGAGAAACTGATTAAAGTTATGATTTTGGCATGGGTAAGCCCCTAATTGATGTACAGACAGACTTTGCTCTCCAATTAGAGCCAGTGGGGGTGGGAATGGAGGTGGGTCAGATGAAGAATGGGACTCCCAGGGCAACCATCACTGAGGCTGCTGGTTGTCCTGAGGTTGGGATCTGCGTTTTGTGCCAAAGCCTTCCACTGCACCAGATGGAAGCGAGATGTCACGGGATAGTTGGAGCCCGACACCCAGGACTGGGCTGCCCCTTGCTTCATCACTGCTGACCTGGACCTAATGCTGGAGGCCATGAGGAAGAGGAAGGTGGTCCTCTTCCTGGAGGGTGGCAGGAGGAGGCCACCTTGATAGGCAGCAGGTGCAAGCCTCATCTTCCTCCACCTCATCTTCCTCCTCCTCTCTCACCTCCTGCTCCTTCCCCAATGAGCTGTCTCCTTCCAGGGCCTCACCATCCTCAAGGTCCACACCTCTCTGGAGGGCCATGTAATGGAGAGTGCAGCAGACCACAACAATGACCGAGACCCTTGCAGGAGGGTATTGGAGGGCATCACTCGATTGGTTCAGGCACCAGAATCACATCCTCAGAAGCCTGACGGCCTGCTCAATCGTTGTCCTTCTGAGCTGGTGGCATTTGTTGTATCGCCTCTGTCTGGGGAATTCCTCAGAGGGGTGAGTAGCCATGTTTTCAAGGGATATCCCTTGTCCCCTAGGTTTTATCCATGCACTTTGGGCATTGGAGTGAAGATCTGAGGTAGTGTGGACAGACGGAGGATGAAGGAGTTATGGCAGTTGCCAGGAAAGTGAGAAGCTCTTGTGGTTGCAGACCAGCTGAACATTGAGGGAGTGGAAGCCCTTGCATTTGATGAATCTGACTGGACATTCTCTAGATGCCTTGATGGCCACATGGGTGCAATCGATGACATCCTGCACCTGGGGGAATCCAGCGATGGCGGTGAAACCCATTGCCTTCTGTCCTTGTGAGGCCGCATCTGTCATGAAATGAATGTACTGTCCAGCCCTGGCAAAAAGGGCATCAGTGACCTGTAAGATGCAGTGGTGTGCAGCTGCTTGCAAGATGCCACTAAGGTCCTCAGCTGATCCTTGGAATGAGCCAGAAGCGAAAAATGTTCATGGCCACTGTTACTTTGATGCTACTGGCAGGGCATGGTGACCAGTGCTGCGAAGTGCAAGGTCTTCGGTGACAAGGTCACAGATATCTGTGACCATCTGCCTTGAGAGTTGCAGTCTCCTGCGGCGCTGGGTCTCAGTCTTCTCCAGGTAGCTCCATCTTTGGTGGTAGATCCTGAATTGAAGGGTTGACCTCTGTTGCCTTCCTGCCCCTCTTTCCTCTCCCGTGCCCTCCTGCTGTGTGGGGTTCCATCTTTCCTGGAGAGAGTGTTGTTCCTCATTGCCAGTGGGCCCAAAACCTGACAGTTGTGCCTCTATTTCCAGCTGCAGCCTTTCGGCTGGGCAGGTAGCTGCCCACTTGAGATTGGCAGCCTTGCCCCCTGCTCGTGTGCCCCTGCAATTCCGGGGGGAGTGGGTGCTGTCCCCATTCAAAGCCCGGACACTGAGTGCCCACTCTCCTTGCCACCTGTGCAGTGCCAAGGGTACCTCCTTACCAAGTGCCGAGTTCCCCTTTGCTCCACTGACCCTCTAATGGGGCCGGGTTAATGCCCTGGGGCAGCCATGACTGGCTTCCAATTTTGTACCTGCTTCCCTTCAGCTGCTGAGAAACTGACAGCTCCTAAAACCCATTCACCCCTTTAACTATTTCATCCTCCCCCCTAACAAGCTCTTATCGAGTTTTTAAATTAAATTAATTGGCCTTAATTGGTAGGAGACTGTCCTGCCACCCCCCACCCTGGTGAACATTGTGTTGCAGTGAAGTGTCCTAAAACTGACATGCTGCCAGACGCCAGTATTTTCACGCCTCGCCCCTTCCCTGCCTCCCTTCCTGGCTTCAGGGGGGCCCGAAAATTCAGGCCATGGTCTGGCCATTACCACATTGCTGTCTGTGGGACCTTGCTGTGAGAAAATTGGTGTCTCCTTACATAGCAACAGTGACTACAGTTCAGAAATAGTACATAAGAATTTTGGGATGTCCTGAGGTAGTGAGAGGCATTTGGAATGAAAAAAAAACTGGAACAGGCATTAATAATTGAGGATTGTATGAGTCCTCAATGATACCAGGGCTCTGCAGCTTTTGATTGATACAACCAACTTGCATTTTATATAGAGCCTTTATCATCTTTCTGAGGCACTTCACAGGAGTGTTATCAAACAAACAGTAACACAGAGCCACATTAGGGCAGGTAATCGAAAGCTTGGTCAAAGAGGTAGGTTTTAAGGAGCATCTTGAAGGAGGAGAGAGAGTTAGGCAGAGAGGATTAGGGAGGGAATTCCAGAGCTTCGGCATCAAGGTAGCTGAAGGCACGGTGGCAAATGATGGAGCAAAGGAAGTCAGGGATGAGCAAGAGGCCCAAATTGGAGAAACGTAGAGATCTCAAGAGCGTTTTAGGGTTGGAGGAGGTTATAGAGATAGGAAGAGCGAGGCCATGGAAGGATTTGAAAACAGGGATGAGAATTTTAAATTTGAGGTGTTGGTGAATGAGGAGCCAATGTAGATCAATGAGCACAGTGAAAGGAACTTATTGTGCGTTAGAACAGGGGGCAGCAGAGCTTTTGATAAGCTCACCTTTATGGAGGGTGGAAGATGGGAGGCCATCCAGGAGAGTGTTGGAATATAGGGTGTGAGGTCTGTTTATGGGAATTGTGGCAAGACCATTGGAGAAGGAGTGGCTCATTGAAATACCCTGAAACTCTAGCAAGCTGGTGACAGCAAGCTGTTAAAGATACTTTTCTACCACGTTCAATATGATGCTTCCCCCGATATATTAGGGGAGGCCACCAGGCATCTGCATTTGGGAACTGGGATAGTTGTCCAACATCTTGCCATTCTATCCACCGTGAGTAGACTCTGCAACTGTGATATCGATCTCTTTAAGGCGGTAACTGGAGAGCAACAGATTCCCCACTGGCATTGTTCATTGTGAGTTGGAGCATCTACTGTTTAATAACAATGGGGTATTATAACAAAGTGTGATAGGCAAATTGTGACAGGAAGTAACTGTGACACAAATATCCCCATCCTCAATGACGGGGGAGCACAGCACATCAGTGCAAAAGATAAGGCTGAAGCATTTGCAACAATCTTCAGCCAGAAGTGCCGAGTTGATGATCCATCTTGGCCTCCTCCTGAAGTCCCCAGCATCACAGATGCCAGGCTTCAGCCAATTCGATTCACTCCGCGTGATATCAAGAAATGACTGAAGGCACAGGATACTGCAAAGGCTATGGGTCCTGACAATATTCCGGCAATAGTACTGAAGACCTGTGCTTCAGAACTTGCCGTGCCCCTAGCCAAGCTGTTCTAGTACAGCTACAACACTGGCATCTACCCTGCAATGTGGAAAATTGCCCAGGTATGTCCTGTACACAAAAAGCAGGACAAGTCCAACCCAGCCAATTACCGCCCCATCAGCCTACTCTCAATCATCAGTAAAGTGATGGAAGGTGTCATCAACAGTGCCATCAAGCGGCACTTGCTTAGCAATAACCTGCTCAGTGACGCTCAGTTTGGGTTCCGCCAGGGCAACTCAGCTCCTGACCTCATTACAGCCTTGGTTCAAACATGGACAAAAGAACTGAACTCAAGAGGTGAGGTGAGAGTGACTGCCCTTGACATCAAGGCAGCATTTGACCGTGTATGGCATCAAGGAGCCCTAGCAAAACTGAGGTCAATGGGAATCAGGGGGAAAACCCTCTGCTGGTTGGTGTCATACCTAGCGCAAAGGAAGATGATTGTGGTTGTTGGAGGTCGATCATCTGAGCTACAGGACATCACTGCAGGAGTTCTTCAGTCTAGTGTCCTAGGCCCAACCATCTTCAGCTGCTTCATCAATGACCTTCCTTCAATCATAAGGTCAGAAGTGGGGATGTTCGCTGATGATTGCACAATGTTCAGCACCATTCATGACTCCTCAGATACTGAAGCAGTCCATGTAGAAATGCAGCAAGACCTGGACAATATCCAGGCTTGGGCTGATAAGTGGCAAGTAACATTTGTGCCACACAAGTGCCAGGCAATGACCATCTCCAACAAGAGAGAATCTAACCATCTCCCCTTGACATACAATGGCATTACCATCGCTGAATCCCCCACTATCAATATCCTAGGGGCTACTATTGACCAGAAACTGAACTGGAGTAGCCATATAAATACCGTAGCTACAATAGCAGGTCAGAGGCTAGCAATCCTGAGGCGAGTAACTCACCTCCTGACTCCCTAAAGCCTGTCCACCATCTACAAGGCACAAGTCAGGAGTGTGATGGAAGACTCTCCACTTGCCTGGATGGGTGCAGCTCCAACAACATTCAAGAAGCTCGACAACATCCAGGACAAAGCAGCCTGCTTGATTGGCACCCCATCCTAAAACATTCACTCCCTCCACCCCCGACGCACAGTAGCAGCAGTGTGTACCATCTACAAGATGCACTGCAGCAATGCACCAAGACTCCTTAGACAGCACCTTTCAAACCCACGACCTCCACCAACTAGAAGGACAAGCAAGGGCAGCAAATGCATGGGAACACCACCACCTGCAAGTTCCCCTCCAAGTCACACACCATCCTGACTTGGAACTATATCGCCGTTCCTTCACTGTTGCTGGGTCAAAATCCTGGAACTGCCTTCCTAACAGCACTGTGGGTGTACCTACACCAAATGGACTGCAGCGGTTCAAGAAGGCAGCTCACCACCACCTTCTCAAGGGCAATTTGGGATGGGCAATAAATGTTGACCTGGCCAGCGATGCCCACATCCCATGAATGAATAAAAAAAACTTGCACGTAGTGAACACTATATTCCAGAGTATTAACATAATTTTACATATATAGATATTTATAACTGTTGATTTCATATGGAGTTTGCTATTTGGGGTGTTCTTTTTTGTTCTCACACACTGTCTAGTTGATTTGCAATAACTTTCGTAAGTCAGGAAACCACAGACTTTATTCTGAAAAGTTGCTTAAAATTCATATAAATTTGTACTTGGGATGAATATTTGCATTTGTTAAGGTGAACAATGCCAATACAGATGAATTAAACACTTTCCCACTCGGTATCTGCATGAGGTACAGCATGCATTAAATACAAAGTAAAGGAGAGACAGTGGCACAGTGGTAATGACACTGGACTAGTAATCCAGAAGCCCAGGCTAATGGTCTGGGGACATGGGTTTGAATCCCACCATGGCAGACAGTGAAGTTTGAATTTAATTAATAAATCTGGAATTAAAAGCTAGTCTAGTGGTGACCATAAAACCGTTGTTGATTGTTGTAAAAACCCATCTAGTTCGCTTTTGGAAAGGAAATCTGCCCTCCTTACCTGGTCTGGCCTCCATGTGACTCCAGACCTACAGCAATGCGGTTGACTCTTAAATGCCCTCTGAAATGGCCTGGCAAGCTGCTCAGTTCAAGGGCAATTAGGGATGGGCAACAAATGCTGGCCTAGTCAGCGATGCCCCCATCCCATGAACGAATCAAAAAAAAAGTAAAGCTCCCTCTACAATATCCAGTCAGACAGCTCTAGGGCAGGGACAGCATGGGTTAGATATAGAGTCCAGCTCCCTCTAAACTGTCCCATCAAACACTCACAGGGCAGATAGTTCACAGAATAAAGCTGCCTCTGTGCTGGCACATAAGAAATAGGAGCAGGAGTTGGTCATATGACCCCTCGAGCCTGCTCCGCCAAATAATAAGATTATGGCTGATCCTCGACTTAACTCCATTTCATGCCCAATCCCCATAGAGTCCAAACCTCTAACTATCCCAGCCTTGAATATACTCATCGACGGAGCATCCACAATCATCTGGGGTAGAGAATTCCACAAAGATTCAAAATTCTCTGAATGAAGAAATTTCTCCTTATCCCAGTTTGAAATAGTTGTTATCTTATCATGAGACTATGACCCCTAGATCTAGACTCTCCAGCCAGCGGAAAGAGCCTCTCAACGTCTACCAGGTCAAGCCCTCTCAGAATGTTATATGTTTCAATGAGATCACTTCTCATTTTTCTAAACCCCAGAGAGTATAGGCCCATTCTACTCAATCGCTTCTCATAGGACAACCACTCATCCCAGGACTCAATCTAAAGAATCTTCGCTGTACACCCTCTAAAGCAAGTAGATCTTTCCTTAGGTATGGAGACCAAAACTGTACACAATACTCCAGGTGTGGTCTCACCAAAGCCCTCTAGAATTGCAGCAGGACTTCCTTATTCTTATACTCTAACCTCCTTGAAATAGGCCAACATACCATTTGCCTTCCTAATTGCTTTCTGTACCTGCAGCTTACTGTGTTTCTGATACAAGGACTCCCAAAACCCCATGAACAACAGGATATAATAGTTTCTCATCATTCAAAAAATATTCTTTTTTCTATTTTATCAAAGTAAATAACTCCACGCTTGGCAATCACACAACATTCCCCACATTATACTCCATCTGCCACCTTATTGTCCACTCACCTAACCTGTCTGTATGCCTTTGCAGATTCTTTGGCTGGAATTTTACCCCACCCCTGGGAGCAGACTGGAGGCAGAGGGGCGTAAAATCTGGTGGGAGGTAGGGAGTGTTGTTGTCGTCGCCTACCCGCCCTTGCTGCCATTTTACCAGCGGCGGGGGAGGTGGCAAATGGCCCGCCTTTCCCAGGCCAATTGAGGCCCTTAAGCGGCCAATTAATTGCCACTTAGGGGCCTTCTGCTGCCGCCGGTATCTTTCCAGTGATGGCCGGGCACTGCGCCACCTGGGAGGCCACGCGGTAAAACCTGGCTGCTTCCTTGGGGGCTGGGGGGGTCCTCCTGATTGGGCGCTCTGTGCCCCACAGAGTGACCCCCCTGCGGCACAAGCTGCCCCCGCTGTAGCACCTTCCCCCACTCTCCTAATCGACCCCCACCCCCTCACTGAGGCCCAGCCGATTTTCCCCAGCGAGGCCTGAAACCATCCCGCACATTACCTTCCAGGGCCGGCGTCCCTCTTGCTCTTCTGGCTGGGTGCAGTCACAGCAGCCACCACCACTGCCAATGACGCTGCTGGGATTGAGAAGCTGCCGGTCATCTGATTGGCCGGCAGATCCTGGAGGCGGGACTTCCTGCCTCAGAGGGGTGGAAGCCCCGACCAAGGCCAATTGAGGGCCTAGGCCACGTACAATCGCTGTGTGGTTTCCAGGCCTGGTGGAGGCAGTCTCACTCCCATCTTTTCAGCCAGTGGCTGGGGCCTTCGCACAGCTTACTTTCCCACCTAGCTTTGTATCATCAGTAATCTTGGATACATTACACTCGCTCCCTTCATTGAAGTCATTAATTATTGATTGTAAATAGCTGAGACCAACACTGATCCTGGGGGCACCCTACTATTGATAGCCTGCCAATCCAAAAGTGACCCATTTATTCCTGCTCTCTGTTTTCTATCCTTTAGCCAATCTTCTATCCATGCTAATATATTACCCTCACCCCCACAATCTCTTAGCTTGCTACATCCTCAAAAAATTCTAAGAGATTTGTCAAACATGTTGACTCTGCCTGGTCATATTATTATTTTCCCAGTGATTGATGTCTGGCCTGTGGTTTCCTCTCTCTCTCCCTTCATTCTTGGATAGCTGTGTTATATTGCCTACCTTCCAATCCACTGGGACTGTTTCAGAATCTAGGGAATGTTGGAAGATCACAACCAGCATCCAGTATGTCACCTCTTTTAGAATCCTAGCAAGCAGGCCGTCAGGTCCAGGGGATTTGTCAGCTTTGAGTCCCATTAATTTTCCAGTACTTTTTCATTGTTAAAATTAATAACTTTAAGTTCCTCACTCTCATTAGATCCTTGGTTCCCTGCTATTTCTGGTATTTCCTTGTGTCTTCTACTGTAAAGACAGACACAAAGTCTTTGTTTAGTATCTCTGCCACTTCCTTACTCCCCATTATAATTTCTACTGTCTCAGCCTCTAACATCAAACACTCTCAGGGCAGCTACAGCATGGCTTAGAAGGGAAAAAAAGGATTAGATACAGAGTAAAGCTCCCTCTGCACTATCTCATCAAACACTTCCAGGACAGATACAGGACTGGTTAGGTACAGAGTAAAGCTCCCTCTACACTGTCAAATCCTTCTGTGTCCCTGGGAAAAATAAAACTATCACCCAATTCACTTAAAACTGCACTTTCAAAATCATCATTAACTAGCCTTTGGGTCTCCAAATAAAAAAAGTAGGCTAGATACAGAGTAAAGCTCCCTCTACACTGTCCCCATCAAACACTCCCAGGACAGGTACAGTACGGGGTTAGATACAGAGTAAAGCTCCCTCTACACTGTCCCCATCAAACACTCTCAGGACAGGTACAGTACGGGGTTAGATACAGAGTAAAGATCCCTCGACACTAAAAAAAAACAGGGTTAGATACAGAGTAAAACTCCCTCTACACTGTCCCCATCAAACACTCCCAGGACAGGTACAGCATGGAGGTTAGATACAGAGTAAAGCTCCCTCTACACTGTTACAAAAAAAAACGGGGATTGGCTCCTCTGTGATTGGGAATACTGAGTGCCTCAACGAGGTGCAGCTGACAGTGCTGCAGTCAGTTGCTGGAGAAGGAGTGCTGAGGAGACACTGCAAAAACTTTTCAACAACTTTTGCTGCAGAGGAGGAAAGACTTTTGGATAAGCCTGTATTTCGAGGTGGGTGTTGAGCACCAGACTCTTACTTTATTTGGACTGTTGTGGGAGGTGGAAGAGGCCAGAAGAACAAGGGGTGGGGGCTATACAATTCTGCAGGGAGCTGTGTAGTTGCACTAAAGTTGCAGGGAAGCTCCCTCCCCACCCCACCCCACCCCAATTGCCCAGCCTGAGTCAGCTGAAGCTGCTTGGCTAATATACAGAAGGGGATAACTAGTGCCTGGGAAGCTTCAGCTGACCCAGGTGAAGACGCCTCCCCCAACCAGAAGACCAGGAGCGTTTACAGTGCTCAGAGTACCACCCTTTAAGGGGAAAAAAAATCAAAGTCATCGCTTGCAGCCTGTCTTTCCCCTTTCCTGTATACCCTCAGCCTCTCCCCAAACCTCTTAGTTGGTTTCTTTGTTTGCTTGTTTACTTGTTTGTTTGCTTGCTTGCCTGCAATTTGGGGGTGGGTTTGGCTCTTGAGCCATGGCAAGCCCATCATCACCGGTGACGGGGCCTTCTCATACCTATGCGGCTGGAGCCTCTGTGGCCACCCGTGTGACCCCGTCACCTTTTA
Source organism: Heterodontus francisci (assembly GCF_036365525.1). Lineage (NCBI taxonomy): Eukaryota > Metazoa > Chordata > Chondrichthyes > Heterodontiformes > Heterodontidae > Heterodontus > Heterodontus francisci. Next base: position 6,771,955 of record NC_090406.1, read on the forward strand.
AATTAATTACTTCAAACCATGGGGTAAAGAGCTACCCCCACCCCAATATGTCTATAGAGGCCTGTGTAAAGGCAATGGCCAAGGTTTTCGGCCCCTCGGCCATTGTGGCAGCCTCAAAAATGTACAGGAAGGCTGTGTTCTTCCTGAAGACCGAGCGGGCCGTGTCCCTGGCCCTGAATAAAGGGCTCACTGTGGGTGGGACTTTCCTGCCGGTGGACCCTCTAGGGGCCACTGCGCAGCGGTTAATGTTATCAAACGTCCCGCCCTTTATTCCCAGTGAGCTCCTCCTTCCCCACCTGCACCACATGGGGCAAGTGAGGTCGGGGATCACCCCAGTCCGGCTTGGTCTTCGGGAGCACAGCCTCCAACATATCTACTCCTTCCGCCGCCAGTTATTTATGCAGCTGGTGCGGGAGGAGGACTCGGATGGCCAGTTTGATGTGCAGTTCCAGGGGACGGCCGACCGCGTCTTCTGGACTTCGGACGGGGCGCGGTGCCATGTCTGCAAGGGGGTGGGGCATGTTCGTAAGAACTGCCCCAACCTCCCGGCCGCCAGCTCCACTTCGGCGGCCCAGAGTGGTTCCACAGCACCTCCTCCCACTCCCCCCACACATCCAATAGACACCGCTCAGTCGGTTCCGGAGGCTGTGGTTTTCACAACCTCCGGTGGGGAGGGGAGCGTCCGTCCGAGTGGAAGGAAGACGTGGGGAAAAAAGAAACATCATGAGGCGCGTCCCCTGGACGCTTTGACACAACCCGAGCCTGAGCTCAGCCCAAGGCCCATTCCCATGGAATCCACCTGTCCCAGGGCTGGGCTCAGGACCAGGGTGACTAAAAAGGAAAAAAAGGGTGCGGAGGCCTCTGATGACATGCAGGTCTCTGAGTCTCCGCGCCCAAGTGCGAAAAAGAGGAGAAGGCACCCCTGCACAGAAATAACACAGGGCACTGAGGTGCAGGGCCCATCTGTTGGAGGGGAGCTGTCTCCTGTTTCGGGTCCTCAGGTTCCCCCTACCGCCACCACCAAGGCTACAAAGTCCGGGCAGGAGCTCCCTATTCCTCAGGATGGAGGGGAGGGGAAGGCCCCGGTACATGAGGCCCCTCCTGAAGGAGTAAGTGGGGCCCTGCTTGTGGTGGGGGAGCCTGGGGACGCCGCCCATTCCGCCACTGATACTGGGTCGGGTGCCCGAAATGAAGGGGAGGGCGACGCCCCAGAGGGTCAGCCCTCCCAGCTGGAGTCCACCACCAACCAGAAGACACCCGACCCGGTGGAAACTGAGAATGCTGCCCCATCTGCTGGGCCTGTGGGTGCTGGCGGAGTGGGAGATGGCCTCCTCTCTCCGCCTCCGGTCTCGGCTCCGGCTGGATTTCCGGAGTCGGGAACTTCTGTCTCCCCTGGACCACTCATTGGCCTGGGGACGGAGGTGGAGGGGGGTCCTGAACTGCTGGCGCCCACAGGCTCCAGTTTCACAGTAAAACCCAGAGAGGACTCCCCCGCCATCGATCCTGGGTGTGGGATCGTGACGGAGGCAGGACCAGCTGGCGCGGCTGGGACGTCCGCCCCACAGCGTGTGGTGGATGTGTCGGCCGCTGGCGGTGACGACCCGGAGGAGGATGGGGATTTGGTGTGGGGCACGGAGGATGATCTTGATTCCATCGGCAGTGAGGTGGTGGAGTCCCTCGTGCCTCCCACCGAATCTCCTCTCATCCCCACGGCGGAACTCCGGGATTTCCTCGCGGCTTGCAGAGGTTGCCGCGATAAAGTTCAGCTGGCCCTCGGCCGTTGGTCGAATCTGGCGCTGATCATACAGTCCGTCCATGCCGCCCTGAAGAAAGCGGGCAAGCGCGCGGGCGTGAAACTGATTGAGAGGCGCCGGTTTAATGTGTTCCTCAATGGGTTGCTGGGGGAGTGGAGGGCCAGGTACACTTCCACTCCCTCCTCACAGTGAGGTGTTGGTGAAGGGTTTTAAGTACCTTTGACATGAAGATAACCATAGGCAGCCTCAACATCAATGGCAGCAGGGGGTCACCGCAGATTTCACAATCTCTCAGTCCTCAGGGAAGGAGATACGCGGTGAGCTTTCTGCAGGAAACCCACACCGTTCCGGGAGACGAAGCCACCTGGCTCCTGGAGTGGCAGGGTGGGGTCTACATGAGTCACCTCACCCCTATTTCTAGTGGGGTGGCTATCTTGTTGGCCCCGACTTTTCAGCCGGAGATCTTGGGGGTCAAGGAGCTAGTGCCGGGCCGCTAGCTCCACCTCGCCGTTCGCCTGGGTAGCGTGCCGCTCCACTTTGTGAACGTGTACGCGCCCAGGCCCGGCGCGTTGCAAGCGCGCTTCTTTGAAGAAGTGTCCGCTCTCTTGAGCTCCATCGATAGCAGCGAGTGCATCATCCTCGGGGGGGATTTTAACTGCACCCTCGAGGTGGGGGATCGCTCCGGTCCCCAGCGCGGCCAAGCGTCGGTGGAGAAGTTGAGGGGACTGATCAGCTCCCTTAATTTGGTGGACGTCTGGCGGAATCTCCATCCCGACTCCAGCGCCTTCACGTGGAGGTCTGGAGGAGGAGGGTCCCGAATCGACCGCCTCTACTTTTCGCAGGCGTATGTCTCCCGCGTCTCGGCGGCCTCCATGCGACTGGTGCCGTGCTCGGACCACCACCTGGAGTGGGCGGAGTTCACTCCGCTCCGCACCCGGGTGGGGTCCGCGTACTGGCACTTTAACAACCGGCTGCTGGAGGACGAGCGATTTCGGGACTCGTTCTGTCGATTCTGGGCCGACTGGAGAAGGAAGCAGGGGGGCTTCCCCTCCTTGAGGCTATGGTGGGATGTGGGCAAGACTCACATCCGCGTCTTCTGTCAGGAGTACGCAAAGGGGTCGACCAAGAGGCGGGAGGCCGAGATCGGGCGCCTTGAGAGGGAGGTGCTCGACTTGGAGTCCCACCTCGGTCATGCCGTCGCGGACCCGGCCCTGTGGCAGGCATACAAGGAGAAGAAGGGCACGCTGAGGGACCTGCAGCTCATAGGGTCCCGAGGCGCGTACGTGAGGTCGCGGATCCAGATCCTGGAAGATTTGGACCGCGCCTCACCCTTCTTCTACTCGCTGGAAAAATGGCGGGGGGTCCGTAAGCAGCTCGTCGAGCTGCTGGCCGACGGCGGATCCTCCATCATGGACCCGGAGGGAATGGGCCTCCTGGTCCGTACTTATTACTGTGCGTTGTTTTGTCCGGATCAGTCCAGCGAGGATGCGCGCAGAGTTTTGTGGGAGGACCTGCCGCAGGTCAGCCCGGAGGGCGCCGAATGATTGGAGGCTCCGCTCACGTTGGCGGAGCTGACCGGCGCCCTCCACCAGCTCTCAAGGGGCAAATCCCCAGGGTTGGATGGGTTGACTGTGGAGTTCCTCAGGGCGTTCTGGGACGTCCTGGGGGACGATTACGCGCGGGTCCTGGGGGAAAGCCTGGCGAGCGGGGAGATGCCCCTCTCGTGGCGCAGGGCGGTCATCGTCCTGCTGCCGAAGAAGGGCGATCTCCGCCTGCTTAAAAACTGGCGTCCGGTCTCCCTCCTCAGCATGGATTATAAGATCTTTGCCCGGGCTATGTCTACCCGCCTGGGCTCCTTGCTGGCCCACATGATCCACCCCGACCAGTCCTACACGCTCCCGGGCCAGTCCATCCAAGACAACATCCACCTGGTCCGGGACCTGATCCATCTTTCCCAGAGGACTGGTCAGTCGGTTGCCTTTCTCTCCCTCGATCAGGAGAAGGCGTTCGACAGGGTGGATCACGAATACCTTTTCGGACTCTGCGCGCTTTCGGACTCGGGCCGCATTTCGTGGCCCGGGTCTGACTTTTGTACGCTGCCGCAGAGTGTCTAGTCAAAGTTGACGGGTCCTTGACGGCGCCCCTTCGTTTTGGGAGAGAAGTGCGTCAGGGATGCCCCAAGTCCGGCCAATTGTATACCATCTGCGTGGAGCCCTTCCTGTGCCTGCTTCGCAGGAGGTTGACGGGATTGGCTCTGCGCGAGCCGGCCATGCGGGTCGTCCTCTCAGCTTACGCCAACGACATGCTCCTCGCGGTCACAGATCCCGATGACTTGCGGAGGATGCGCGACTGCCAGCAGACCTTTTCTGCCGCGTCCTCCGCGAGGATCAATTGGGAGAAATGTTCCGGACTCCTGGTGGGTCAGTGGAGGGTGGACTCCCTGCCGGAGGAGATGACACCTTTTGCGTGGAGCACCACGCACCTCCTCTATCTGGGAGTCCATCTTAGCCCCGCTGAGGAAGCCTGGCCGGCAAACTGGCAGGAGTTGGAGGCGAAAGTCACCGCTCGGCTGGGGCGCTGGACAGGACTGCTCCGAGTGCTTTCCTACAGGGGCCGAGCGTTGGTCATAAACCAGGTGGTGGCCTCCATGTTGTGGTACCGGTTGGTCACTCTGGCCCCGCCCCCTGTATTTGCCACCAAGCTCCAGAAGAAACTCGTCGATTTCTTCTGGGGCAAGAGGAAACACTGGGTCTCTGCCGCGGTCCTGAGTCTCCCGATTGAGGAAGGCGGTCAGTCGCTGGTGTGCGTCCGCACCCAGGCTGCGACTCTCCGCCTTCGGACCCTGCAGAGATACCTGTACGTCGAGCGTCCTCCCAGATGGTGTGCGCTGGCGACGTATTTATTCCGCCAGTGTCACTGCCTTCAAGACGACACGCAGCTCCCGGTGGAGTCCGTTAGCTGCGCCTCTCTGAGGGAGTTGCCTGTCTTTTACCGGGATCTATTCTGAGTCTGGAACATGGTCGCGTCCAGTCAGGGCTATCCCCCGCTGGCGGAGGAGAGCGCCTCGGCTGTCCGGGCGGCCGACTCCGGGGACAGTCCGGCGGGCGGAGGAGTAGCCGAAACCCCCGGGACGCCCCTCACTGCGGGTGGCAAAGGGGCTCGGGAGTGCGGAACGATCCCGGCTGAGCTGACCCCCGCTCGGCCGGAACTGCTCTTCGGACCCAGGCCCCGAAACCCTCCTCGGGAGCCGGTCCCGCACAACCCGAGCCGCCTCTCAGAAAGGCCCTCCGTGCCATTCCAATCGGCGCGGAGGGGTTTCCTGTGCGGGCTGCTCCTGCACACTCTCCACTTCCTCGCCCTCGTCAGCCGACCGGACACGCCCTGGCGGTCCGCGTTGCCATCTGGCAGCGAGGGGAAACCCCGATGGAGGTCTCTCTACGCGGGAGTCTTCCCCTTTACATCGGGGACCTGGGGTGGACGGTGCTGCACAGAGCAGTCCCGTGCAATAGACTTTTAAGTAGGTTCACGGACTCCCAGGCCGCCTGTACTTTCTGCGGCCTGGACGAGTCCATTTTCCACGTATATACGGAGTGTGCGAGGTTGCAGCCCCTCTTTGTGTATCTGAAGGGGCTGCTCCTCAAATTCTGGCTGCACTTCAGTCCCACGCTCCTGATCTTTGGGCACCCGGTGCGGAGGGGCTTGGGCCGGGAGGAGGATCTCCTCATCGGTCTGCTCCTGGGCCTGGCCAAGGTGGCAATTCACAGGTCCAGGTTGCGGGCTGTCGGGGGGTCCGTCCTCCCCGATTGCCTGCCCCTCTTCTGCGGTTACGTTCGTGCCCGGGTGTCCCTGGAGAAGGAGCACGCGGTGTCCGCCGGTATGCTTGAGGCCTTCCGCGACCGGTGGGCACCGCAGGGACTGGAGTGCATCGTCGACGCCGAGAATGGCATTTTAATTTGAGTTTTTTGTTTATTTATCTGGTTTTAATAAAGTTATTTTAAAACTGTAAATATGTATATAAAGGGGGCCTGAGGAATAAAGGCCCCCTCGACATAAAATATATAAAAGGGGCCTGGGGTAGAAAGGCCACCTTGGGGAAAAAAAAAAGAAAAAAAAACAAAAAAAAAAAACGGGGTTAGATACAGAGTAAAGCTCCCTCTACACTGGCCCATCAAACACTCCCAGGACAGGTACAGCACGGGATTGGCTGGGCAATTTGGGAACCACTTAAAAAAAAACAGGCACTGAATAAAAAAAAAAACCGGGGTTGGCTGCTGCTTAATTGGGACCACTCATTGCTGGGTGCACAACGAGTCTCAGCTGACTGCTGATTGTGGACTGGAAGCTGGAGACTGTGTGACTGCTGCAAGAGGAAGACTGAGACTTTCCAGAGGGTTTTTCCATCTATCCCCGTCTACAAAAGAGGAAAACAGGAGGTCAAAAGAACTGACAGCTCTTGTGAGTTTGGCTTTTTGAAGCTCTTTCATTGATTCTTGTGGGGAGGGGGAAAGAAGAGACCTGAAGACCTTGGATGGGGTTGTTTTGTTTGAACAGGAAGCTCCTGTGTTTAATGGCATTGAACAGGAGCTCCCTCCCAACCTCAGCGACCTAGCCTGGGATAGCTGGAGCTGCCCAGGTGAAGAGACTTTCTCTTTTCTGTTTTGCCTCAAGACTGAAAGCAAAGTTTTCCTGGGCAGTTTACAGCTATCCCAGGTGAGACGTCACCCGCCCACCAACCCCCACCACCGTCTGGAAGACCAGTGAAAGGACTACCTTGAAAATAAGATCTGCAAAGAGACTTATTCCTCCTGGCTTTCCTCTCCTTTAGCCTCTCTCCCCTGTGATTAAACCCCCCAGCAAAGTATTTATGGGACTATTTGTTATGTGTTCCAAAGATGTACAGGAAGGCAGTGTTTTTCCTGAAGACCGAGTGGGTGGCAGCCCTGGCCCTGAGCAGAGGGCTCACCGTGGGCCAGACTTTCCCGCCAGTGAAGCCTCTGGAGGTCACTGCACTGCGTGTGATTCGATCAAACGTCCAGCCCTTTATTACTGATGATCTCCTTCTCCCACCCGCCCCCCCCCCTCCCCCCACTGCATCATCTGGGGGAGGTGAGGTCGGGGCTCACCACAGTTCCACTCGGTCTTCGGGAGAACAGCCTCCGACATGTCAACTCCTTCCGCCGCCAGCTATTCATGCAGCTGGCACGGGAGGAGGTCATGGAAGGCTATTTCGCTGTTCAGTTCCAGTGGATGGCCTACTGTGTTTACTGGACCTTGAATGGGGCATGGTACCTGCAAGGGGGTGGGGCATGTGCGAAAGAACTGCCTCAACCTGCAGGCTTCCAACTCCACCTCAGCGGCCCTGGGTGGTGCTGTTCCACCTCCTCCCACTGTCCCTCCACTGTTGTGATTTTCACCTCCTCCTGGGGGGAGGGGAGTGACTGTCCAAGTGGAAGGAAGATGTGGAGAAAGAATAAACACCGAGAGGCGCGTCCCCTGGACATCGAGGCACAACCCGAGCCTGGGCTCAGCCCAAGGCCTGATCCCGGGGAACCCACTTGCCCCAGGGCTGGGCTCAGGCCCAGGGTAACCAGGCAAAAGGAGGAGGCGGAGGCCTCTGATGACATGGAGGTCTCTGAGTCTCCGCACCCTAGTGGGATAAAGAGAAGGCACTGCTCCACAGAGATAGCACAGGTGCAGGGCCCATCTGCTGGAGGGGAGCTGTCTCCTGGTTCAGGTCCCCAGGTTGTGGATGGGGTGCCAGTCAAGCAGGTTGCTTTGTTCTGGATGGTGTCAAGCTTCATGAGTGTTGTTGGAGCTGCATCCATCCAGACAAGTGGAGAGTATTCCATCACACTCCTGTCTTGTGGCTTGTAGATGGTGGACAGGCTTTGGGGAGTCAGGAGGTGAGTTACTCGCCACAGGATTCCTAGTCTCTGACCTGCTCTTGTAGCCATGGTATTTATATAGCTACTCCAGTTCAGTTTCTGGTCAACGGTAACCCCCAGGATGTTGATAGTGGGGGAATCAGCGATTGTAATGCCATTGAATGTCAAGGGGAGATAGTTAGATTCTCTCTTGTTGGTGATGGTCATTGCCTGGCACTTGTGTGGTGCGAATGTTACTTGCCACTTATCAGGTCGAGCCTGGAGATTGTCCAGGTCTTGCTGCATTTCTACACAGACCAATTCAACATCTGAGGAGTTGCAAATGGTGCTGAACATTGTGCAATCATCAGCGAACATCCCCACTTCTGACCTTATGATTGAAGGAATGTCATTGATGAAGCAGCTTAAGATGGTTGGGCCTAGGACACTACCCTGAGGAACTCCTGCAGTGGTATCCCGGTGCTGAGATGATTGACCTCCAACAACCACAATCATCTTCCTTTGCGCTAGGTATGACTCCAACCAGCGGTGAATCTTCCCCCTGATTCCAGTTTTGCTAGGGATCCTTGATGCCATACTCAGTCAAATGCTGCCTTGATGTCAAGGGCAGTCACTCCCACCTCACCTCACCTCTTGAGTTCTGCTCTTTTGTCCACGTTTGAACCAAGGCTGTAATGAGATCAGGACGTGAGTGGCCCTGGTGGAACCCAAACTGAGCATCACTGAGCAGGTTATTGCTGAGCAAGTGCTGCCTGGTGGCACTATCGATGACACTTTCCATCACTTTACTGATGATTGAAAATAGTCTGATGGGGCGATAATTGGCCGGGTTGGACGTCCTGCTTTTTTGTGTACAGGACATACCTGGGCAGTGGCGAGGTTCATCCCAAGCAGCTCTGTAACACAGGAGTCTGTGCTCTGAGGGCTGTTCCCAGGGACGCACACCGAGATAAACATCGCCTGCTGCTGGAGGACTATCAATTCGGTGAAAGACACCCTTTGGTCTGCCCGAAACTTGCTGGTCTTCCAGCGCAAAGAGTTGTCCACCACCGAATGTTGCAGACTGGCACATTCCAAGGTTCAGGACTACGTGCTGAGGGATGCACTAAAGCTTGGGGCAGCCGCAGCAAAGGCTCAATGGGGAAAGACCACTGTGTAAGGTCCCCCCACCAAGCTGAACTGAGGGGCTGGATCCATGGAAAACCCCTCGAACAGTATCGGTAAAATTTTGTGTGCTGTAAAATGTAAAAATGTATCTGGCATGACAAATGAAATGGAAGGGTTGTGAGGCAACTCATGATTGTATTGAAGGAAACTGATCACCCTTGCACTGTTTGTATTTTTTGACGGTGCTGTTTGAAACTGTTTGGTAATGTATTTCTTACAGATTCTTTATGAATAAAGTATATTTTGGAAATAATAAAAAAAATTGTCCATATTGCAGGGCAGATGCCAGGTTATAGCTGTACTGGAACAGCTTGGCTAGGGGCACGGCAAGTTCTGGAGCACAGGTCTTTAGTATTATTGTCGGAATATTGTCAGGGTCCATCGTCTCTGCAGTATCCAGTGCCTTCAGTCGTTTTTTGATATCACGCGGACTGAATCGAATTGGCTGAAATCTGGCATCTGTGATGCTGGGGACTTCCGGAGGAGGCCAAGATGGATCACCAACTCGGCACTTCTGGCTGAAGATTGTTGCAAATGCTTCAAACCTAATCTTTCGCACTGATGTGCTGGGCTCCCCCATCATTGAGGATGGGGATATTTGTGGAGCCACCTCCTCCAGTTAGTTGTTTAATTGTCCACCATCATTCGCGACTGGATGTGGCAGGATTGCAGAGCTTAGATCTGATCCATTGGTTATGGGATCACTTAGCTCTGTCTATTGCATGCTGCTTACATGGTTTGGCACGCAAAGTAGTCCTGGGTTATAGCTTCACCAGGTTGACACCTCATTTTGAGGTATGCCTGGTGCTGCTCCTGGCATGCCCTCCTGCACTCTTCATTGAACCAGGTTTGGTCTCCCGGCTTGATGGTAATGGTAGAGTGGGGGATATGCCGGGCCATGAGGTTACAGATTTTGGTTAAGTACAATTCTGCTGCTGCTGATGGCCCACAGCACCTCATGGATACCCAGTTTTGCATTGCTAAATCTGTTCAGAATCTATCCCATTTAGCATGGCGGTAGTGCCACACAACACAATGGAGGGTATCCTCAATGTGAATGTTGTTCCTCATCTCCACAAGGACTGTGTGATGGTCACTCCTACCAATTCTGTCGTGGACAGATGCATCTGTGGCAGGCAGATTGGTGAGTACGAGGTCCACAGTCTAGCAGCTATGACCTTTAGGACTCGGCCAGCGGTGGTGCTACCAAGCCCGTCTTGGTGATGGACATTGAAGTCCCCCACCCAGAGTACATTCTGCACCTTTGCCACCCTCAGTGCTTCCTCCAAGTGCTGTTCAAGATGGAGGAGTACTGATTCATCAGTTGAGGGAGTCTGGTAGGTGGTAATCAGCAGGAGGTTTCCTTGCCCATATTTGACCTGGTGCCAAGAGACTTCTTGGGGTCTGGAGTCAATGTTGAGGATGTCCAGGGCAACTCCCTCCCGACTGTATAGCACTGTGCCACCGCCTCTGCTGGGTCTGTCCTGCCGGTGGGACAGGACGTACCCGGGGATGGTGATGGCAGTGTCTGGGACATTGTCAGGTATGATTCCGTGAGTATGACTATGTCAGGCTGTTGCTTGACTAGTCTGTGGAACAGCTCTCCCAACTTTGACACAAGCCCCCAGATGTGCAGGGTTGACAGGGCTGGGTTTGCCATTGTCATTTCCAGTGCCTAGGTCGATGCCGGGTGGTCTGTCTAGTTTCATTCTTTATTGACTTTGTAGCGGTTAGATAAAACTGTGTGGGGCTTGCTAGGCCATTTCAGAGGGCATGTAAGAGTCAACCCGTTGCTGTGGGTCTGGAGTCACATGTAGGCCAGAAGATTTCCTTCCCTAAAGGACATTAGTGAACCATATGGGTTTTTACAACAATTGACTGGTTTCATAGCCATCATTTGACTAGCTTTTAATTCCAGAGTCATTGCTTGAATTCAAATTCCACCTTCTGCTGTGGTGGGATTTGAACCCATGTCCCCGGAGCAATACTCTGGGTCTCTGGGTTATTGCTCCAGTGACAATACCACTACACCATCACCTCCCCTTTGACATGAAGATAACCATAGTCAGCTTCAACATCAACGGCAGCAAGGGCTTTCACCGCAGATTTCAAAATCTCTCAGTCCTCAGGGAAGGGAGATATGCGGTGAGCTTTCTGCAGGAAACCCACACCGTTCCGGGAGACGAAGCCACCTGGCTCTTGCAGTGGCAGGGTGGGGTCTACATAAGTCACTTCACCCCTATTTCTTGTGGGATGGCTATCTCGTTGGCCCCGACTTTTCAGCCAGAGAGCTTGTGCCGGGTTGCTTGCTCCACCTTGCCGTTCACTTCGGTAGTGTGCTACTCCACTTTGTGAACGTGTACATGCCCAGGCCTGGCCTGTTGCAAGTGCGTTTCTTTGAAGAATTGTCTGCTCTCTTGAGCTCTATCGATGGCGAGTGCATCATCCTCGGGGGGGGTATTTTAACTGTACCCTTGAGGTGAGGGATCATTCCGGTCCCCAGTGTGGCCAAGGATCAGTGGAGAAGTTGAGGGAACTGATCTTCTCCCTTGACCTGGTGAATGTCTGGTGGAATCTCCATCCCGACTCCAGTGTCTTCACCCGGAGGAGGAGGATCCCGAATTGACTGCCTCTACTTGTCGCAGGTGTATGTCTCCCACGTCTTGGCGGCCTCCATGCAACTGGTGCCGTGCTCAGACCATTTACAAACCTTTCAACCTTTAACAAACGGCTGCTGGAGGACAAGTGATTCCGTGACTCATTCTGGGCTAACTGGAGAAGGAAGCAGGGGGGCTTCCCCTCCTTGAGGCTATGGTGGAATGTGGGCAAGATTCACATCCGCGTCTTCTGTCAGGAGTATGCGAAGAGGTCGACCAAGAGACGGGAAGCCGAGATCGGGCGCCTGGAGAGGGAGGTGCTTGACTTGGAGTCCTGTATCGGTCAGGCCGTCGTGGACCTGGCCCTGTGGCAGGTGTACAAACAGAAGGGCGCACTGAGGGACCTGCAGCTCATAGGGTCCTGATTTGCGTATATGAGGTAGCGGATCCAGATCCTGGAAGATTTGGACCGCGTCTCACCCTTCTACTCGCTGGAAAAATGGCGGGGGGCCGGAAACAGCTCGTTGAGCTGCTGGCCGATGACAGATCCTACATCACGGATCTGGAGGGAATGAGCCTTTTGGTCTGTACCTAATATGGCATGTTGTTCTCTCCGTCCAGCAAGGACACGCGCAGCGTTTTGTGGGAGGGCCTGCCAAAGGTCAGCCCAGAGGCCTCCGAAGGCGCCCTCCGCCAGCTCTCGAGGGGCAAATCCCCGGGGCTGGACGGGCTGACCGCGGAGTTTCGCAGCGTGTTCTGTGACATCCTGACCGGGTGATTACGCGCGAGTCCTGGGGGAAAGACTGGCGAATGGGGAGATTCCCCTCTCCTGGCACAGGGCAGTCATCATCCTGCTACCTAGGAGGGGAGATCTCCGCTTGCTTAAGAACTGGCGTCCGGTCTCCCTCCTCAGCACGGATTATAAGATCTTTGCTCAGGCTATGAATACCCGCTTGTGCTCTGTGCTGGGCCACTTGATTCACACCGACCAGTCCTACACGATCCCGGGCCGGTCCCAGGACAACATCTACCTGGTCCGGGACCGGATCCATCTTTCCCAGAAGACTGGTCCATCGGTCGCCTTTCTCTCCCTCGATCAGGAGAAGGCGTTCGACAGGGTGGATCACGAATATCTTTTCGGGACTCGGCGCGTATTCGGACTCTGGCCGCATTTTGTAGCCTGGGTCCGACTTTTATACGCCACCGTATCGTGTCTGATTAAAGTTTACGGGTCCTTGATGGCACTCCTTCGCTTTGGGAGATGAGTTTGCCAGGGATGCCCCATGTCTGGCCAATTGTATACCATCTGCGTGCAGCCATCCCTGTGCACGCATCGCAGGAGGTTGGCGGGTTTGGCTCTGCATGGGCCGAGCATGTGGGTCGTCCTCTCGGCTTACACTGATGTTGTGCTCCTCGCGGTCACAGATCCTGTTGACTTGCGGAGGATGCGTGAGTGCCGACAGACCTTTTCTACTGCGTCCTCCGGGAGGATCAATTGGGAGAAATGTTCCAGACTCCTGGTGGGTCAGTGGCAGGTGGACTCCCTGCTGGAGGAGTTAACAGCTTTTGCATGGAGCACCACGCACCTCCTCTATCTGGGAGTCCACCTTAGCAAACTGGCAGGAGTTGGAGGCGAAAGTCACCATTCGCTGGGGCGCTGGACAGGACTGCTCCAAATGTTTTCCGACAGGGGGTCGAGCACTGGTCATAAACCAACTGGTGGCCCCGATGCTGTGATACCAGTTGGTCACTTTGGCCCCACCCCCTGTATTTGCCACCAAGATCCAGAAGAGGTTTGTTGATTTCTTCTGGGGCAAGAGGAAACACTGGGTCTCTGCCGCGGTCCTGAGTCTCCTGATTGAGGAGGGCGGCCAGTCGCTGGTGTGCGTCCGCACCCAGGCTGCGACTTTCTGCCATCAGACCCTGCAGAGATACCTGTATGTCAAGCGTTCTACCAGATGGTGTGTGCTGATGTATTTTTTCTGCCGGGGCACTGCCTTTAAGACGACACACAGCTCCCAGCGGAGAATGTTAGCTGTGCCTCTCTGAGGGAGTTGCCTGTCTTTTACCGGGATCTATTCAGAGTCTTGAACATGGTCATCTCCAGTCAGGGTGCTCCCCTGCTGGCGGAGGAGAACACCTCGGCTGTCTGGGCGGCCGGCTCCGGGGATGGACCAACGGTCCGATGGACTGGGGATGACCCCTGCTTGGCCAGAACTGCTCATCAGACCCAGGCCCCGAAACCCTCCTTGGGAGCTGGTCCCGCACAACCTGAGCCGCCTCTCGGAAATGCCCTCCGTGCCATTCCACACGGTGCGGAGGGGTTTCCTGTACCGGTTGCACCAGTACACTCGCCATTTCCTCGCCCTTGTCAGCCGCTCGGACACGCCGTGGTGGTCCGTGTTGTCATCTGGTGACGAGGGGAAAACCCAGTCCTCCCCCTTTACATTGGGGACCTGTGGTAGAGGGTGCTGCACAGGGCAGTCACGTGCAACAGGCTTTTAAGTAGGTTCACGGACTCCCAGGCCACCTGTAATTTCTGCTGCCTGGACGAGTCCATGTTCCCCGTATATATGGAGTGTGCATATATTCTGTTCAAATATTTGAAGGGGCTGCTCCTCAAGTTCTGGCTGCACTTCAGCCCCACGCTCCTGATCTTTGGGCACCTGGTGAGGAGGATCTCCTCGTTGGTCTGCTCCTGGGCCTGGCCATGTGGCAATTCACAGGTCCAGGCTGTCGGGGTGGGGTCCGTCCTCCCTGATTGCCTGCTCCTCTTCCGCGGTTGCGTTTGTGCCTGGGTGTCTCTGGAGAAGTGTCTGCCGGCACACTTGAGGCCTTCCGCGACCGGTGGGCACCGCAGGGACTGGGGTGCATTGTCGACGCCGAGAACGGCATTTTAGTTTGAGTTTTTTGTTTATTTATCTGTTTTTAATAAAGTTATTTTAAAAATATGCTTATAAAGGGGGCCTGAGGAATAAAGGCCCCGTCTACATGAAATATATAAAAGGGGCCTGGGGTATAAAGGCCATCGTATATAAAATAAAAAAAAAGAAAATAAAAGGGTTTAGATACAGAGTAAAAAAAACAGGGTTAGATTTTTTAAAAATGGGGTTAGATAAAAAAAGGTTAAAAAAAAAACAGGCAGTGGAGAAAAAAATGGGAAATAAAGAAAAAAAACGGGGTTAGGTAAAGAGTAAAGCTCCCTCTACACTGTCCCCATCAAACACTCCCAGTGCAGGTACAGGACTGGTTAAGTACAGGGTAAAGCTTGCCCTACACTGTCCAACCATTCTGTGTCTGTCCCTGGGAAAAATAAAACTATCACTCAATTCACTTAAAACTGCACTTTCAAGATTGATTAGCCTTTGGGTCTCCATATAAAAAAAAAATGGGGCTAGGTACAGAGTAAAACTCCCTCTACACTGCCTCATCAAATACTCCAAGAGCAGGTACAGGACTGGTTAGGTACAGAACGAAGCTCCCTCTGCACTTTCCCAACAAGGTACCAGCTCCAATTTCCCTTGGGACCAGAGTACACATTTCTGTTTCTCTCCCAAATACATTGAGGAATCTTTGAACAATTTTGACAATCTATTGCAAATGGTGGGCAGTGTTGTGCTGTGGGCCTCCATATGACGGGCTTATATAAGTGAATGTGTTCTGAATGGATCCCAGTGTGCCAGTCCCTTCTAGTAAAACTACAAATCAATAATAAACACACTGACAAATGTTTCCCTTTTCATATAGTTTATTAAAAAAATGAAGTGATAAAAGCAAAGAAGTAAATTAACAGCTGCTAGTAACTTGTTTTTCTCTGGCAGATTTTTCACCACTCCAGCTCGCATACAGAGTAAGGAATCCTGCCCCTCGAGTTGCTTATTGTACATCTTGTAACATCTTCAGCATTTAAATTCTCCGTGTGTTTTTTCTGCTTGTCAAAACTGTGTCAGTTTGTCTCAGTTGGTAATATTCTTGCTTCTGAGTCAGAATTTACAGCACAGGCCATTTGGCCTAACTAGTCTATGTTGGCACTTATGCTCCACAACTACCTCCTTCCACCCCTCTTCATCTCACCTGATCAGCATAGCCTTCTATTCCTCTTGTGTTTACCTAGCTTTCTCTTAAAGGCATCTATACCATTCGCCTCGACCACTCCATATCTTTGCAAGCTCCACTTTGTTTGGGTAAAGAGGTTTCTCCTGAAATTTTTATTGATTTATCAGTGTCTATCTTATACTTATGACCTCCAGTTTTGGACTTCCCCACAAGAATGTTGAGGGTTTAAGTCCCACTCTAGAAACTTGATCAATAATCAAGCTGGCAGTTCAATCAAGTACTGAGAGAGCACTGCACTGTTAAAGGTGGCGTCTTTTGAATGATATATTAAACCAAAGGTTGTTTAGGTGGGGGAAAAAGATTCTGTTTCACTATTGGAACAAGAGCAACGAGAGTGCAAAGGATTGTCAGTCCTTGGGAATGGAACAGTAAAGCTAGATGCAGCGTAAAGCTCCCTCAACTCAGTCCCAACAAATATGACTCAGTGCCAACATGTGAACATTGACACCATATACTATTCTATCTCTCACAAACTATTCTCTGCCAATACTAATTTACTGCACTGATGGTCCTACTCTCTGGGCAAATAGTTAAACCTAGACTCTGTTAATCCCACTCTTCTGAATTAGAGGTCCTGATCCCTTATGTTGAATTTGTTATTAGTTTAAATTCTCAAAACTCTTCAGAATTTTCGATGCCTCAATAACATTATTCAACTTAACTCAAACCTCAACTCTTCCCAAAGTCACCCAAACCTAAACTGTGCCCAATCGAAACCAAATGTCAACTGTGCCCAATAGAACCCAATATTAACTGTACTCAATCTAACCCAAGCCATGCCCAATGGAACCTAAACCTCAATTGTACTCAATTTAAGCCAAACATCAATTGCACCCAACAGGCAATATAATAGATTTCCCATGGTATTCCATGATGATTATTAGGTAGGGTGATTTGCAACATGTTGGTAGAAAGCACCAAGCAGTGACTCTCAATGATGCTCAACTCTCAACTTGGAAAAGGCACTGGTGAAGATAGCTGATTTGCTGGTGGTCAATGCTCGGCATGTTTTGATCAGCTGTTTGGTTAGTAGGTAGGAGTGCAGTTTGAATGGATGTGTAGATGATGATGGGTGTGGTGGTGAGACACAGAGAGCTAATGGAGGTCAGGGATGACATGTGAGTGGGATTTTGGGCAGACTTGAGATGCAAGCAGTATGGTCCCATGATGAGTTTGAGTTAATGTAGAGTGGAGCTTCTGAGGCCAGAGAAGAGATTATTGAAAAATTTGAGCCTCGACGTGGCAAAGGCAGAAATAAGGGTTTCAATGATAACTGGCATGTGATCAAGATTGAGCTGGGTAATATTTCACAGGTGGAAAAAGTCAGGCCTGGTGATGGGCTGGATGAAGGATGTGAAACGTAGTTCAGGGTTGAGCAGGTCACTGAGGTTGTGCAGCACTGCAGTAGGTTAAAATGGACATTCATAAAGAAGGATGAGGTTAGGAGTAAAAGATGTGGAGTCTCTCCTAGGGACCAAATAGACAGACATAAGTATTGCATCTGTCTTTATAACATAGAATATACTCTGACCTTACTATGAGAAATGGCATGAGAGATACTAGTAATGCAGAATAAACAACTGACTGATCTTTGACAATGCTCATGGTAAGTTATAGGTTAGACTGTTTCATTCAATGTAACACACGTGTATTATTCTGCTGCTAAGGCAACGCTGTCTGAAGCTTGGTAGATCCCTTTAATTGCTATGCTGTCCTGAGGACAATTAAAGATTACTTGCACTTAGGCATATCCTGAGGCCAACTGGAGGTCAGAAGAAACTAGCAGGAAATGACAGGCTCTCCTTTTTCTCACCGCAGCAGAAATGTTCATGTGTGAAAAAGTGCAGGAAATGTGCAATGTGTCAGTTCAGCCTCAAAACATTTAGGTTTAAGTTATAGGCTTTACTTATTGAGATACACATTTTATATGTCGAGCTGTACACTAACTCTCATTACATAACACACCCTGACTGTCGTCTCTCACTTAAGCAATGTGCAGTAGTTAGGCCACAACTGATGATCCTTCAGCAGAGCTGCTGTTGTGTAGGTAATGGTGGGGAATGCTGGCATTGCATCAGTAGGATGATCCAGGACTGCAACAAAAAAGGAAACAGAATAATAGTTGTGTTATCAAATACAAAATAAAACTGGCAAAAAATATGAATAGATATTTTCTTGGGATTTTTTAAAATTCAATTTTTAAAAATAACTTTTTCTTAATCTGTGGGCACCGCTGGCAAAGCAAGCATTTATTACAATTCAGAGGGCAGTTAAGAGCCAGACTCATCAGATCTAGAACAGACCTACTAAGGATGGCGGGTGTCCATGAAGCCGTTGAGGTAGTACAACGAACCAACAGCTTATTTTCACCTTTACTGATTTTTTTTTTTAATTTCAAGATTTAAAACCATAAATTCAAATGATCAAATTACCATAGTGGGATTTGAACTCACTTCCAAAGTAGACTATTAGTCTAAGCCTTGGGATGACGAGTTCAATAACATGACTACTATGCAAGATAGCTAGCAATGCAAGGACCTAGCTCTGATAGCTACAAAACTTTGCAAAGCATCTTATCGTGTACCTGAGAAAAAACGTCACAGAGTTTTACACAAGTTATTATTGGAATTGCTGACAAAAAGACATGCCATCGAAGCTTTTCGTCTTGCACTCATCAGGACAGACGCAAGAATCCCAAATTTCAAAGGGAGCAAAAATTTATGCTCCATGAGAAAAGGGTGCTGATTGGTTGGCAAGTTGAATTTGAGCAACAGATGAAGCTAGCCGTTTCACACTGCTACTGTGCAGTAGCAACACAATTGGTATTTTCCATGAACAGGATGCTGCCATCAAGCCAAAAAGACAGTCTGCCTACCACACAAATGAATAATGTGGTATATGAATTCCAGTGCAGGTGTGATGCCAGGTATGTAGGCTGTATATCCCAATGATGGCGAATCGTATCAAACAGCACATCCCTTCAGCTATTTGCAATAGGCAGAGTACTGACCATACTCAATCAGCCCATACTTGCAATGTGGCTCACTTACACTTGCTAGAAGCTACATATATTCATATGAAGGGCTCTGTCCTCCACAAGCAAAAGGAACATGTCCAGGCATTGTGCCTTTTATGAATTAATCAAAGCATGGGGGGACGATACTTCTCCATGGCAACTTCTCGACCAGAGTGGACTTGTCAACCAATCAGCACGCTTTTCTCATGCAGTATAAATTGTTGCTCCCTTTGAAATTTGGCATTCTTGCCTCTGTCCTGATGAGTGCAAGAGGAAAACCTTTGATAGCATGTCTCTTTTTTTACCAATACTCAAGTTCTGTACTACCAAGTGACTATTATTGAAATGCCTTCTGGTGATAGCAAAATCCCACCAACAGCAACCAAGATGAATAATATGATTTTTGGTAGCATTGGGTGAGGGAAGAACATTGGCCAGGAAACCAGGAGAACTCCTTGCTCTTATTTCAATAGTGGAACAGGATCTTTTACACCCACTGAACGAACAGGTGGGAATCTTGGTCTTTAATATGTCCTAGCAAAAGATGGCACCTCTGATGGTGCAGCACTCCTTCAGTACTGCATTGAAGTGCCAGCCTTGGATTGTGTGATCAAGTATCTAGAGTGGGAGCTCAACCCTCAACATTTTGACTCAAAAGCCCAAGCATTACCCACGGAGCCACACTGGCACTGTGAGAAAGTTATTGGCATGTGATTCCCTAGCACAGTGAGGTTCAGATCTCACTCTCCTGCCCCGTGAAAAGTTAGAATGTGGATGCCAGGTGCTCACATGGGGATAGGGAACAAGTACAGGTCCAAAACTTCTATGAAATAGTTTAGTTTAAATGAAGAAGAAAAAGAAATGGAAGACTTGCATTTATATAGAAACTTTTACAACCTCAAGGCATCCAAAAGTGCTTTACAGCCAATTAAATACTTTGTGAAGTGTAGTCACTAGTGAAGTTGAAGCCCCAATCAGATCATCCATGATCTTATTAAATAGCCGAGCAGGCTTGAAGGGGCCGAATGGCCAACTCCTGCTCCTAATTCATATGTTCGTATTGTAGGAAACATGAAACCAATTTGTGCACAGCAAGCTCCTACAGACAGCAATCGCCAGATAATCTGGTTTAATGATGTTGGTTGAGGGACAAATGTTGGCCAGGGAACCAGGGAGAACTCATCTGCTCTTCTTCAAAATAAGGCCATGGGGATGGAGCCATTGCTCTTGATGTGTGGAAGCTGAGATAACGCTACCATCATCTGATGTTAGAGAACAAGAAAAGGAGAGAGGACAGCACTACATCCTTGCTTGATCAACTAACAGCTGAATTGGACATAAACAAAGGCCCAGGTTCATCTGGTGTGTCAAGTCTGCTGAGGGCCACTCTGGTTTGGAAATGACCTCTGGGTCACATTATAAATATCACTGCTACTCACTCATTATTATATGCAAGATTAACAGTCTTTCATTAAGGTACCTCTGACAGTGCAGCACTACTTCAGTACTGCACTGGGAGCGTCAGTCTACATTTTGTGCTCAAGTCTCATGGATTGGAACTTGAACCTACAACATTCTGACCCAGAAGCAAGAAGGATACCACTGATCCACATATGACACCTTTTATTACTCTTGCATGGTGTAATGGCAGCCCATTGATCACTACGTGGAGTGGCCTGCTGGAAAGCACGTACATGTAGGAGAATGTGCAGCTGCAGCAGGATTGGACTTGTCCATGAAGCCCCCCTCAGTTGAATAGCATACCGACACTCTCAGTATATTGGGTTGAGGTGCTGGAGACTGCCAGCGGAACCTATATCTCAACACGGTGTCAGTTCAGTGATCTTTAGGTGAGGAAATGATTTCAAATTACATTTTAGTGGGAGAGAAAGACTGAACTGATTACTAACATTCGCTGCATGAACAGGGCAAGGTGACCAGAAGTTTATGTTGAGTGACTGAGATGGCAGCTGCAGAAATAAGAAACCTTTCGTTTTTCATTTAGACAAACTAATTGACTAAATTGTTAAAAATTGTGCTTAGAATTTTATGCTCTTGGCCCTCAAGGAACAATTAAACAACTTAAAATTTAAAAAAGGAAGGGGGTTAACCTGGTTATGATGTAATAGGCAACCACTTTTCAAGAGCTGAGCTGTCCCAGAGCGGATGGACAAGGGCTGACAGCAGGAGACTTGCAAATCTCTGAATGGCTCTTTGTGTCTCTATGGTGAGACAAGGAGTCGGGACTTTTTTTTGATGAGAAAGTGTTGTACAGATCGCGCCTAATATGAATCATTTTGCCTTGGGAGTGATTGCGAGTGAGAAAATGAATAAACATCACAGTGAGATACACTGGTTCAGGTTGCCAGTCATTAACAGTTTATGGGAACTGGGAGACACATAATGGAGAGAGGCTGAGCCATTGTCCACCAACAATCCACCTCCAACACCCACCCAACCCCCTCCCATCACCCAAGCTCATTCTCCCAATGCCTCTCCAAAAGTTAAAGGAGAGAAGAAATGCTTCTGACTGTTAGAGCTGGTGCTTGGCGTCTCTTAAAATAGTTTATCATTTATCTGAGAATAGGAAAGAGAGAAAACCAGGAAAGAAATCTCGTCTGAACCCATCATTCGGAAAACAATCAGACATTTCCTGACCATTCAAGTGTCCCCACTCTCCTGTATCATTGTGGCCATCTTTTGGGTCTTATAAACTTTATGGGACTTGATAGAAAAATGAACATTGTTGTAAGCGGTTCCATGGAAAGTTTGGATGAACTTCAGCTCATTTTTGCACAGTCGGGTAAATTCATTCACCACAGTCTGGAGCTCACTCAAAGAGGGAAAGGAAGATTTACATTTCTATAGCACCGTTGACAATCTTGGGGCGTCTGAAAATGCTTTACAGCCAATGAAGGACTTTTGAAGTTGAGTCACTGTTGTGCAGTTGTAATCAGCCCCTCTATAACCAACACACAGCCTGTCCCAATTTCAGCTACCAGCTCCAATATTACCAGCACGATATGGTTGAATTTCCTGAGTTATTTTGCCAAAACTCTCATTGAAGTTCAGCCAGGGTCCAGCAGAATGAGGTCAGAAAATGATCGGGCAAATCTACATCAGGTCCCAACTTTGTTGGGAGATCTCGCTTGGTGTGAGTGTGGAGGGCATTAGACTGAGTGGGAAGGGATGCAGTAACCTTCAGAAGAGCAAGAGTAGGCACTACGTGGGGTGGGGAGTGTGCATTTAGACTAGGGAAATGGACTGGAGTCCCCACGAAATGGGTACATTAAGTCCTGGAAATGTATCTATCCTGTGTACAGGAGCTGAAAAAGGGGACATAGTATAGGCTTTGAGGAGCAGCCTGGTAAGAGTCTGGTGGAGTCAGCATTGGAGGTGAAACTGCTGGAATTGTATCCCAGTGCCAAACTGTCCTACTTTCAGATAGTCCTTCCCCACTGCCAACAGCTACCTCACAACTGGTACATCCAGTACTGATTTAAATGGTCTCTATTGTTGGCTAGCAAAGTATTCACAATTAACCAAGAGAAAACTGGCTCTAGGATCAGCTCATAGTCAGGCTAGATTCCACCAAACGATTTTGCTTAACTATAGCCTTTGAAAAAAGCAAAGTTTGCTTTGCTTATGGGAACCAAACTACCAAACACTGAGCATTCACTTTGTCTTAGGTTTCTACCACGGAGCCTCAGAATCCACGCATGCAGTTCAAATCCCTGTTCCTATTCATTTGCAGATAAATCAACTAAATGAAACCACCAGACTAACATCTGCCTCAGACTAACGAAGCTATGGCATTAAGAATAGCAGTGGTGCAGTGGTAATGTCACTGGACTAGTAATCCAGAGGCCCGGGCTAATACCATGGGTTCACATCTTACCACAGCAGCCGATAGAATTTAAATTCAATTAATTACATTTAAAAATCTGCATCGAGAGCTAGTCTCAATAAAGTTGCCATGAAACTATCATTGTTTTTTAAAAAAACATCTGGTTTACTAATGTCCTTTAGGGAAGGAAATCTGCCATCCTTACCTGGTCTGTCCTACTTGTGACTCGAGAGCCGCAGCAATGTGGTTGACTCTTAACTGCCCTCTGAAATGGACTAGCAAGCCACTCAGTTGTCGAGGGCAATTAGGGATGGGCAACAAATGCTGGCCTTGCCAGTGACACCCATATCCCATTAAAGAATAAAACACTCCCAATGCTGTACTAAGGCAGTCAGAGATGCTGTCTTTTTGAATGGACACATTAAAACCAGAAGTCCCATGTGCTTGTTTCGGCGGGTGTAAGAGATCCTGTTTCACTACTGGAATAAGAGTTCTCCCAGTCTTCTGGCCAAAATTCTTCCCTCAACAAATGCTACCAAAAACATATTATCTCATCATTCATCTCAGTTGCAGTTGGCGGGATTTTGTTGCACAACAAGGCTACTGCATTTCAATAATAATTTGTGTAAAATTCTTTGACATGTTTCCTCAGAATAAGTGCTTTGGAAGTATAGTGTTTTGGTAGGTCCTAAGGTTGTGAAAGATGTTATATAAATACTAGTTCTTTCTATAATGGACATGCAAATGTACTGCGATTGAGAACTGATCACCTGGTGATAGATGCCATCCTTTAATTGATCAATCAATCCATAATTTGGAACACTGGACATGCTGTGCCACCTTCAGATATTTTGGAGAACTACTTCCTTCCTCTTTCATTCTTTCTACCCCTTCTAAAGGTGCTGACTCTCACTGGGATTTGCTTCCATTGTCTACTTACTCTGCTTGGCTCAGTTGGTGGTTCCTCTGAGGCAGAGGATTGTGTGTCGAATGCACACTCCAGAACTTGAGCATTTAACCTGGGCTGCGACTTTTTCATTGCCTGTCAGCTCATTTCTTAAAATTATAGAATCATACAGCACAGAAGGAGGCCATTCTGTCCATTGTGCTTGTGCTGGCTTTTTGAAAGAGCTGTCCAATTAGTCCCATTCCTCTGCTCTTTCCCTGTAGCCCAGCAAATGCTTACTTTTCTAATATTTATCAAATTCCCTTTTGAAAGTTACGATTGAATCTGCTTCCACTGCCCTTTCAGGCAGCGCATTCCTAATCACAACAACTTGCTAAGTTAAAACTGTTTTTCCTCATGTCACCTCTGGTTCTGTAACCAATCATCTGTATCCTCCCGTTATTGACCCTTCTGCCACTGGAAACAGTTTCACCTTATTTAGTCCATCCAAACCCTTCAAGATTTTGAAGACCTCTATAAAATCACCCCTTAACTGTCTCTGGTCTAAGAAGTTCCAGACTGAAATATTTTTCGTTAACTGTGCATGGGGAACAACGGCCATTTAAAGTAAGAAAATAGGTTTATTCCAGGTCTCAGTTCTCATGTCACCATCAATCATGCTTTCAGTCAGTCTTCCCATTCCACATTGCTATCCAGAGGTAAAGATGTTCTGACAAAGGATCATTGACCTGAAATATTAACTTTGTTTCTCTCTCCTGCTGATGCTGCCAGACCTGTCTGCTCTCTCAGCTGGATGTAAAAGATACCACAGCACTATTCAATAGAAAATCGGGGAGTTCACCTGACAACCTGGCCAATGTTTACTCCTAAATCACAGTCAGTGCACAGCATTCTTGCCTCTGAGTCAGACAGTGTTGGGTTTAAGTCCCACTCCAGGGCCTGAGCATAAAAATCAAGGCTGACACTCCAGTACAGTACTGAGGAAGTGCAGCCTTTTGCATGAGATGTTAAATTGTCTGCTTTCTCAGGTGGACATAAATGATCCTATGGCACTATTTTGAAGAGGTTCAGAGGTGTTATCTCCGTTGTCCTGCCAATATTTATCCCTCAAGCAACCAAAAAAAAAACGATTATCTGGTCATTATCACATCGCCGTTTGTGGAATCTTGCTGTGCACAAATTTGCTGCTGTGTTTCCTACATTACAACACTGACGAATCTTCAAAAAGTACTACATTGGCTGTAAAGCGCTGTGAGACATCCAATGGTCGGGAAAGGTTCTATATAAATGCACTTTTTAATCAGATACTACCCGATCTGCTGAGTGTTTCCAACATCTTCAGTTTCTACCTGAAATAGCAGGTTTGGTCATAATCTCATTGCTGTTTGTGAGATCTTGCCAAGTATAAACTGACTGCCACTATTTCTACATTAGAACAGTGACTAAGCTTCAAAAGTACTTCATTGGATGTGAGGTAGTTTGGGATGTCCTGAGATGGTGCAAGGCCCTACATAAAGGCAAGTCTTCCTTTTTTACTGGTGTGGGGGGCATCAGAACATTTACAGAACAACTTGGAATGCCTTCGCAGATTAGGCTTGTGCATGAAGAATAGCCACTCAAGATGAGATTGTAAATGTTGCCTCAGCCCATCATCTGCTGAAACCCTCACCCATGACTTTGTTACCTCCAGATCTGACTATTCCAACGCTCTGCTGACTGACCTCTCAACGTCCATGCTCCATAAACCTGAGTTCATCTCAAACACTGCTGCCCGTGTTCTAACTTGCACCAAGTCCCGTTCACCCATCTCGCACTGTGCTCCCTGACTTATACTGGGTCCCTACTCAGTAAAACTTCAATTTTAAAATTCCCATCCTCGTTTTCAAATCTCTATTGGCCTCGCCCCTCCCTATCTCTGTAATCTTCTCCAGCCCTACAGCCCTCCGAGATCTCTGGGCTCCTCCAATTCTGGCTTCTTGCGCATCCCTCATTTTAATTGCTCCACCATCAGTGTCCGTGCCTTCAGCTACCTGGGTCCTAAGCTCTGGAATTCCCTCCTTAAACCTCTCCACCTCTACTATCTCTCTCCACCTTAAAACCTACCTCATCTGTTCGAATACCTCATTACGTGGCTCATTATCAAATTTTTGACAATGCTTCTGTGAAGCGCCTTGGGACGTCTTACAAAGTTAAAGGTGTTATAGCCCATGCATCACCTACCCTAGCAACAGCTGGCATCTTCAGGAAGAGATGGGAGAAACCGGGACAAAAAAAAATGAACCGCAGAGATGTAGATGGCGGTGCAAGAGTTAAAAAGAAAAGAGTTTAGGCGTAAACTCGCTGTGAAGGGCCCTTGTTGTATTTCAAGAGGTGGACCACAGCTAACTCATTATTCCAGCTCTCTCCATATGAAAGGACTCGGTGGGAAAGTTTGGACAAGGGGAGCTTGTGGTCCCGCAGCCGCAGAATTAATTTGCATAGATTTACATAAGGTTTCCTTTTCTTGTATCTGAACTTGAATAACAAATAGCCACTTGTGTCTCGAAAGAATTAGTGTCTGTAAACTTTTCTCACATAGCCATGGGAGCGGGCAGGAGAAGCGGGGAGAAAAACTAATGGGCAAGTACAGTATTAGTAGATAGATTAATAGTGTAACTCAGAAGGGAGGCTTTTCTGATCTCTGCATTCAGCCTCATCCATTCCCTCCTCTTCAGCCAGAACAGTTGGGTTATTCTGCGATGTGAACTTTCCCATAGTCATTGCCAACTATCGCCCCTACCAACAACAACTTGCATTGATATAGCACCTTTAACATAATAAAATGTCCCAAGGTGCTTCACTGCAGTGTTACAAAGAAAATATGACACCAAGCCACAAAATGAGATATTAAGTCAGAGGATCAAAAGCTTGGTCAAATGCTTCTTGCAAAACACATCATTAGGTTATCATTTTTACATTAAGCCTCACCTGGGAGGGTGCTGAGTAACTTGTTGGACCATATTAGAGAGCAGCGAACCATGTTGATTGGGACACCAGTCACATATATGGAGTTAGGTCACAGATCAGCCATGATCTCAATGAACGGCAGGTAGAAAAGGTTCGAGGTGCTAAATGGCCTCCACCCGTTTGTATAAGCACTACACTGGCTAAGAACGGCAGGTTTGCTCCCTAAAGGACATGAGTGAACCGGCTGGGTTTTTATGATAATCCAACAGCTTGTGGTCACTTTAGCAGATACCAATGTTTTATTATAACTAACGGTCTCGAGAGTGGAGTTCAGAAAGAAAGAATTAGCATATATATAGTGCCTAACATGACCTCAGGACATCTCAAAGTGCTTCACAATTGACAATGTACTTTTGGATTGTAGGAAACAAGAAGATATTTGCACACTGATATCGGTTTTAATTTCCTAACTCAAATTCAAATTCCCATGGTGGGATTTGAACTCACGGTTACAGGAATATTTAGCCAGGCCTCTGGATTACTAGTCCAGGAACGCAACCATTACACGACTGTACCAAATACAGAAAGTGGCTAACGGTCACTGGAACATGATCCTCAACCTCAAACTCTTTGGCTGAGTTTCCGATTAATCTGAATCAGTCCCTATCTCATCCTAATACAGTTCTGGCCCCATGAGGGGATTTTATGATACCATTCTCATTTACTTGCATTATAAGGAGACTTTTACCTGACTATTTTCTTAAAAAGGTGGAACTATTCTTGACAAACTAAACAATTCCATTAAAAATTCAAGAGGGAGTTCCCCGCTCTCCTCCCTCCACTTGTGTAATGGGGAAAGACATTGCTTAGGACTGGTACTGAGGTACACAGAGCAAGAAATCCCCAATCTGTAAAAAGAGAGTTACAGAGTCATACAGCACAGAAACAGGCCCATCGTGTCCATGCCAGAATGGACCAAATGTCCTTGGTGTCTGGGCGGCACAGTGGCGCAGCGGTTAGCATCGCAGCCTCACAGCTCCAGGGACCCGGGTTCGATTCTGGGTACTGCCTGTGCGGAGTTTGCAAGTTCTCCCTGTGCCTGCGCGGGTTTTCGCCGGGTGCTCCGGTTTCCTCCCACATCCAAAGACTTGCAGGGGATTTAGATTAGATATTTAGATATACAGCACTGAAACAGGCCCTTCAGCCCACCGAGTCTATGATGACCATTAACCATCCATTTATACTAATCTTACACTAATCCCATATTCCTACCACATCCTCACCTGTCCCTATATTCCTCTACCACCTACCTATACAAGGGGCAATTTTATAATGGCCGATTTACCTATCAACCTGCAAGTCTTTTGGCTGTGGGAGGAAACCGGAGCACCCGGAGGAAACCCATGCAGACACAGGGAGAACTTGCAAACTCCACACAGGCAGTACCCAGAATTGAACCCGGGTCACTGGAGCTGTGAGGCTGCGGTGCTAACCACTGCGCCACTGTGCAGTAGGTAAATTGGCCATTGTAAATTGCCCCTAGTGTAGGTAGATGATAGGGAATATGGGATTACTGTAGGGTTAGTATAAATGGGTGGTTGTTGGTCGGCACAGACTCGGTGGGCCGAAGGGCCTGTTTCAGTGCTATATCTCTAAATAAATAAAAATAAATCATGGAGGGAGGAAACATCAATGAAGATTCCCACTCCTGATCATTGCTTAATGACTCAGTGGAAAGTGTGTTGTGTGCAGGCAGCTGGTGAGAACAGGAGCAGGCAGTGCTCTGATGCTCTCCATGGCCCACCGGGACAGGAGGAGGTTATTATGCCACCATTCAATTATGTCATGGCTGAACTGTATCTCACCTCCATCCACCCACCTTGATTCCATAACCCTTAACACTTCTGGCTAACAAAAATGTACCCTCTTCAGTTTTGATCTTTTCGATTGCCTCCCCCCCACCCCCACTCCCACTCCCACAGCTTTTTGGGGAGTGTTCCAGATTTTCACTAGCCATTGTGTGATGAAGTGTTTCCTGACATCACCCCCCTGACCGGCCTGGCTCTAATTTTCAGCGTATGCTCCCCCCGTTCTGGACTCACCCCACAAGAGGAAATACTTTCTCTCTATCGACCCTATCAACTCCTTTAATCATCTTAAACAACTCAACTAGATCACCTCTTAATCTTTGATGTTCAAGGGAATACAAGCCTAATCTATGCAACCTATCCTCACAGTGTAACCCACTTAGCCTACTGCTGACAATCTTGGACCCGATGTGAAGATTGGGTGAGGTATTGAAGGACGACCATTGTATATGAAATCTATGCCTCAGCGAGTGTCAGCACTGTCACGAGAGGAGCGGAGTAAATCAGAAAAGAAACTGCTTTGAAATACCTTTTCCTTCTGGTAATCTCCCAACGCTGTACAAATTCTCATCAGACTTGGCACAGTGGGTGGTCTGGATGATCGACATGTAACGAAGAGGTCCGAAAGAGGGAGCTGCCCAGTCTAATAAGCTCAGAGGATTTAGTCAGTGGTCTCATCGGGTATGTTTGGGGAAACATCACCAACCTGCAGGAAAGAAACAAACAATGAAGGTAAAGATTTCCAAAGTAACCGTTTATCTATTAATATACTAAAGCCACCTTACTTTTGCAGCGCTTCCTCTCAATTCTCTTTTCCATTTATGAATTCCTACAACCCCATTTACAATAGAAACTGCTATGTAAACATGTCACATTGTAATTATACCCTCCTGCCAGCAGAGGTGCTGCCACACTAGAACAATGGTATAATTACAACATGACGCAGGCTGTTACAGTTATAAAGGTGGGCATAGGAATTTATAAAGGACGTTTTGGACAGTGTATTGCTGAAAAGTTCGGTATCAGGCCATAGAGCTGGCACGTTGGAAGCCAGAGAACTGAAAATGGCCGCTGGAAGTATTTTGGCCATCTCCTCCACAACCTGTGCAGCACGTCCTGACTGACAGAGCGCTAGCATGGGCGTGCCGTGTATACGCCGGAAACATGCAGAGTCGGCTGATTGTGACGTCAGTCAGCATCTTTGGTTGATTTGACACAAGTTCTAACAATTTGGACTGCACAGACCCAGTTAACGCACTCATATTCATTCACAGCTGAACACTAAAGTTATTGAAAGGGACAGCCATCCAATTTGCAGGCAATGTGCTTTTGACTTATTTTGCTCTTGTAAAGTTTGTGGAAATACTGCAGTGCGCTCTTGGAGGAGATTTGATGCATCATTGGATTTTGAAGGGACTGTTGCTGCATCCTGATAGGGAGATCAGAGGAGTTTTCTGCCCTGTCGACAGAAAGCCTGCTACAGTTATTGGGGCTGTAATTGCAGTCCCTCTTAGGTTGAAAGCGACAGGGGAAATGGAGCTCATGCTGCAGAGAAGGGAAGCTGTGCGCAAAGGGAGAAAGAGGAGGGCTCTCAACCGAAGGTAAAGTTGGTATTCAACCAAGCACAGAACATCATTTCAATAAATGCCTGCGACCCTGACACAGCCACAACGCCTTCAATCTGAAGCAGTCAATCAGTCCTGCCAACTTTGGGCCACTACGAGGGCTCAGGTGACATCAGCAAGCCTGTCCCCCTACAGTTCTACTCTGCTCCCTCCTGCTTTGGGCTACCTTGTCCAGAAAGAGATAGGGAAGAGTGTCAGTGATTGTGTTTGGGTGATGTGCCTGCCAAAGCTGAATAGCTGGAGGTATGTGGAAGCAGCAAGAGATGGATGTGAGGCTGGCAACATGGCTAGTTGTGTGAGGTTGAGGTGGAGTCTATGAATATTCGGCATGAGTCCTGATTGCTGATGAATGAGTGATGGGGCTGTGGTGGAAGGAGCAGTGTGAGAGGTTGGTGGTGAAGTGGGTAGGGGATGTCTTGTGAAGATACATTCACTGACCTTAACTGCCCGTATAAGGTCATTGAACTTCTTGCGGCACTACTGCCAGGACCTTGGGACCAGATTCCAGGAATTGACCTTCCTCGTCACCTGCTCCTATTCCCTTTTCAGGGTTCGCCTTGAGAACCTCCTGGCCTCCTGCAGAAACACTGCTTCTCCCCTCCTTTACTAATGCCTCCAGCACCGCATTGGAAAACCTGGGAGCCCGTGCTCTGCTCTGCTGCTCCATTTTGGGTGCTTCTCCTTCGAGCCACATCCGGCACAGGCTGTCAGCAGCAGATTCTGCATAATGAGTGCAGTTCTCCTTTAAGAGATGCAGACTAGCTGAAACGTGTTAGCCATGCACAGTGCTGAGCCCCCTGTTGAGTGTGCAGCAGCACTTGGTCTGACTTACAACTGCATTCCATAGACCGATTATTCCCATTCCCTCTAAGCCCACTTCTACTGAAGATTACACTTGGTCCTGACTTCCTCCCGATATAACGCAACAGGAGATGGACCAGTACATATATATCAATGTTTAATGTACAATTTGTTCCTTCAGACTCACACTTTTGTCATAGGTACAAAACAATCTTAGGGGGGTTAAAAAAAAAAGAAAGGCCCAGCAAGTGCCCTGGAGCCTGAAATTTACTAGCATTTTCTAATCTGCAGACTTTGTGCCCTTAAAGGGGGCACAATTTCACTTAGCAGCGGAATAATACATTGCTGTGTAAGCCTCTGCTCTTTATGGAACAGCATTTCATTTGGATTAACATGATAGATAGAAAGACTTAGCAAGATAATGAAACACCAGAATCTTTGGGTTCCATCAAGCATGAACTGTTCAGTATAATATGTCTGTAGACATTGAAGTATCTCAGTCAGGGCCTGGAAGTCAGTGCTGTGGCTACACTGCTCTCCCAATTTTCCAACAAACTGTGAGAGTCATGAATCGGAAGCACTGACCCCCTTGTCCAGCACGATTTCATGTTCCATCAGATATGGGGCTCCAGACGGGGAATGTCAACCCATAAAATTTCACCCATTTCCCCACCCCAATGCTTGCTGACCTACCTTGTCTCCCACTCCACCCATGTATCAAGTTTAAAATTCTCATCCTCATGTGGACATCCTTCCGGGGTAGCCTCCACCCTGGCTCCAATGCTATAGTTCTCCAAGATCCCTGCATCCTTCCAACTTGTCATCCTCCCACTTCCTTTGCTCCACCATTGGCGGCCATGACTTCAGCCTCCTTGGCCCTAAGCTCTGGAATTCTCTCCCTAAACCTCTTCACCTCTCTTACTTTCTCTCTCTCTTTTTCCTTCTTTGACCAAGTGTAGGATGGCCTGTCCTGATGTCTCCTTCTTTGGCTTGGTGTCAATTTCTTTTTTGATAATTGTTCCTATAGAGCATCTTGGGGCATTTTACAATGTTAAAGATGCTATAGAAATGCAAGATGTTGATGTTTTTAGAAAAATAGATTCCCCATTTTAAAAGAAAATTCTGTAAAGGAGATTCTTTGATTTTCAGCAAAACTACATTTTGAAAGTTAAAGCCCCAGATGAAATAACAACACAGATTTAATTGAATTTAATTGTAGTCAGGAGATTTACATAAACATAAGAACTGAAAAAACAGGATCAGGAATAGGCCATTTGGCCCCTTTATCCTGCTCTGCCATTCAATAAGATCATGGCTGATAGGAAAGTGGAATTAAGGCCATTTTCCTGCCTGCCCCCCATAACCCTTGACTCCTTTATGGGTCAAAAATCTGTCTAGCTCAGCCTTGTATATATTCAAATACTCAGCCTCCGCTGCTCTCTGGGGAAGAGAATCCCAAAGAAATTTCTCCTTATCTCCATTTTAAAAGGGAGACCCCTTATTTTGAAACTGTGCCCCCTAGTTCTAGATTCCCCCACAAGGGGAAACATCCTCTCAGCATCTACCCTGTCAAGCCCCCTCAGAATCTTGTCTGTTTCAATAAGATCACCTCTCATTCTGCAAAACTCCAATGAGTATAGGCCCAACCTGCTCAACCTTTCTTCATAAGACAATCCCTTCATCCCAGGAAGCAGCCTAGTTAACCTTCTCTGAACTGCTTCCAATGCAACGATATCCCTCCTTAAGTAAGGAGATCAAAACTGTACACAGTATTCTAGGTGCAGTCTCACTAACACCCTGTACAGTTATAGCAATTGTTCCTGACTTCTCCACTCCAGACCCCTTGCAATAAATGCCAACATTCCATTTGCATTCCTAATTACTTGTTGTACCTGCATGCTGACTTTTTGCGATTCATGTACAAGGTCACGCAGATCCCTCTGTACTGCAACATTCTGCAGTCTGTCTCTACGTAAACAATATTCTGCTTTTCTATTCTTCCTGCCAAAGTGGACAACCTTACATTTTCCCACACTATACTCCTTCTGCCAAATTTTTGCCCACTCATAACTCATAACTTGCTTTCCTATCTGTCTTTGTATTGTTTGCAAACTTGGTCACAATACACTCGGTCCCTTCATCCAAGTCATTAATATAGATCATCAATAGTTGTGGCTCCAGCACTGATCCCTGTGGCACTCCACTAGTTACAGTTTGCCAACCTGAAAATGCCCCATTTATCCCAAATCTCTTGTTTACTGTTAGTTAGCCAGTCCTCTAGCCATGCTACTATATTACCCCCATACAATGAGCTCTTATCTAGTGTAGTAATCTTTTATTTGGCGCCTTATAGAATACAGTACATCTACTGGTTCACCTTTATCCATCCTGTTTCTTATATCCTCAAAGAACTCTAATAACTTTGTTAAACACAATATTCCTTTCATAAAACCATATTGACTTTGCCTGATTAGATTCCGATTTTCTACATGTTCTGCTATACATCCTTAATAATAGATTCTAGAATTTTCCTAATGATAGTTGTTAGGCTAACTGGCCTATAGTTTCCTGCTTTCTCTCGTACCCCACCTCCCCCACCTTTCTTAAACAGAGGTGTTACATTTGAGGTTTTTTAATCCACTGGGACCTTTCCAGAATCTAGGAAACCAATGCATCCACTATCTCTGCAGCCATTTCATTTAAGGCTCTAGGATGCAGGCCATCCAGTCCAGGGGACTTCCACGGGTCCCTGAAGGTGGCAGGACAGGTAGATAAAGTGGTGAAGTAGGCATATGGAATGCTTTCCTTTATTGGCTGAGGTACAGAATACAAAAGCAGGGATGTGATGCTGTAACTGTATAAAACGCTGGTTATGCCACAGCTGGAGAATTGCATACAGTTCTGGTCATCACATTACAGGAAGGACATAATTGCTCTGGAGAGAGTACAGAGGAGATATACAAGAATGTTGCCAGAGCTTGAAAATTGCAGCTCTGAGGAAAGATTGGATAGGCTAGGGTGGTTTTCCTTAGAACAGAGGAAGCTGAGGGGTGACTTAATTGAGGTGTACAAAATTATGAGGGGCCTAGATAGAGTAGATAGGAAGGGCCTGTTTCCCCTAGCAGAGAGGTCAATTACCAGAGGTCACAGATTTAAGGTGATTGGTAGAAGGATTAGAGGGGACATGAGGAAAAACTTTTTCATCCAGAGGGTGGTGGATGTCTGGAATTCACTGCCAGGGATGGTGGTGGAGGCAGAAACCCTCAATTCATTTAAAAGGTACCTGGACATGCACCTGAAGTGCTGTAACCTGCAAGGCTACGGACCAGGTGCTGGACGATGGGATTAGATTGGGCGTCTAGTTTTTTCAACCGGCGCAGACATGATGGGCTGAATGGTCTCTTTCTGTGTCATAACTTTTCTATGGTTCTATGGACTTATCAGTCTTTAGTTTTCCTAGTACTTAATCTGTAGCAAGAATGCTATTCTTGGGAGTTTTTTGTGTCTTCTACTGTGAAGACAGATACAAAATAATTGTTCAAAGTCTTTGCCATTTCCTTGTTTCCCATTATTAATTCCCCAGTCCCATTCTCTAAGCGACCAACACTTATTTCAGTGACTCTCTTCCTTTTTATATATTTGTAGAAAGTTTTACTGTTCTTATATTTCTTGCTAGTTTACTCTCATACTCTACTTTCTCCCTCTATTATTTTTTAGTCATCTAGTAGCTAGTTTCTAAAATTTTCCCAATCTTCTGGCCTACCACTAATCTTGGCAGTAATGTACGTCTTTTTTTTTTCAATTTGATACTATCCTTACCTTCCTTAGTTAGCCACAGATGATGCATCCTTTTCATAGATTCTCCGGCTGGGACTTTATGTGGCAATGTTGGCTCCATCCACCAGATTAAAAGTCAGGAGTGAACCCACCTCCACCGGGCCTGGAAGCCATATGGTAATTTTATGTGGCCCAGGGCCTTAATTGGCCTCAGGCAGGAATTCCGCCCCCTTGAGGTAGGAAGACCTTCCTCCAAATGCTGCCGGCCAATCAGAGAGAGGACAGCTCCTCAGTCCCAATGGCGCCTCGGGGAGCAGTGGCCACTGTTGGGACTGCACCCAGTCCAGAACAGAATCATGGATGCCGCTCCCGAAAAAGGTAAGAGGAGTTTCGAGTCTCGCCGGGGAAAAGTGGCTGGGCCCCAGCGAGGGGGTTTGGTGTTGTTCAGGAGGGTGGGGGGAGGTGCTCTATTGGGGGTGGCTTGTGCTGCTGGGGCACAGTTTGTTCGATCAGGAGGGCACCCTCATACCCAGGCCTGCCAGGAGGCTGTCAGGTTTTACTGGGTGGCTTCCTCAGGTGCTGAAGTTCCAGGCCGCCACTGGTAAAATACCAACAGTGGCGGAAGGAGGCCCTTAAGTGGCAAGTAACTGGCCACTTAAGGGCCTCAGTTGGTCTGGGGTGGGCAGGCTGTTTTCAACCACTCCGCTGATGGTAAAATGGCAGCAGGGGTGGATAGGCAATGGAAATGGCACCCACCAACCTCCCACTTGATTTTACGCCACCCCCCCTCCCCCACCCTGCCTCCATTCTGTTCCTGGCTGGAGGGGGAAGTGGGGGTGAAATTCCAGTCTTTCTCTCTGTTGAGATGCTTTGTTTGGCTTTTTCTCTTTTTGTCGGTGGAGTTTAGATTGAACTGGGCACAATAGCGACCAGGTATGTGTGAGAGTTAGTGGCTGTGAACAGGCTGGGCCCCGGGCCTTGCTGTGCCCATGAAAAGTCTGGATGAAACTCAGCCCTTTTAGCAAGTGGCCAATGGCCCACTCGACTCGTCGACAATGTGACAGGCTGAAGATATATTCCCATCCTGACTGCAACAACAAGGATCAGAGAGAAGTCTGGAACACTCGGCTTAAACCACCAGGAGGCCTTCACTGCGCAGGCTTTACGGTCGAGATTTCAGTTTGAAAGGACAAGGCCTCTGACACTGCAATCACGATTGCCTGAAGAATTTGAGAAATGTCGGTTGCAAAGCTCACTGCTTACTATTGATACATGACAGCTTGTGTTTATTTAGCACCTTTCACAATCTCAGGATGTTCAAAAGTGCTTTACAGCCAATGAAGTACATCTCATGAAGCATATTCACTGTTTGAATGTAGGAATGATGGTTGCCATTTACAAGATGCACTGCAGGAACTTCCAAGGCTTCTTTGACAGCCCCTCCCAAACCTATGATCTTTACCGCCTAGCAGGACAAGGGCAGCAGATGCATGGGAACACCAGCACCTCCAACTTCTCCACCAAGTCACACACCATCCTGACTTGGAAATATATCGCCATTCCTTCACTGATGCTAGTTCAAAATCCTGGAACTCTCTAAGAGCACTGCAGGAGCACCTTCACCACATGGACTGCAGCAGTTCAAGAAGGCGGCTCACCATCACCTTCTCAAGGGGCAATTAGGGTTGGGAAATAATTGCTGGCCTGGCCAGTGATGGCCACATCCCATGACAGAGTACAAAATTTCAATTTACACGCAGCAAGATCACACAAACAGTAATAAGATGCATGACCAGATCATTTGTTTTCATGACTTTGCTTGAGGGTTTAATATTGATCACGATATCAGGGAGAACTCCCCTGCTCATCTTCAAAATAGTGCTGTGGGATCTTACACATCCAGCTGAGAGGGCGGATGGGGCCTCAGTTAACGCCTCATTTAAAAGATGGTACCTCTGACTGTGCAGCACTCCATCAGTACTGCACTGGGAGTATCAGCCTGGATTTTGGTGCTCAAGTACTAGGAGTTGGGGTTGAACCCATAACCTTCTGACTCAAAGGCATGGCTACCCACTGAACCATGGTAAATATTTAAGAGTTAATTGCCAATCTCCACTTATGCCCCTGTTGGTAAACACTGAGCCCCACAGAGCAGGGAGATACCAGTCTCTAGCCCTGGTCAGTGTCACATTAGTCACTCTCAGCAGGCATGCTGGTATGGCTGCACTAGTTGTCCTTCGTGTCACTGGACTAAAAAGGGGTTAAATTGGCCAATGGTCCCTGACGGAAAGTGCATATTTATGGACGTTTGACGAGAACAGTATCGGGCTCACGGTGATAATTCCACAATGGTATAGCCTGCTGACCTTTTCCATCAAGAATGGCCCCTTGTGCAAAGTACTGTTCATTAGTTAGAAGCCCTGGGTCCACATTGCAGCACATGTTAACACATTCAAGTGAGAAGGGGAGAAAATAGAAATTTAAAATCACTTGCATCATGCAAAAAAGAAACAATGAATTTTCTTTGTATTGAAGGTTACGGATTGCTCATGGGTAGATACGTGGAAAATTTAGAAATAAATTGAGCAGCCTTGAGATTTTGTGTTTGTCACATGCAGGCACCCATAGTGTGTGTTCCAA
Source organism: Heterodontus francisci (assembly GCF_036365525.1). Taxonomy (NCBI): domain Eukaryota; kingdom Metazoa; phylum Chordata; class Chondrichthyes; order Heterodontiformes; family Heterodontidae; genus Heterodontus; species Heterodontus francisci. The sequence goes on from NC_090406.1 coordinate 6,808,901, forward strand.
TGAACTCTAGAGTTTGCTGATGTAACAATTCCACCACTGTAAGGATCTGCCATCAGCCCAACTCCAGCTGTAGTGCTACATTCTTGGTCTCACTATCTCAACTGACCTCAGTTGGATCATCCTCAATCTCCTCTATTGTCAATGCAGGTGTCAAAATTTCTTCTCTTGAGTCAAATTCTTCTCTTTCCTTCAACAACTCTTTATTCTCTATAATGGCAAAATCTCCCCAAATGATGCACCAATATCAGTTCTGGTTCAGTGGCACTCTTGCCTACTGAGTCCAAAGATTGTGCGTTCAAGCCTCACTCAGAGACTTGAGCACATAATCTTTCAGATGAGACATTAAATCGAGGTCCTGTCTATCCTCTCAGGTGGATGTAAAAGATCCCATGGCCACTATTTCTAAGAAAAGCAAGGGAGTTCTCCCGGTGTCCTGACCAACATTCAACCAACATTTCTAAAAGAAATTAGAGATTATCCGTCCCATTATCACATTGCTGTTTGTGGGGCCTTGCTGTGAGGAAAATGTTGACTGGGTGAGCTCCCCTGCTGTTCCAATAGCGGGATCTTTCATGTCCACCTCAAAGGGCAGAAAGGGCCTCAGTTTAACATTTCATCCAAAGGATGGCACCTCTGACAGTGCAGCATTCCCTCAGTACTGCACTGGGAGTGTCAGTCTTGATTTTGTGCTCAATTATGTGGAGTAGAGTGTTGAACCCACACCCTTCTGACTCAGAGACAAGACTGAGCAAAGGCTGATCCGCATGTGGGTAGGGCTGACAATCTTGGTGTCCTTCACTATGGGTCTTAGGCCATTAATTTTAAAATTGGCCTTAACTGACCCAGAGGAAGAATTGGTGGCATTTGTTACAATAAATTGAAGCCTCATTTATGCGTCTTCTAAAGAATGGAGTGTTCCTAAATCCTTCTTTTAAAATAAAAAAAGGCTTACAAAAACCTTCCAACTGAGGACTCAACCAATGGACCACAAATACTCAGGAAATGCACAAACAGCCCAGAAGCAGTCCAATTTTATTGTATTTCTCCTGAACCATTGACCCTCAAAGGACAATGAGTGACAGAAATGACTTGAAGCAGGGTATCCAACCCCACGCTCCCCTTTCCCTGCACTCCCCTTCTTCCCCAGTTTTTGTTGCCTTTCAATAATAAATGCTTGATCCTTGTCCAGCCATTTGACCTGCCTTTGACACCCACTCTTTCTTGAAGAAAGATCTCAGCCTTTCTTTCAACCTTGCCCCCCACCCCATCTCGCTGGTTAATAAAATCACTTTCAGTTCTCTGTTAATCTTCTTAAACTAGCCTTGTTGAACAGTTTAGTGAAGAGGAAGAGAGCAAATGGGGATGGGGTGGGGGGACGGAGATGGGTGTGAAGTGTGTCAAGTTTAAAAAAAAATCTGTGGAAACAGAAACAAACTGATTCTACCGGTGAAAATAAAACCCAATGTAACATTTTCACCAGAGCTCCTTAAGGAAAAGTCTTCGCTAAGAAATGTTATCTCTTTCAGTTGCACCTGTGTGCTTCCAACACTTTCTGTACTTGTGTGGTGTGGGCGATGAATATAGATTCCTACTTATTCCCTACAACCTTGGAACAACTGTACAGTGGAATGAAGGGAACAGTTTTCCCTTCACTTTTTCTTAGTGCAGGTGACTCTTTTGATAAATAAAAAAAAATTATAGATTGGAGCTGTGAAATGAGGGGATCACAGGTTTGATTTGCCCCCCTTATTGCTCTGCTGTGTTGTTCCAGGGCTATGGTACAGGGTCCATTTGTATCCCACTAGCCTTTCATAGCGGCTCCCATTCTGTCCCTCAGTTGAGAGTTGCTGATCAAACAGATTCCATGCTGTTCTCTCTCTAATCAGCAAAATAAATCAATTTTTAATTTTTTTATTTATTTCTTTTAGGGATGCAGGCAAGGCCGACATTTATTTCCCATCCCGAGTTGCCCCTTGAGAAGGTAGTGGTGAGCCAGTGTGACCCGCTGCAGTCCGTATGGTGTTGGTGCACCCACAGCACTGTTAGGGAGGGAGTTCCATGGCACTATTTTGGAGAAGAGCAGGGGAGTTCTCCCTGCTGTCCTGCCCAATATTTATCTCTGAACCAACATTACTGAAATAGATGAATTGATCATTTATCACATTGCTGTTTGTGGGAGCTTTCTTGTGCAAGTTGGCTGCTGCATTTCCTACATTGCAACAGTGACTACACTTCAAAAGTAGTTCATTGGTTGTGAAGCACTTTGGGACTTCCAAAGGCGCCATAGAAATGGAAGTTCTTTTTTTCTGTTAGTGAAGGTGGGAAGGAACAGGAGCTAGTGAGTGGAGCTGGGAAGGGAAGTGTTGCTTGTACTTCCCATGAAACCTGAGTGAGATCAAAGTTCCGAGATTTAGAAACTCACTTCAATGGAACTGAATGTCGGGGAGGACGTATTACAAGGAGATAAGTGCGCTTCCTTCCATTTTGCGCCTACGTTCAAATCGAATGTCACCCCTACCTTCTGCTTCAAGAAAAATGTCTGCTTGTACCTTCACTCCCAAACTATACAAAATCAATTGGTGGATTGGAACAGTTAATAAGTAAATACGTTCTCGGGTCGTGGGTGTTGCTGGCACTTTATTGCCCATCCCTAGTTGCCCTGGATACAATTGACTGACTTACTAGTCCGCTGGAGTCAACCAGCTTGGTGTGGAACTGAGTCACATACAGGCCCAGACTGAGTAAGGACAGCATATTTCATCCCTGAAGGGGACATTAGTGAAGTGGTTGGGTTTATCTGACAATACGACAGTTTCATGGTCACTTTTCATTTCTCATTTTATTTTATTTTTTATTTCTTATTTATTTTTTTATTACTTTTCATTTTATTTGGATTTCCAAAAAGCATTCAATAAAGGTGCCACATAAAAGGTTGCTACACAAGATAAGCGCTCATGGTGTTGGGGTGATATATTAGCATGGACAAAGGACTGGCAAACTAACAGGAAACAGAGTTGGGACAAATGGATCATTTTCAGGTTGGCAAACTGTAACTAGTGGAGTACCACAGGGATCAGTGCTGGGGCCTCAACTATTTATAAACTATATTAATGACTTGGATGAAGGGACCGAGTGTATTGTAGCCAAATTTACTGACAATACGAAGATAGGAAGGAAAGCAAGTTATGAGGAGGATACAAAGTGTCTGCAAAGGGATATATATAGGTTAAGTGAGTGAGCAAAAATTTGGCAGATTGAGTATAATGTGGGAAAATTAGGTTGTCCACTTTGGCAGGAAGAATAGAAAAGCAGAATATTATTTAAATGGAGAGAAACTGCAGAATGCTGCAGTACAGAGGGACCTGGGTGTCCTTGTACATAAATCACAAAATGTCAGCATGCAGGTACAGCAAGTAATTAGGAAGGCAAATGGAATGTTGGGCTTTATTGCAAGGGGAATGGAGTATAAAAGTAGGGAAGTCTTGCTACAACTGTACAGAGCATTGGTGAGACTGTACCTTGAGTACTTTGTATAGTTTTGGTCACCTTATTTAAGGAGGGACATCCTTGCATTGGAAGCAGTTCAGAGAAGGTTCACTAGGCTGATTCCTGGGATGAGGGGTTTGTCTTATGAGGCAAGGTTGAGCAGATTGGGCTATACTCATTTGAGTATAGAAGATTGAGCGGTGATTTTATTGAAATGTGTAAGATTCTGAGGGAGCTTGACAGGGTAGATGTTGAGAGGATGTTTCCCCTTGTGGGGGAATCTAGAACTAGGGGGTACAATTTCAAATTGAGGAGTCTCCCATTTAAGACAGAGATGAGGAGGAATTTCTTCTCTCAGAGGGTTGTTACTGTTTGGAATTCTCTTCCCCAGCGAGCAGTGGAGGCTGGGTCATTGAATATATTCAAGGCTGAGTTAGATAGATTTTTGATTGACAAGGGAGTCAAGGGTTATGGGGCACAGGTAGGAAAGTGGAGTTAAGGCCACAATCAAATCAACCATGATCTTATTTAATGGCAGAGCAGGCTCGAGGGGCCGAATGTCCTACTCCTCCTCCTATTTCTTATATTATGTTATTTACCCTCGGTGACATCATCCGAAAGCATTCATTAGTTTTCACATGTACACTGACGACACTCAGCTGTACCTCACCACCACCTCTCTCGACTCCTCCACTGTTGCTAAATTATCAGACTACTTATCTGACATCAAGTACTGGATAAGCAGAGATTTCCTCCAATTTAATATTGGGAAGACTGAAACCATTGTTTTTGGTCCCTGCTCCAAACTCCGTTCCCTAGCTACTGACTCCATCCCTCTCCCTGGCAATAGTCTGAGTTAAGCCAGTCTGTTCGCAGCCTTGATGTCACAGGTGACCCCGAGATGAGCTTCTGACCTCATATTTGTGCCATTACTGAGACCTATTTCCACCTCCACAACATCACCCAACTTTGCCCCTGCATCAGCTTATTTGCTGCTGAAACCCTTATCCATGCCTTTGTTACCTCTAGACTTGACAATTCCAATTCACTCCTGGCTGGTTTCCCACATTCTACTCTCCGCAAACTTGAGGTCATCCAAAACTCTGCTGCCCGTGTCTTAACTCACACCGATTCCCGTTCCCTTATCACCCCTGTGCTCACTGACCTACATTGGCTCCTGGGTAAGCAATGTCTTGATTTTAAAGTTCCCATCCTTGTTTTTAAATCCCTCATGCCTCGCCCCTTTCTATCTCTGTAATCTCTTCCAGCCCCACAGTCCTCCACGCTATCTGCACTCCTCTAATTCTCGCATCATGTGCATCCCTGATTTTAATTGCTCCACCATGCCTTCAGTTCCCTAGGCACCAAGCTCTGGAATACTTTCCCTACACTTCTCCGCCTCTCCACCTTGCTTTCTTCTTTAAGGCATTCCTTAAACCCTATCTCTTTGACCAAGCTTTTGGTCATCTGACGTAATGGCTGGAATTTTGCCGCTCTCAGTGGCTCTGGGGCGGATGAGGCAGAAGAGGATGAGGAATCCGATCCTGTTCCATACCTCCCGGCCACCAGCATTATGTGTGGGGCAGCCACTTAGCGGCCCCGCAGTGTATTTGTGACTCGACACAGTGCAAGCGGGCGGGATGCTGAGCGGCATTGGGGGCGGGGCCACATCCGGAAAAGGCTGCTATAAGCCTTTTAAAAAGACTTACAGCAATGAAATGGGCCAGTTGATTCTTCCCTGGCATCAGAGGAAGACAGCTGTGGAAAGTGTACAGGAGGATACCAAGGCTTTGCACCTGAAAGACTGAAGGAGCACTGGCTGTGTCCAGGAGCAGGAAGAAAGAGGGAAAACATAAACGCTGCAGAACAATCAACAGTAATGGAGGGGAGAGGTTTCCGCACGGCCCCCAGATTCTCGGAGGAATCACTGCAGGTCCTCCTCCAGGCGGTTGAGGTGAGGTAGGAGGTCCTCTTCAATCCAGACGGCAGAAGGCGGCCCTCCCAAGTGACCAAGAGGGCCTTGCTGGAGGTCGCGGAGGAGGTCAGCAGCCGCGGCGTTGTAAGGAGGACATGGCTCCAGTGCTGCACCTGGGTCAATGACCTGCTTCGCTGTGCCCGGGTAAGGGGAATTCCTCATTCATCTAATCGTTAATGTGTCAAGGGGGGGTCTATGAGTCCTCATGCTGCAAGGTGGAAGCCCTGTATGATCATTGTTTGGCTGCTGCCTTGCATTGGGATGCAAGATGGGCAAGTCTGAGATGCATGGTGATCCAGAAGTGTTCCAGTTGGGCGCTGCGTTGGCATAGCAGTAAAATGCAACAACAAATCCTATAGGCGAGGGCGTGAGATACCACCTAATATGTCTAAAGTAAGTATTTTTGTTTAAATAGGAAAAGAGGGCACATAATGCCCGAGAGAAGTCCCGGACCTGTGGTGGCGTGGCCAATCAAGCATACCTGACTAGAATGGCGGAGGATGGCTAGTCGGGAAGGATGGAGGACACGCTGTAGCAGATGGCGAGGCTGGTGGACCTGGCCAGGAGAGTGAGTGACCCATTATGTGGTGTATGAGTGTATGGGGGGTGCGAGGAAGGGCGGTGGTGTGGTGATTGTCTAATGCACTGAAGTGTACTCTCAAAAGTTGCATCACACAGATGTGACCAAAATGCAGTCAGTAACATGTACTGAAGTCTGGATTGCTGATCAAACTGATCAATATGATTTTCCCTGAATATGAAACACAGCAGCGGCCAGGAAGCATCTCAGTGGCTCAACCGTCCACCTCTGAGGATGAGGAGGGCGGCTCAGAGGGTGCACCGTCACATCCTTGCACCTTACCAAGCGCCAGCGCAGCAACTTCCACCATGGTTGGGATTAGTGTATCCGGGGCGACGTGTTCACATACAGGTGTAAGCACAACACAGTTGCCGGGCCAGCCGCCAGAGGCAGAACCGGCCACTGCCTCACACACTCGGAGGACTGTGGCAGGCCAAGCTAGTGCAGAGCCGCAAGCTGATGACGAGCCTCTGAGAACATCCATTCGGCGGGAGATGTTGCTGGTGCAGCATGCGGTGCATGGAGATCTGGTGGAGTTGCCTGAGACACTGCGAGCTATGACTCATACTCTGGAAACATCCATCCAGAGCATGTCAGCTGCAAACTGTCAGGCATCTGGAATCCTCCGTTGAAAGACTGGCGGCTGCAGTGGAGGGGGCTATCGGGTACTGGATGCTATCGGTGACCTCGGAGCGAGTGTGGCCTCCCTGGACCAGAGCATCAGAGAGCAGACTCAGATGCGCTGGCGACAGGTCGAGGCTGCTCATCCCTCTGAGGTTACCACTGAGGACCAGCCGAGCCTCAGGAGGGCACAGGGGCAGCAGCAGATCGCATATGGGAGCTCCTCTCCAGGCGCCCCTCATGCATTCTGCAGCTGCTTGCTCCCTCTGCCAGTGACATGTGAACCGCTAACTCCCAGGGTGTTAGAGGGTGCTCATGATATTTCTCATGAGAACCCTGATATGCCACGGCCTGCACGGCCGAGAGCAGGCAGAGGACGTCCGCCAAAGTCATCAAGAGCAGGGCGGCAGCCTGATCAGCCACCTGCCTCTGGTGAGTCTGGTGGCGAGGGATCGTCCACTCGCAGGAGCATTCGCAAACGTATAAAGAAATCACTGTAACATCACTCCTGGTTCACTGGGTTACTTTCCAATTATTTATTTGATTTGTCTAAGAAAAAAATGTAATAACATTTGTGAAATGAAAATTTTACATGTCACTTAACATGTCATTCCTGAAGTTGCATCCAACATCATAGCTCAACCCGAGAAGTTTTATATGCGAGGTCACACACTTGGGTTGGGTTCAACATGATGTGAAGTTGTGCATTGTCAGATTATCTCTCCCCCTGAAGGTGAGTGTATTTCCCTTCTCAGAAGCTCACAATGACTCCTCTCATACTGCAATGTCAATTATTTGAATATTAAGATCCTCTCAATAGAAACGCCTGCCTATTAGAGCCTCCCTGGTCTCTCTCGCACTTAATGCCAAATGACATTCAGCTTCCTCTCCCCGATCATCATGTGACTGCTGCCCATCTTCCTCATCCAAAATTCTATCCTCATCTGATCACGCCTCGCGCTGACCTTGATCATCCTCCAGGACCTCTCCATTCTCCATCACCAGGTTATGCAAGGCACAGCAGACAACAATAATTCTGGAAACCCTTGATGGTGCGGACTGCAGTGATCCACCTGAGTGGTCAAGACACCTAAATCTCATTTTGAGTAGGCCTATAGTTTGTTCGATTGTCACTCTGGTGGCCGCATGGCTCTCATTGTAAAGTTCCTCAGCATGACCCCTTGGGATCCTCACCAGTGTCATCAGCCATGCCTTCCGAAGATAACCCCTGTCGCCAAGTATCCATCCCTCCAGTCTGTCAGGAGGACTGAAAAGTGCAGGCACCTGGGAGTTTCGGAGAATGAAAGCATCATGACAACTCCAAGGGTAACGTGCACACACCTGCATGATTCTCTTTCGATGATCACTCAGACGAGCTGAACGTTCAGTGAATGGAAGCCCTTGCGGTTAATGAATGCCCCTGACTGACCTGCTGGTACTCTAATGGCCACATGAGTACAGTCTATCATGCCCTGTACCATTGGGAACCTAGCTATTGTGCTGAAGCCTCTGGCTCTCTCAGCCTGACTGGTATCGTCCGTCTTGAATGTGAGAAAATTGTTAGTACGTTGGAACAATGCATCAGTCACAACCTTTATGCAGTGATGCGCTGCTGCTTGGGAGACTCTGCACAAGTCTGCCGTTGAAGCCTGGAACGAGCCACACGCATTGAAGTTAAGAGCTATTGTAACCTTCAGAGTGACTGGCATTGGATGGCCACCGAGGCCGTTTGAGGTAACGTCCACTGCCAGCATCTCACAAAGAGATGTGACAGTCTCCCATGACAGCCGCATCTTCTTCTGCACTGGCATTCTGACAGCTGCAGGTAGCTCAGACACGGGTGGTATACCCTGCCAGTTGGGTAGGCGCGTCTCCTGACATGTGTTCGCACCCGGCCCACTCTGCCACCTGCTCTCCCTCCCACATAATGAGGATCCAGCTGGTTGAGTGTTCCCCTGCCCATTTGTCCTTCTGTCCCTCCTTGGGGCATAGTCCTCATCTGATGATCCACCTCCAGAGTGCATAATTCCCATTGTTGTACTGATGACCAGATGCAATGACCACAGGTATTAGCTTCCAGCTGTTTGGACAGGCTCACACAACCCCCTTCCTTTCACCCAATTACTCAGAGCAGCTAGGACCCGAGCAGCAGTGAGCAGTACTCAGGTGAACCCTTCTGCACAAGCTGCAAATAACATCAATTGTTAGGACACATCAGAAATACCATCAGAATAAATAAACAGCCACAAAGGTACCTCCAACTCCCTCACTGCCTGCCACCTTTTTAAACTTGCCGGGTTCCCGAGACGCCCCAAGACCCGATTTACGGCCATTGAATCAGATGACCCGTGGAAAATTGCTGGCAATTGCTTTCTCAATGACCTTAATGAGCTCTCAATTGCTTTTAGTTGGGGGGGTGGGGGGGGGGCGAGCGGAGACTCGATCTCGTCCGACTTCCTAGGTTTGTGAAATGGCGCCTGTGTGTCATGACACCGGGGACCCGATCCGACGTCATCGTACGCCATTTTACCTCCCAGACGCCTCCGACGGGACAATTTAACATCTTATCAAAAGATGGCACTTCTGACAGTGCAGCATTCCCTCAGTACCGCATGGGGAGATTCAGTCTAGATTATACGCACAAGTCTCTAGAGTGGGACTTGACACCATAACCCCCTGAGTGTGAGGTGAGAGTTCCACCAACTGAGCTTTGACTGACACCTGAATAAGGCTGCGGCCAACGAGTTCTTCAGCCCTGGCTCACAGAGAAATACTCACTGAAATTTTTCGATCAGGTAAGTCGTCCCGCCACCGGGACTGAAATCGCTGGTGGGGAATGGAAACCTGAGTTGCATTTTACCTGTGGAGGCCAATTAAGAGGCCACCAAAGGCAGTTGTCCAATTGAAGGCAGCATAGCCCGCCTCCCAGAGCTGCCAATCCAATCAGGGTGCTGGCAGCTCAGCAGCCTTGGCAATGTCACCAATAGAGGTGGTCACTGCTGAGGCTGCACGAAAAAGAGGGCGCCTCCCCGCTGAAGTAATTTTCTTTGTTACTGAACATGGGGCCAGGCAGGCAGACCCCGGCAATCGAAGGGGGCGCACCCTTCGGCGGCATGCCATAGCTGCGGGGGTGACCATTACTACCAGGGGCCCTTCCATGGGCCATAGAATGGCCTTAAAGGAGGGCCCTCCGCCCCTGGGAAACCACTGGGAGACCACCAGGGCTTACCGGCCTTCTTCCCATGCGGCGGTGGCCCGTCCTGATGCCGGTAAAATGTTGGCACAGTCAGGAAGTGGCAGATACTTGGCTAATTAATTGTCCATCTGCCTCCTCCGGTAATATTCCGTGGTGGCGGAAAGACATCAGGCTCCCCTCCTGACAGCTTCCACCGCCATTTTACGAGGACTCCTGCCTCCCAGACCATCTCCAGAGGGCTGTTAAAAATCCAACCCACTATTTTCGGAAAAGGTCACTGCTTTGAGTGAGGGCAGGTGAGAGGGGCGGGAAGAAAAGGATTTTTTTTAACAGACAGAAGCTGGATTCTTTTTTCACAGAATGTTGCTGAAAATGAGACTTGACAGATGTGTCATTTCTATTCTAGAAATTTCTATGGTGCTCTGCAAGGGTTCCTGGAAACGTTCCTGGATGCATGGACTTCAGTCTAATCTCTATTCCTGTGCACCCCATCACACCAAAACTGAGTAAAATTCTGTGCCCAAGTTTCCTTTCCTGATTTTTTTTTAACCTGGCGTTGACTGGAAAACTATAAATTCTCCCAGTGAGAGAGAGAGAGAGAGAGAAAAATCCCGCTGTGTCCCCTGAGGACAGTCTAGTTAACAAAGGGCCGCTGTGTTGGGGGGGAAGGTGGGGGGGGGTGGCATCTGAGATGTTATTTCGGACATTAAATAATTCAACGAATGTAAATCAACATGTAGAACAAAAGGCGGGACAGCAACATAGACCGTTTTGACAGCTGAATGTCAACTCTGACCTTGAACTTGAACTGGGTCCTTTTTACCCTGCTGCGCAGGCATGCGATGCCTCTTGAGCTGTCTACAGCACTGCCTGTTTCTCACCAATGTACTGCGTTGCATCTGAATTTACAAACTACCATCCAACGCACACCCCCCCCACCCCCATCCCCCAAAAACACACCACGCAATCATGAAATATTAACAATGGAGTCTCCTTTGGGCCTGTCTGTCTCAGCAGACTAATTCCTTAGTGCGAAAAGACCCCGACGTCTTACAAAAACCCAACGCACACTTGTATGTAAATATATTGCCCCCACCCCATACTATCTACTACTGTTCTCCCAATCCCTCCCGTCTCCTCCTGCCCATCGCAACTCCCATCCATGTTTCCTCACATACGACTCTCCTCATACTGCTTCGGTCTCAAGTTGTTCTTCTTCCTCCTTTGCCCCCACCGCCCCTCCCCACTTCCCCTTAGCATAATTGCCATCTGCGGACACTATTTAGCCGAGAGAGAGAGAAAAAGGAACCACATTAAATAGATCATTGTGTCCGCAGAAAGAAGAAAGCAAGTTCATGAGCATTGCTCGGTAAGAATCCAACACACCGTGGGAGTTAGTGCGTTGAGAAGTCGGACATTGATGACTGAATTTTTTTTTGCGCATTTTCCCATATCCTTACTATTTGCATGTCAGATAATAGTTGCCCAGCAGTGAGTTCAAAGACAGCAATTCAATTGAGCCCGACTCTCCCAGATTTAAATACTGCCTTAAACTCAGTGCCAAAACGTTCCTTATTCCTTTAGAAGAAAAAAATTGAAAGCTGAGAGGCTGCCGTTGGCGATAATTAGCGTACAGACCTTATAATACGTTGCTACACTGCTGCCTTGTGTGTGGTGGTTTAACAGAGAGAGCCGCCTGCTCATTTCGAACAGGTTTACATCTCCATTAAAATAGCAAAGCCGTGCGAACTTGGCAAAGCTTCATTCTTGGACATCAACATCTAAAGTCTCCAGGTTTAATTATCCCACACCATCCCTCCCCCCCTCCCCCCGCACTTATGAGGTGGGCAAGTTCAAAATGAGCATATTGCAGATGATAGGTTAATAAACTTCACAATACCATAGCAGCTGAATTTATCATGTGACAGACAAAACTGTATCACAAGGTTTTTTTCTTTTTTTCGGGAGCGGGGTGGGGGGGGTTGCGGGTGACATTGCTGGTAAATGCTCTGTAGTTTAATTCTTTTCAATGTCAATTTTCACCTCTCCTGCTGGGTGACGTCCATTAGCATGGTCGACAACACCAACTTCGCATTTATATACTGCCTTTAACGTTGCAAGGTGCTTCACGAACAAAATTTGACACTGAGCCACATAAGTAGATACTAGGACAAGTGACCAAAAGCTTGGTCAAAGAGATAGGTTTTAAGGAGTGTCTTATAGGAGGAGAGAGAGGTAGAGAGGTTTATGGAAGGAATTCCAGAGTTTAGAGCCTCGGCAGCAGAGGGCACATCCACCACTGATGGGGTGAAGGAAATCCGGGATGGAGAAGAATCCAGAATTGGAGGAATGCAGAGGGTCATGGGGCTGGAGGGGCAAGGCCATGGGAGGTTTGAACACAAGTAACCTACCAGGTGATATGATCATTGCAAGGGAGTGAGAGAGGATCACCAACGAATGCAGACCCGTTCTTGCCAAACGTCCACACATGCTCACTTTCAACAGGGGTCACTGGATAGCAATCAGGAATGGTGACTGAGGAAAAGTTAGAAACAATGGAAGCCCAAAGAGCCTTGGGGGTGCATGTACACTGATCAGGAAATTGTTATGGACAGGTACAGAAAATAATCAAAAAGGCTAATGGAATGCAGGCCTTTATATCTCGAGGACTAATATACAAATGGGTAGAAGTCATGCTTCAGCTATACAAAGCCCTGGTTAGACCACACCTGGAGTTACTGTCAGCAGTTCTGGGCACCACACCTTAGAAAGGATATATTGGCCTTGAAGGGAGTGCAGTGTAGATTTACCAGTATGATACCTGGACTCCAAGGGTTAAGTTACGAGGAGAGATTACACAAAATAGGTTGAGAGAGGTTTTCAAGATACTGGAACAGATAGGGTAGTTAGAGAGAAACTATTTCCGCTGGTTGGGGAGTCTAGGATTAGGGAGCATCGTCTAAAAATTAGAGCCAGACCTTTCAGGAGTGAAATTAGGAAACACTACTACACACAAAGGGTGATGGAAGTTTGGAACTCTCTTCCACAAATTGCAATTGATGCTCGATCAATTGTTAATTTTAAAACTGAGATTGATAGATTTCTGTTCACCAAAGGTATTAAGGGATATGGACAAAGGTGGGTATATGGAGTTAAGTCACAGATCAGCCATGGTCTCATTGAATGGTAGAACAGGCTCGAGGGGCTGAATGGCCTCCTCCTGTTGTTAGGTTCCTATGCTGGGATTTCCTCCTTGCTAATAGTAGACACTGAGGTCAATTGTAACACGTCTACCAATGAGATCAGCTAACTCAGCATGGAGCGCATATCAAATTTGGGGTTTTTTGGCTCAGTATCACACTGGTGGGTGTTCACGAGGGAAGCACACAGAGACCGTAACTTCAAACCCCATGTCCTATTCATACAAGCATACAAAAATGATTGCCATGTAAAAAGACTCACAAGTGTGTCTAGCCTATCCCATTCAGTCTCGATGCCTCTCACATCAAGATCCAGACATTGCTTACCCCGCCCACAGTCACGTAAACTCTTGGGTGAGGCAAAAGGAAACGGGCACTAACCCAGGCCAATTAGGGACAAACAAGTCTGGGAAATTCCTCTCCGACCCACTTCGGCGATCAAAACAGTGTCAATCTCTTGGACACTAATGAAAGCAGCTAGTGAGAATAATCAAAAGGGGGAATTTCTTCTCCTGTTTTAGTCTGTCCAGACTGACGGATAGCAAGGGCCTCAACGTTCCTAGGATGCAACGTGGCTCAGACACGTGCCCACTCTAAACTGGTAAGGCCATCCAATAGGTACAGGAGTTTCTGGGGTGCAGAGGATTGTGGGTATTACAGCCGCCATTATTGCCTGATTAGCAGGCAGATTGAAGTTTCAGGCAACCAATAGTATAAGAAAGGGGACGGGTGGTGCAGGGTAGTTGGAGGCAGCAGATTATATGATGAAACCTCCTGGAATTCAATCCAACTAGAGTTGTGAACCCCTCTGCCTTGTATTCATACCACAGATGTGAATGACTGTAGATATCAGAAAGATAGCATGGCCCTACACCTCTCCAGCATTGGCCTTCCACCTCAACACAGCCTTCATTGCCCAGTTTACATTCACTGGCCTCAATATCTATGATGGACAACGCCTACAGGTCACTATCCAAGGAAGTGTGGGAGAGTTCTCTTAATGTCCTACCTACCAGTTATCTTTCAGCCAACATTACTAATGTATCTCATTCATTTTTGTGGGATTTTGCTGTGTGCAAAACGCTTTCCAATATTATGACATTGACTACACTTCAAACATACCTCACTGGCTCTTTGGGCTGCCCTGAGGTTTGGAAAGGCGCTATATAAATGCAAGTTCTTTCTTTACAGTTTGAATCACTGCTTCATACTAACTTGCTTGATCTAGGAACATAGGAACAGGAGGAGGCCATTCAGCCCCTTGAGTCTGTTCCGCAATTCAATCAACTCATGGTTAATCTGTACCTTTGTTCCACATCTCTTAATACCCTTGCCCATTTATAATCTATCGATTGCAGTCTTGAAAATTTCAATTGACCCAGCATCAACAGCTTGTTAGGGGAGTGAATAGCAGATTTTCACCACATTTTCTGTGGAAGAAAGTGCTTCCTGATTTCATTCTTAAACAGCCTAGTTCTAATTTTAAGATTATGCCCCCTTGTTCTGAATTCCCCACCAGAGGAAATAGTTTCTCTGTATCTACCTTATTCAATCTCTTTATCATTTTAAAGACCTTAATTAGATCACCCCTCAACCTTTTATACCGAAGGGAATACAAGCCAAGTTTTTGTAACCGGATCTCATAATTTAACCCTTTAAGCCCTTGTATCTTTCTGGTGAATCAGTGTTGTATCTTCTCCAAGTGCAAATGAACTTTGCTGAGATGCGGTGGTACAGAACTGAATATTACACTCCAGATGGGGTTTGATCAAGGCTCTGTATCACTCAAACATCACTTCCTCCCGTTGGCATTCCAACCACTTGAGATAAAGACCAACATTCCAGTAAACGTTTTGATGACTTTACGTTAACATTTAGTGATTTCTGGACATGGACAACCAAATCCCTTTGCTCCTGCACAACTCCCAGTCTCTACCTACTGAGAAAATTCTCCGGTAAGTGTTTGGCCTCACACTCTCCGCCCACCCCCACCCCCCCCACCAGTGAACTCCATCTGTCACCGTTTTCCCACTCTCTTATTCTGTCCAGGCTCCTTTGCAACTTCCTGCTCTCAATTGCACAACTCAATGTGCCCTCCTAAATTAGTCTCATTTACACCAATCTCCATTCCTTTATCTAATCTATTCCCTGGGGAACAACCACTTGTCACATCCTGCCAATCAATGAATTAACTCTTTACCCCTACACTCTGCCTCCTACCTTGCAGCCAATTACCAACCCTGAGCCAGGGTGGCAGCAGGAGTACTAAAGTAGGTCTCAGTTCCCTTTCATCACTCAGTGCCCAGGCTCCCTATGAATAATGGAGACTTGGGTTCATACCAGAGGGTGCCAGAATGTTCCAGAGAGAAGGGGAGGATATTTAAGAACAAATAAATAGGATTTTTAGAAATCTTTTTCAGTTGTAGGAGGGAATTTCTTCACTCGTGCGAATGGATTATATGAATGTTCCCTGTGAATGAGCCATTCTGGACTGGAATAGTCAGTTTTCCTTAACTGGCAATCTCCCTACACATTGCTAAATTCAGAATGAAGTCCCTAAGTTTCTTTTCTTCTACAATTAACACAAATTCTAAATCATGAACTCTCTCCCCCAAAAAACTGTTGAGGCTGGGGCTCAATTGAACATTTCAAAACTGAGACTGACAGCCTTTTGATGAGTAATGGTATTAAAAATTGCGGGATTAGGTGTAGCTCAGCAGGTATCATGTTTACCCATAAATCAGAAAGTTGTGGGTTCAAGTCTCATGCCAGACACTGAAGCACCTTAGTTTTACTATGTTAACAGTGCTGTATGAATGCAAGTTGTTGTTGGCACTTCAGTGCACTTTGAGGGAGTGCTGCACTATTGGAGATTTTGTCTTTTGAATGAGAAGTTAAACTGAGGCACCGTCTGCCCTCTCAAGCAGATGCAAGATATCCTGCAGTATATTTTGAAGAAGAGCAGTGGCGTTCTTCCCCTGTGTCCTGGCTAATATTTATTCCTCAACCAACATCACTAACAAACAGATTATCTGGTCATTATCACATTCCTGTTTGTGGGAGCTTGCTGTGCACAAATTGGCTGCTGTGTTCCATACGTTAGAACAGTGACTACACTCCAAAAAGTATTTCATTCACAGTAAAGTGCTTTGAAATGTCCTGAGATTGTGAAAGGCGCTATATAAATGCAAGTCTTTCAAGTGGGGTAGATGGAGTGAAGATACAGATCAGTCATGATCTACTTGAATGGTGGAACCGGCTTAAGGGACAGAATGGGCTCCCCCTGTTCCGAGCACTCCCTCCCAGAAATGAAATTCAAAGAATAAATGCAATTCAATAATTTATTTATCCCAGAGAACTATTCTCCTTCTCCAGAAATGCATTGCTAATTATTAATTTAAAAAAATAATTCAAGCAGATAATAAAGAAACCAATGAAATTAAACTTCACGTAGAACAGAATTGAGGGCATCACCACCACTTTTCTAAAAAAGAGACTACAATTTTTTCTTTGTTATTGAATAGAAAAAGAGTTTGAGGAGAAAAAAATAAAAAGGACAGAGAGAGACTGAAAGAGAAAAAGAGATTGACAAAAAGAGAGTGGAACAACAGAGAAAGAGGGTGAGGGACAGAAAGAGAGTGAGGAGAGCGAGAGAGGAAAAGAAAGCAAGCAAGAAAAAACAGAGAGAAAGAGGAAAAGAAAGAAAGCGAGTGAGAAAAAGAAAGGGAGGGAGAGAGAGGAAGACTGAGAAAAGAGTGAGGAAGAGAGAAAGAGAAAGCAAAAGAGAAAGAATGTGTGAGAAAGAGTGAGAGAGAGAGAAAATGGGAGCTGAGAAAAAAGCAACACAAGGCAAGAGGCATATGCCAATACAATAGCTTAATCAGAGGACAAAGCAGAATAATGTTTAATTAAAGAATAAAAAAAGCAGATTTAGAAAATTCTGAATCTTCCCGTGCTAATATTCTGCTGAGAAAATGTAACACATGACAAGTGGGCAGGCGATAAGATGGGTTTAGTTTGATGCTGGCGACTGGGCAGGTTTAATAGGTATCAGGGCCAGTGCCATGCACAAGTCATGCAAATAACTATTTAGTTTTTATTTGTTCAATCCACAATGCTCGCATGAATGTCCTTGCAATCAGGGCTGCAGTCACTAATTTGGTTCTCGCGCATTTTAAACAGATGGGCCTCCACCTGCTCTAAATATGCAAATGACCTCTGTTTCCAGCCCTCATGAAAATCTGCATCAATCAGCCGCCAGCTAATTCTGTGGCAAGAGGCGGCGAGTCAGGGTGCGCCCGCCATTTCCCTATCACAGAGAGAGAGGGAGAGACTGAGAGAGAATGAGATAGGGAAAGAGGAGAGGGAGAGAGTGGATGAGAGAGAAAAAAAAGAGAGGGGGAAAGAAAAAGAGAGTGATGATAAAAAAAAGAGGACAATGAAAAAAGAGAGAGGGTTGGAGAAAGAGAGGGTGGAAGAGAAGGAGAGATTAAGTAGAGAGGGAAAGAAAAGAAAGTGAGAGAGGGATAGAGACACACAGCAAGACAGATAGGGAGAGGGAGGGAGAGAGAGAGAGAGAGAGAGAGAGCAGGAAAGATACAAAGAGACAGAGAGGAAAAAAAGTAGAGATAGGACAGTTCAGTAAAGAGAAAAAGAGAATGGGGATGGGGAGAAGGAGATAATGAAAACCCAGTTGACGCAGTTATTTTACCAACCCAGGAGAATGACAGCATTCAGAATGATCATTATCTGCCCCAAGAGTTTTTATATATTTCTTTCTGTTTGTGAAATTCAGTAACAAAAAACAAAAAAATACATCTTTGAAACTTATGACCCTTCACTGTACACCCTTACTGAGAGACCCTCACAGAAAGACCCTCAATGTATGACTCTCACTGGAAGATCCTCACTGAAGGACAGTCAGTGAAGAACCCTCACTGCAAGACCCTCACTGCATGAGCCTGCAAGCAGTGTAAAATGTAACCTGTAATGCGTTGTTCGTCAAATACTTATCCAACTCCCCTTTAAGTAATGTTAAGCTCCCTCTACTTTAGTGGAATGTTTTAAATGTGAACAACTCTGTAAACCTTATAAAATAACTTCTCATTCAGAAATGGTATCTGTTTGTATTTCTGTTTATGTACGAACAAACAAACAAACGAATTAGGAACAGAAGTAGGCCACTCGGCCCCTTGAGCCTGCTCCGCCATTCAACAAGATCATGGCTGATCCGACTGTAACCTCAACTCCACATTCCCGCCTACCCCCAGTAACCTTTCACCCCCTTGCTTAGCAAGAATCTATCTACCTCTGCCTTAAAAATATTCAAAGACTCTGCTTCCACAGCCTTTTGAGGAAGAGAGTTCCATGACCCTCTGAGAGAAAAGATTTCTCTTCATCTCTGTCCGAAATGGGCGGCCACTTATTTTTAAACAGTGACCCCTAGTTCAAGATTCTCCCACAAGAGGAAACATTCTTTCCACATCCACCCTGTCAAGACCCCTCAGAATCTTATATGTTTCAATCAAGTTGCCTCTTACTCTTTTAAACTCCAGCGGATACAAGTCTAGCTTGCCAACCTTTCCTCATAAGACCACCCGCCCATTCCAGCTATTAGTCTAGTAAACCTTCTCTGAACTGCTTCCAACGCATTTACATCCTTCCTTAAATAAGTAGACCAATGCTGTACACAGTACTCCAGATGTGGTCTCACCAATGCCCTGTATAACTGAAGCATAACTTCCCTACTTTTGTATTTAATTCCCCTCGCAATAAACAATAACATTCTATTAGCTTTCCTAATTACTTGTTGAACCAGCATACTAACTTTTTGCGATTCATGCACTAGGACATCAAATCCCTCTGCATCTCAGAGCTCTGCAATCTCTCACCATTTAGACAAATCCAACCCGGCCAATTACCGCCCCATCAGTCTACTCTCGATCATCAGTAAAGTGTTGGAAGGTGTTGTTGACAGTGCAATCAAACAGCACTTGCTTAGCAATAACCTGCTCAGTGACGCTCAGTTTGGGTTCTGCCAGGGCCACTCAGCTCCTGACCTCATTACAGCCTTGGGTCAAACATGGACAAAAGAGTTGAACTCAAGAGGTGAGGTGAGAGTGACTGCCCTTGACATCAAGGCAGCATTTGACCGAGTATGGCATTAAGGAGCCCTAGCAAAACTGGAGTCAATGGGAATCAGGGGGAAAATTCTCTGCTGATTGGAGTCATACCTAGTGCAAAGGAAGATGGTTGTGGGTGGCGGAGGTCAATCATCTCAGCTTCAGGACATCACTGCAGGAGTTTCTCAGGGTAGTGTCCTAGGCCCAACCACCTTCAGCTGCTTCATCAATGACCTTTGTTCAATCATAAGGTCAGAAGTGATGATGTTCGCTGATGCTTGCACAATGTTCAGCACCATTCGTGACTCCTCAAATACTGAAACAGTCCATGTAGAAATGCAGCAAGACCTGGACAATATCCAGGACTGGGCTGAAAAGTGGCAAGTAACATTCACGCCACACAAGTGCCAGGCAATGACTTTCTCAAACAAGAGAGAATCTGACCATCTCCCCTTGACATTCAATGGCATTATCATCGCTGAATCCCCCACTGACAACATCCTGGGGTTATCATTGACCAGAAATGGAACTGGAGTAGCCATATAAATACCATGGCTGCAAGAGTAGGTCAGAGGCTAGGAATCCTGCAGCAAGTAACTCACCTCCTCACTCCCCAAAGCCTGTCCACCATCTACAAGGCACAATTCAGAAGCATGACGGAATACTCTCCACTTGCCTGGATGGGTGCAGCTCCAACAACACTCAAGAAGCTTGACACCATCCAGGACAAAGCCGCCCGCTTGATTGGGACCCCATCCACTACCTTCAACATTCACTCCATCCACCACCGATGCACAGTGGCAGCAGTGTGTACCATCCACAAGATGCACTATAGAAATGCACCAAGGCTCCTTAGACAGCATCTTCCAAAACCACGGCCTCTACCACCTAGAAGAACAAGGGCAACAGATGCATGGGAACACCACCACCTGCAAGTTCCCCTCCCAGCCACACACCATCCTTTCTTGGAACTATATCTTCGTTCCTTCACTGTCGCTGGGTCAAAGTCCTGGAACTCCCTTCCCAACAGCACTGTGGGTGTTCCTACCCCACACAGACTGCAGCAGTTCAAGAAGGCAGCTCACCACCACGTTCTCAAGGGCAATTAAGGATGGACAATAAATGCTGTACTAGCCAGCGATGCCCACATCCCATGAATAAATTAAAAAATGCTTTTTTATTCTTCCTGCCAAAATGGACAATTTCACATTTTCCCACATTGTACTCCATTTGCCAGATCTTTGCCCACTCACTTAATCTATCGATAATCCCTTTTCTAGTCTCCTTATGCCCTCTTCACAACTTACTTTTCTACCTATCTTTGTATCATCAGCAAATTTAGCAACTATACCTTCGGTCCCTTCAACTAAGTCATTTATATAAATTGGAAAAAGTTGAGGCCCCAGCACAGATCCCTGTGGCACACCACTCGTTACATCTTGCCAACCAGAAAATGACCCATTGATGCCTACTCTCTGATTCCTGTTAGCTAGCCAGTCTTCTATCCATGCCAATATGTCATCCCCTATACCATGAGTTTTTATTTTCCACAATAACCTATGATGTGGTACCTTATCAAATGCCTTCTGGAAACCTAAGAACAGTACATCCACCGGTTCCCCTTTATCCACAGCACATGTTACTTCTTCAAAGAACTCCAAAAAATTGGTTAAACATGATTTCCCTTTCAAAAAACCATGTTGACTCTGCCTGATTACCTTGAATTTTTCTAAATGCCCTGCTACAACATCTTTAATAATAGCTTCTAACATTTTCCCTAAGACAGATGTTAAGCTAACTGGCCTGTAGTTTCCTGCTTTCTGTCTCCCTTCCTTTTTGAATAAAGGAGTTACATTGGCTATTTTCCAATCTAATCCAATTGAATTTAGGGAATTTTGGAAAATTAAAACCAACACATCAACTATCTCACTAGCCTTGGATTAAAGGTGGAGCTATTGTATAGAATACACCATGGAGGTTCATTCAACACTCATTCGGAATGTGGGTCTGTCCCCAGAGGTGTGGGAATAGCCCCAGCGTATGGGAATTTCCCCAGTGTGTGAATTTCTCAGGGGGCTGTGAGTTTTCCCAGAGTGTGGGTGAGTTTCCCCAGGGTGTGAGTTTCCCCAGAGTGTGGGTGAGTTTTCCCAGAGTATGGGTGAGTTTCCCCAGGGTGTGAGTGAATTTCCCCAGGGTGTGAGTTTCCCCAGAGTGTGTGTGAGTTTCCCCAGGGTGTGAGTGAATTTCCCCAGGGTGTGAGTTTCCCCAGAGTGTGTGTGAGTTTCCCCTGGCGGGTGTGTGAATTTCTCCAGGAGGTGCGATTTCATAGACTCCACAAAAAAGTAGATTTAGTTGCAAAAAGGATCCTGAGATAAAAATCGAATTCATCTCCAAGTATCATTACACGACCCTGTCTCTCACAATTTACTGCAAACATTTGGAGTTTACTACATTATTTCGACTTAGATATGTTTAGACTGATGGGCAATAGAACAGCAAGAAATAATGTATAAAATCTATTTATCGAAGGAGAAAGGAATAGAAGGAAATGCTGATGAGTGAGATGAGGTAGGGTAGGAGAAGGTTCGTGTGGAGCATAAACACTGGCATGAATCCGTTGGGCCAAATGGCCAGTTTCTGAGCTGTAAATTCTAAGTATTTCATTCTATCTAACTATCCCAACAAAAATAGATTCGTTTTTTTTTGTTCATGGGATGTAGGCGTCGCTGGTTAGGCCAGCATTTATTACCCATTCCTAATTACCTTTGAACTGAGTGCTCGCTAGTCCATTTCAGAGGACATTTAAGAATCAACCGCATTGCCGTGGGTCTGGAGTCACATGTAGGACACACCAGGTAAGGACGGCAGATTTCCTTCCCTAAAGGACATTAGTGAACCAGATGGGTTTGTGGAACAGTTGACAATGGTTTCATAGTCACCATTAGATTAGCTTTTTAGTTCCAGATTTATTAATTGAATTCAAATTTCACCATCATGGGAGGGATTTAAACCCATGTCCCTGAGTACTAGCCTGGGCTTCTACATTGCTAGTCCAGTAAACATTACCATTATGCCATTGCCTCCCCCAAATTAGTATTGAACAAAGGGTCAGAATTCTGATGCGCTGTTTCTTGTACTTATTGCTCTCTGAGCCCCTTCTCAGCTTCTCTCCCATTAACAGAATGAAAGAATTTGCATTTGCATAGCACCTTCCACATGCTCAGGACATCCCAATGCGTTTCGCAGCCAATGAAGTCCTTGTGAAGATTGCCACTGTTGTTATGGAGGCAAACACAGCATTCAATCTGCACACAGTGAGATCCCACAAGCAGCAGTGAGATGAAGGACCACTTAATCTGCTTTTTCTTGATAGTGTTGATGGAGGGAGGAATGTTAGCCAGGACACTGGCAGATTTTTGGCTAATGAATCCTCTACATCTAGCCGAACAGTCAGATGGGGTCTCGGTTTAACGACTCCCCTGAAAAATGGCACTCTGGCATGCTGACGTCTTGCTCCTCCCTATCGCTGTAACCTCCTCCAGCCCTACAAACCTCTGAGATCTCTGTGTTCCTCCAATTCTGGCCTCTTAAGCACCCCTGATTTTAATCGCTCCATCATTGGTGGCCGTGCCTTCAGCTGCCAAGTCCCTACGCTCTGGAATTCCCTCCCTAAACCTCTCCGTCGCTCTACCTCTCTCTCCTCCTTTAAGACGTTCCTTAAAACCTAGCCTCAGTGATCAGGTTTTTGGTCACCAGTCCTCATGTTTTCTTATGTGACTCGCTGTCAAATGTTGTTGGATAATGCTCCCATAAAGCGCTTTGGGACATTAAAGGCACTAAATAAAAGCAAGTTGTTGTTGTCATTCAAATCATATAAAGTAAGCATAAATTAATTAAGCAGATGACAGACGAGGAGATTGGCAGCAGTTTCCTCCTTAAATTAAAACCTACAGACTTCTGGTGAACGATTCCTGCCTCTCTCTCCCATCTTTTATGTCTGAGATTAAATGTCACAATGGTGCCTTGATCTGCCAACGAATTCTGGGTCAGAGAGGCACAATTTGGCAGGAATTTAAAACCAATTTCAAAGCTAAAGGACGGTCAAGATGACAGGCAGAGAGAGAGTCAGTCAGGGATAGCGAGGGAACCGCCCCTAGCATCTTACTGCAGCACTGAAAGCAACAGCAGGGCGACAATTGGCTAAGAGAGAGGTTAATCCAACAGAGTCGACATCATTATTAGAAAAATGGTCTCATCTCTCTTTCTCTCACTCTCACCGCAGGCTACTGGAAGCAATCCCTCTCTCCCTCCTTCCCTCCCTCTCTCCCCCGCCCAAATCTCTTCCTATATTAAAACCATCACTGACACAAGATCCTGACCCACAAAAGGGTGGTTGGAAAATGGACAGTACTTGTAAGGCTTCGCAATATCACTGCTTGGGGAGTGAGTCTGAATGTTCAAGGCTGACAGCTCTTAGCCAGAGGAAATTAGAGTGCAGGCGAGAGGCAAACCAGCAAGTTGCTTCAGGCTGGACAAATAGTCTTTCATTTGATTTGGACCATTCATGTCAAGTGAGTATAAATATATTTTAGCATCCAACCTATCATGAGCTATCTTTATCTCTCTGTTGTTAACACAGCACAGGATTGGAATTTTTTCAACCAATTTTTTTAAATTAACGTATCAACTGATAGGGTAGATAGGGTAAAACTATTCCCTCTAGCAAGTCAGGCAATTACCAGAGGTCATAGATTTAAAATCATTAGCAGGAGATCTAGAGGGGAGATGAGGAGAATTTGTTTGACTCAGAAAGCTGTCAGGATCAGGAATGCTTGATCCGAAAATGTGGTGGAAGCTGATTCCATAAACAGGGACTTGAGGGTGAGGAATTTACAGGGAGTTACAGACAACAAGCAGGGTGTGGGAATAAGCACGGGCTAGCACAGTCTCAATGGGCCAAATGGCCTCTTCCTGCGCTGTAAGTTCCTATGATTCTATATGTTATTCAGAAACTTTTAACAAAATGAACTTTGAGTCAGCTTGCTGTCTTTGCAAACTGTTCAAAACTTACTATATTAATGCAAGGTGTGGTGTGTTCAGGAATCATTTAATTGTACTTGGTGACTGAGCTGGGCTCCTTTATTCAACTGCAGACTCTCCATTTAAAGTCCACAATCCTTTCAATGGAGACACCCCTTCACCCAACACGGCAAGCAGAACAGCCGCACAATCTGCAATTAACTTCAGCAAACAATGAAAATACAGACTGACAACCAGGGAGGCAAGCCACACGTTCATAAAGTGTCTTGTCAGGTCTCTCAGGAACTCTTCAAAATTCCTCCTGTACAATGGCTCACCTCAAAATGTCATTACTGTTATGTAGGGAAAAGTAATGCAAGAAATGCAGCAGCCAATTAGCACACAGCAAGATCCCACAAACAACGATGTGATACTGACCAGATTATCTGTTTTCTTTATTGATGTTGGTTGGAGGGTTAAATATTGAGTCCAGGATACCAGGAAGACCTCCCTTTTTCTTCTTCGAAATAGTGCCATGGGATCTCATACACCTGAGAGGGCAGACGGGGCCTCAGTGTAGCGTCTCATCCAAAAGACGCACCTCTGACAGTGCAGCCCTCCCTCACTGGGAGCGTCAGCCTCGATTATGTGCTTGAGTTTCTGAAGTGGGACTCGTACCCGCAGTACTGCACTCACAAGTTAATCTATTTCTGGAGCTATTGGTGAAGAATGTTTCCCATGACATCCTTCAAGTTGTGGCACGGGTACATTAACATCCACCTGAACAGTCAGGCTAGGCCTGCATTTAACGTATCATCAGAACGACTACTGTTGTTTGATAAAAAGCAGGTTAATGCTCCCAACATAACCCAGAACATTAACCTGTCTTTTTTCTGCTTTGCTTCTAATGGATCTGCTTTTCATTTCCCACATTTTATCGTTTGATTCTCTTTCATTTGCTCATTCTTATGGGGGCCTGGAAAACACACAGGGAGTAAACTAGTGCCTCAAACATTGACCCCTATAAACAATAGACAAGCTGCTTCATTCATACCCTATGCATTAACTGCAGTAGTTATCTGTTAATGGGGACAGATCACCATTAATAAGGATGTAGAATGCTTGATTCTCAAAATGTCTATCAGATAATGGATATCTGACAGTCCAGGTGACTAAAGTCATACTTTATATATCTCATACCTCACCTCTTCCCCTGAAGGCTGAAACTGCGACACACACACACATGCACGCACCTGTACACATGCACTAACATGTACACACACACACACTTATGAGTGCACACACATGCATGTGTGCATAAATACACAGAAGTGCACACACACAAAAGTACACATATGCACAACTGCATACACACACACAAACATGACTGTGCGCATATACACACACACATACACACCCAGTACACACGCACATAATTCCGGAAGGCATAACTCTTAAGTGATGAGGAGCTGGATGCCATGGCTGGTTGGTCACCCCATTACCTACAGGTGCTGAGACACGGGGATTATGGTCACCCACGATGCCTACTATTACAAACTTACGAATTGGGAGCAGAAGTAGGCCATTTGGCCCTTCTAGCCTGCTCCGCCATTCAATAAGATCATGGCTGATCTGTATGTCTCGAATTCCACACTCCCATCTACCCCTGATAACCTTTGATTCCCTTGCCTGACAAGAATCTATCTATCCCCGCCTTAAAACTATTCAATGATCCCGCCTCCACCACCTTCTGAGGCAGAGAGTTCCAGTCACACAACCCTCTGAGAAAAAAATTCTTCTCATCTCTGTCCACTGTGGGGCGGCACAGTGGCACAGTGGTTAGCACCGCAGCCTCACAGTTCCAGCGACCCGTGTTCAATTCTGGGTACTGCCTGTGTGGAGTTTGCAAGTTCTCCCTGTGTCTGCGTGGGTTTCCTCCGGGTGCTCCGGTTTCCTTCCACAGCCAAAAGACTTGCAGGTTGATAGGTAAATTGGCCATTATAAATTGCCCCTAGTATAGGTAGGTGGTAGTGGAATATAGGGACAGGTGAGGATGTGGTATGAATATGGGATTGGTGTAGGATTAGTATAAATGGGTGGTTAATGGTCGGCACAGACTTGGTGGGCCGAAGGGCCTGTTTCAGTGCTGTATATCTAAATCTAAATCTAAAAGGGCCACCCCTAATAGTAAAACAGTGCCCCCTAGTTCTGGACACCCCCACAAGAGGAAACATCCTTTCCACATCCGCCTTGTCAAGTCCGTTCAAGATCTTTAATACTTCAAGTCTCCCTTCACTCTTCTAAGCTCCAGTGAAAAAAAGCCCAGTCTGTCCAATCTTTCCTCATAAGACAACCTGCTCATTCCAGGTATCAATCTAGTAAACCTCCTCTGAACCGCCTCCAATGCATTCACATCCATCCTCAAATAAGGAGACCAAAACTGCACACAGTATTTGAGATGTGGTCTCACCAATGTCCTGTATAACTGAAGCATAACATCCTTACTTTTATTTTCTATTCCTCTCGTAATAAAGGATAGCATTCCATTAGCCTTCTTTATTACTTGCTGTATCTGTATACTAACATTTTGTGACTCATGCACTAGAACCCACTGCACCTCGGAATTCTGCAGTCGTTCTCCATTTAAGTAATACTCTGCTTTTTTATTCTTCCTGCCAAAGTGAATATGCTCAATGGCCATTTGAACAAAGTACTGGAAGATCATTCATACACTAGGGAGAAAATGAAAAGGAAATGGAGGAGGAAAGGAATCCGTGACAGCTGATGACAAGGTTGGGTCACTCGGGTGATATTTGCTAACATTGCTGGTCATTTTACTGGGCAGCCTCACGTCAACTACACAACCAATCAGAAATATTATGACTGGATCAATAATACGAGGAGTGCTATTACATCAGAGGGGCAATGTTACAGAAAGTAATTCAACATGTGTGAGATCGGCAAGTGCAAGATAGTATGACAGATAAGCACAAAAAACATACACAAAAATAATTAAGGACAATGATTTCCAAAGATTCTGGCTCTTCTATCTCACGCAGTAGACAATGAACATTAAACCCTTCAGCACCAGTGAACTGGCCTCCTCTCTTTATGGTTCCGATGGGTCAGCCTTGGGCGTGTGCGTAGCACTCTCACTTCTGAGTCAGTAGATCACGGCTTCATCGTCCTACTCCAGAAACATAATGCAAGCTGACACTGGATTGTTGAAGGTATTGTCTTTCGAATGAAACGTTAAACTTAGGCTGCCTATCTTCCCTGTCAAGTGGACATAAAAGAGCCCATGGCCAGTGTTTCGAAGAAGAGCAGGGGAGTTCTCCCTGGTGTCTTGGCCAATATTTATCACCCAATCAACATCACCAAAAACAGATTATCTGGTCATTATCACATTACTGATTGAGATGAGGAGAAATTTCTTCACCCAGAGAGCGGTGAGCCTGTGGAATTCACTACCACAGAAAGCAGTTGAGGCCAAAACATTGTCTGTTTTCAAGAAGGAGTTAGATATAGCTCTTGGATCTAAAGGGATCAAAGGGTATGGGGCGAAAGCGGGAACAGGTTACTGAGTTGGATGATCAGCCATGATCATAATGAATGGTGGAGCAGGCTTGAAGGGCCAAATGGCCTCCTCCTGCTCCTACTTTCTATGTTTCTATGATTGTGGGAGTTTGCTGTGTGCAAATTGGCTGCAGCGGTTCCTACATTACAACAGTGACGTGTTTAGGCTATAAAGTGCTTTGAGACATCCTGAGGTTGTGAAAGAATACAATTTATGGCACTGAGCCATCCTTGCTTTCAAATCTCTCCAAAGCCTCACTGCTCCCTATCCTGTAATCTCCATCAGCCTCACAACCCTGAGCGATCTCTGCACTCCTCTAATTCTGACCACTTGCCCATCCCCGATTTAATTCCTGCACCATTGGTGGCCGTGCCTTTAGCTGCCTGGGTCCTAAACTCTGGAATTCCCTCCTAAAACCTCTCCTCCTCTCTACCTCTCTTTCCTCCATTAAGGTGCTCCTTAAAACCTATCTCTTTGACCAAGCTTTTGGTAGCCTGCCCAAATGTGTCCTTATGTGGCTTGGTGTCAAATTTTGTTTGATAACGCTCCTGTGAAGCACTATTGGGACATTTTACTACATTAAAGATGCTATGTAAATGCAGTTATTGCTGTTGCTGTTATTCTCCACCCAAATTCTCACATTAAAGAGCAGCTGCTTAGGCAAGATACCAGTGGCACCTGTCACCTGCGGAACCGCGCCCAGGAGAGAAGGGACGGAAGTTAATAAAAGGCACGAGGGCCAGGGTCATCCCAAAAACTTAAATCCTTGAAATTCATTTCATTTTGATTTTATAATTAACTTTAAATTAGCTTTTCATTCTGTCTGTATACAGTCACACATGGACAGAAAGACTGAGAGCAGGGATAAGAATGTGCATTCTCACATACTTACCAATCCAGATGCAGACAGACAAACACACAGACACAGCCAAACAATCAGCAGGTTTACAGAACATACACAGACACCAGATACATAAATGAGAGATGTACTGAACCTTCCGAGAGATACATACAACTACGCAAGTGCAAATCTACACATACATTCACAGGCACATATACTCAGATGCACCAAATGCACACAGACACACAGCATACAGAAACCCACGTCCTTCACTAATCACAAACACATTCGCACACATATCCCGGTAAGCAGACCTGTGTCTGCAGCAGGGGATAAGACTCCCACTTTAATTACAAGCCTCACAGTTAATTTTAATTGTACTGCCTTACAATTTGCATAACATAGTGGTTGCTGTTTCTTCCTCCCCATCTCTCTCTCTAAAACTTGGTCCACAGATGGCACCCAGATTTCCCTGAGATAATCGCAGGCTGGCACGAGAACAGGCGTAACATGGGATCCAGCTGCAAGATCTTTTATTAACAATTAATACCGAGGAATAAATTCAAGGGGAAAATAATTAAACGAATTAAAATAAGAGAAAATAAAAATGTCTTCTGAAATGCAGAATATAATACGAGCTGATTTTACAGCTAGAGTTTCAGTTTTATATGAGGCCCTTAAATAACTGGATTAAAACAAGTGAGAAAAAAAGATAAGTTTTATTCGCTTTTGAAATGAGAGCTCCCGCGGTGATTAACGGGAATGGCTTTCACCAGAGAGGCTGAAAGGAGACGACACAAAGATTTCCACCACAACCCCAGGCCTCTTTGTTCTGCCTGTGTGCTTTTTTCCTGTCTTATATTTTCTTGCCCAAACAGCTTTCTAACCCCACAGATTTTTCCATGTTGCCTCCTGGCCAGTTTTGGACCAGGCAAGTTCGTTTTTTGACTAGTTGTGTGGTAATTTCGTAAAGTATTATCTCAAAGACGTAATCATCATCCCAGCCCCTCCTTCACCCCAATCGCATATTGCCCCCAGAATCTCTTCAACCTGACGTAACAAGCCCTCCCCTCTTCCAACTCTGCTTTACTGCTCATTCCTTATTCCATCCTTCCTCCCCATGTCTCTGTTCTCTCTCCCCTCCTCACTGCTCCCCTCTCCTTGCACCTCACTAATCCCTTCTCCTCCTCACCACTCCCCTGTAGTTGGCAGAACCTCGAATCATTTATTCCTGGAATTTCTTTCTAAATCCATCCCTCCTCACTACCTTTCCCCGTAAATTCATCTCTTGAACGACATCTCCGACTGCCTCCTGTTACTCGAGCCCAACCTGGTGTCAGCCATGGCTCAGTGGGTAGCCTCTGAATCCAAAAGTTGTGGGTTTAAGACCCCCTCCAGAGACTCAATTGCATAATCTAGACTGATACCCCGATGCAGTACTGAGGGAGTGTTGTGCTGTCAAATGAGATGTTAAATTGAGGCCCTGTCTGCCCTCTCAGGTGCCCATGGCGCTATTTCAAAGAGCAGGGAAGTTTAACCCTGGTGTTCTGCCCATCAGTTATCCCTCAGACAACATTACATCGCTGTTTGTGGGATTTCACTGGGCTGAATTCTGGGAAATGGGCGCCATTCCCGCTAGTTACATTCACGGCTGCCCCACTTTGGGTGGCCATTTCGAATAATGCAGGTGCGGGGTCATCCAATCATGCGCCTGGGCGGGAAGTGAGACACTGAATACGGTGTTAGATGACTCCGGAGCAGGTGCTGGAACCATATTTAAAGGCCTGCCAGCCCCCATTTGAATATGATCTCTCATGGGCACAAGCGCATGGTTCAGGTGGGCACTAGGTACGGAACACAAATGGAAAGGAGGTGACAGACTACATGCATTGAGGTGAGTATTTACTTGTTTTTCTCTGAGTGGCCATCAGGATGGCTGGAAATGGGTATTTATGAGATTGTCTCCTGCCTCCTTGGCCCATCGCTCGATCT
Organism: Heterodontus francisci; assembly: GCF_036365525.1. Taxonomy (NCBI): domain Eukaryota; kingdom Metazoa; phylum Chordata; class Chondrichthyes; order Heterodontiformes; family Heterodontidae; genus Heterodontus; species Heterodontus francisci. The sequence continues at coordinate 6,839,510 of NC_090406.1, forward strand.
GTCTGGCGTCCAGTGCAAGGGCTTCTCCATCCAGTGCTGCTTGTTCATCTCCTTCCTCCTCATTGGTGGAGAAATGTCGCTCAGTCATGTCATCGTCATGCAAGGCCTTCCCCTTCTGCAGTGTTAGATTGTGAACAGCCACAGCAGACCTTGATGATATGTGATACCCTCGCTGGGGCATACAGCAGGGCTCCACTGGATTGATCTAGGCAGCAGAATCTCATCTTCAGCAGCTCAAAGGCCTGCTCGATGGTTGCTCGGGTGGAGCCGTGGCAAGTGTTGTACCCTCTCCTCCGCTGCATTGCGAGGGTTCCTCACAGGCATCGGTAGCTAAATTTTCAATGGGTAGCCCTTGTCCCCGAGAATCCACCCCTTAAGGTGAGCGGGAGGGGCCTGAAGAGCTGTGGCACCTGGGACAGTCGAAGTATGTGGGCATCGTGGCTGCTTCCCGAGAAGTGGGCACAAACCTGCAGGAAATGCTTTCAGTTGAACACTGATTGAATGAAACCCTTCCTGTTGATAAAGCCAGCTGGCTGGTCTGTTGGAGACTTGATCACCACATGTGTGTAATCTATCACAGCTTGCACCCGGGGAAATCCAGCGATGGCCTCTCAGCCTGACTATCAGGGTTGGTCTGGTAGTGCACATAGTCTCCGGCCCTCTTGAACAGGGCATCGGTCACCACCTTGATGCAGCGGTCGGCTGCTGCCTGGGAAACCCCTCACATGTGCCCGGTGGATCCTTGGAATGATCCAGACACTTAAAGGTTTAGAACCACCATGATCTTCAGGGCCACTGGCATAGGGTGACCCCCAAATCCCATAGGTCTCAACCCGTCCTGCAGCAGTCGGTGACGCCCCCCCCGGAGAGGCGTAGCCCTTGCTGACAATGCCGCTCGGACATTTGGAGATAGCTGATTCGAGTCTGGTACACTCCCTCTGGCACGGCCGCGCGCATCTTGGCACGGCCGGCTGCTGTTGCTCTCTTTGTGGAGCTTCACAGGCAGACTCAGCTGCCTCTTGGCCCTCCCTCTATCAGAGGCGCCACATCACGCCACGGGGGTCGAAAAAGACAAGGTATATGAGACCCATGCCAGGAGACCAGTGGGCCTACAAAGCACTGTTGATGCAGAGGAGATCCTGCTTTGGCTTCTGAGCTTTTTCTACCTCTCCAGCAAACTCCCTGATGGCCCTCAGTGCACACCCTTGCTGAAAGCTGACCCTCTCATCCAGCAGGATGGGGAAAACAAACATCTCACCCAACAGTTTGGTCACCCAATAAAGTCACCCAAATCCAAGCCCCCCACTTGCAGAGCATCCGAGACCCTGAACCCCCTGGAGGCACCCGAGACCCTGACCCCACACCCCCCCCACCTTTTAGAGAGCACATCACTGCAGGCTGACAATGGCCTCTGCACCCACCTCTTCCCCTATGCAGTGCTGGACATGGCTGCCTACCCATCGTGGCACTGAAACCTCACCTCGGTGCCACCAACTTTTAACGGTCGGGAATCCAAAGGCACAAATGCGTTGCCCACCGTCCACTTAATCCCAAGCCCCCCATTGAATTGCGATGAATTAGATGTAAATGTATTAAAAGTAAGTGCTCAGCAATTTAAAATGCATTCCCATCGTGTCGGGGTGGCGATTCCTCCTTGGTGATTTCCCACCGCTGAAACCGACATCACTACATTGGAATTCTGGGCGGATGCTTCTGATGCAATTCTCTGTTCACCCCCTCCCACACCACCGGTCCTGCTTCAACCGCTCATACTAAATTCAGCCCACTGTGTGCAAATTGGCTGCTGCGGTTCCTATATTACAACAGTGACTACACTTCAAAAGTACCTCATTGGCTGTCTTTTTTCTTTCTTTTGGGCCTCCTTATCTCGACAGACAATGGATAAGCGCCTGGAGGTGGTCAGTGGTTTGTGAAGCAGCGCCTGGAGTGGTTATAAAGGCCAATTCTGGAGTGACAGGCTCTTCCACAGGTGCTGCAGAGAAATTTGTTTGTTGGGGCTGTTGCACAGTTGGCTCTCCCCTTGCGCCTCTGTCTTTTTTCCTACCAACTACTAAGTCTCTTCGACTCGCCACAATTTAGCCCTGTCTTTATGGCTGCCCGCCAGCTCTGGCGAATGCTGGCAACTGACTCCCACGACCTGTGATCAATGTCACACGATTTCATGTCGCGTTTGCAGACGTCTTTATAACAGAGACATGGACGGCCGGTGGGTCTGATACCAGTGGCGAGCTCGCTGTACAATGTGTCTTTGGGGATCCTGCCATCTTCCATGCGGCTCACATGGCCAAGCCATCTCAAGCGCCGCTGACTCAGTAGTGTGTATAAGCTGGGGGTGTTGGCCGCTTCAAGGACTTCTGTGTTGGAGATATAGTCCTGCCACCTGATGCCAAGTATTCTCCGAAGGCAGCGAAGATGGAATGAATTGAGACGTCGCTCTTGGCTGGCATACGTTGTCCAGGCCTCGCTGCCGTAGAGCAAGGTACTGAGGACACAGGCCTGATACACTCGGACTTTTGTGTTCCGTGTCAGTGCGCCATTTTCCCACACTCTCTTGGCCAGTCTGGACATAGCTTCCGCCTTTCCCATGCGCTTGTTGATTTCTGCATCTAGAGACAGGTTACTGGTGATAGTTGAGCCTAGGTAGGTGAACTCTTGAACCACTTCCAGAGCGTGGTCGTCATTGGCTGTAAAGGCCGTGAAAGGTGCTATATAAATGCAAGTTCTTTCTTTTACTCTGGCTCAGATTCTGACACCCATGTTGTGAAACGACAAGAGATGATTTATTTGTTAAAGGTTCTGCCGGCTGTGATTGCTTCGTGTGACATGGAGATAGTGGTGGTGAAAGTTTTTAATGATGGACAAACACAGGGTGATTGAAATTCCTCCCCACCATTGTTGGATGTAAAATAAAACTTTCTTCATATAAAGGAATCTCACTCTCAGTCACTGAATCCATAATTTCACTGCACCCACTCATCACCCCCACCCACTCCTACTCTGTCCCTTAATCCGGTTTCTAAAGAAGGTTGCCCTACACGTGGAACACTTTCCTCGGAAAGATATGGTTCAATATTATAATGGAATACATGGAACTGGGAGATCAGAAATAGAGCATCACCTCTCCCCACATCCCTCAACCTCAACTACCCACCATCTCCCCATCATTCTCAATCTCTCCACATGCAGCAATACCTGGACAACATTCAGGCTTAGCCTGATAAGTGGCAAATAACATTCGTGCTACACCAGTCCCAGTCAATGACCATCTCCAACAAGAGAGAATCTAACCATCTTCCCTTGACATTCAACAGCATTACCATCATTGAATCCCCAACTATCAACATCCGAGGGGTTTCCATTGACCAGAAACTGAACTGGACCAGCCAGATAAATATTATGACTACAAGAGCAGGTCAAAGGCTGGGAATCCTGCATTCCAGATTCCCATTTGGTAATTTTGCTTCAATTCCTCACCATAAGTTTACAGCTGAATGCTCCATGCTAGATTGATCAACTGCAACTTTATTTAAGACTCTTTTTATTCATCCAAGTTGGGCGTTTCCACAGGTTAAAATCCTGATTAGATTATTTTCTAAGTGTTCACGTTGTTTCCTTTCATTCTTTCTGTTGTCACTTAGCAACAAGCTCCATCAGAAAAAAGTACTAATTTGCATATGTTGATTTTACAATGAATTTGAGTGCTGTGTTGTGTGAAAAACCTGCCTAACATTTTAGTCCTATAACCCACAGGGGTTCCACTCTCAGTGAGAAGATAGGTAAATGGGATTGAGGAATTTGGTGAGAAGGTGGGTTTTTTATTCTTTCATGGGATGTGGGCGTCGCTGGCAAGGCCAGCATTTGCTGTCCATCCCTAATTGCCCCTAACAAGGTGGTTGTGACCTTTTAGAACTGTTGCAGTCCGTGTGGGGTAGGTACACCACAGGGCTGTTAGGGAGGGAGTTCTAGACTTTTGACTCAGTGACAGTGAAGGAATGGTGATATAGTTCCAAGTCAAGATGGTGTGTGACTTGGAGGGGAACTTTCAAGTTGTGGTGTTCTCATGCATCTGTTGCCCTTGTCCTTGTAAGAAGTCGGGGGTTTGGAAGGTGCTGTCGAAAGAGCCTTGGTGTGTTGCTGCAGTGCATCTTGAAGATGGCAGACACTGCTGCCACTGTGTGTCGGTGGTGGATGGAGTGAATGTTGAAGCTGGTGGATGGGGTGCCAATCAAGCAGGCTGCGTTATCCTGGATGATGTCCAGCTTCTTGAGTGTTGTTGGAGCTGCACCCATCCAGGCAAGTGGAGAGTATTTCATCACATTCCTAACTGATGCCTTGGTGGACAGGCTTTGGGGAGTCAGGAGGTGAGTTACTCGCCGCAGAATTCCCAGCCTCTGACCTGCTCTTATAGTCACGGTATTTATATGGCTGGTCCAGTTAAGTTGCTGGGCTATGGTAACCCCTAGGATGTTGATGGTGGGGAATTCAGTCATGGCAATGCCATTGAATATCAAGACGAGATGGTTAGATTTTCCCTTGTTGGAGATGGTCATTGCCTGGGACTTGTGTGGCACAAATGTTATTTGCCACTTATCAGCCTAAGCCTGAATGTTGTCCAGGTCTTGCTGCATGTGGAGGGGTTGAGGAATATGGGGCAAAGGTGGGGAGGTGGAGTTGAGAGATGTGGGGAGAGGTGGCTGATCTATCTCTGATCTTCCAGTTCCATGTATATTGGGCATAATAATATTGAACCATATCCTTCATGAATTAATCTAATAATTAATATACATAGGTTTTGCAACAGGGTCCACTGAAGATCAAGGTTCAAAGTTCAATGGTTCGCATACAATTTCCTACCTAGACAGTACCTTGGAGTTGGACAGAGGTCAGCACCTTCAGGAGGGGAGCAGGTGTATAAAAACAGGTAAGCACAGAAATCTATGGCGCTAAAATGGATTAAACCAAACATTTTAATCCCACAGAAATGTGTTTTGCGGAACTTTTTTCTTTGCTCCTTTTTCTACATGTGCAAGTTTGAGGCAAACATTTATTCCACAGAATGAGAAACAATCTGTGCAGTAAACACAACTAAAACAGATGATCTGGCCATTTATTTCACTGTGGGATCTTGCTTTGTGTAAATTGGCTGCCGTGTTTCATACATTACAACAGAGTCTCCACTGGCTGTAAAACACTTTGGGAGGTCCTGAGGCTATGAAAGTCGCTACAGAAATGCAAGATTTATTTTAAAAGGCTTAAGTAAGAACCTCATTGGGATTTAATCTGAAACTGCGTCATTAAATATATGGCAACTTTCTTTATGTATAAAATATCCTTTACCAGAAGGCGAAAGATCAAATCATTAGAATTAGAAAGGAAAACTTTCTTTGGTTCATATTGTTGAAATGCTGTTTTTGGGTGTTTGAAACATTGCACATGAGCAGTTGAGTGGGAGCAGTTGGGGGGGTGGGGTGGGTTAACAGGACACAATGCTGCCACTTGTCGGAACCCAGACACAGATTTCAAGGGGCTCTCAGGCATGCACAATGTGCACTCTGCTATTCACACCTTTGCCCCTATTGTTGGATAAA